>NC_142711.1:19270438-19585666 GCF_055471065.1 Atractosteus spatula | reverse complement strand
GGAGGCATGGAAACTGCAATTAATTGTTAAAAATTGCATACTGAAATCTGTGAATTCTAACTTAAGCACACTATGAGCTAATTAGTTCTTTTCTATCTTAGTTAGTCACCTCAGGTGACATCTGCACGTGTTGTTAGAAAGGCTGGTCTGGAACCCCAACAGCGGCAACACCCTGAGTCCTTCGTCCCAGTTCCATTCCTGATCAGCCCTTCCTCAGCTCCAGCTAACTGGCTTAATAACGCAAAAGTGGGCCCATTCTCTCATGTAATGGACATTTCAAACACCTGTAACAGAATGGATATCAGCAGCATCCGTGCTGAGAACAGGGGACACTTCTTTACACAAAGGGTGGTGGGGGTGTGGAAGAAGCTGCCCAGCCAGGCTGTTAAAGCTGATGCCCTGATGTCTTTAAACAGTTGGATGAGATCTTCCAGGCAGGACAGGAGTCTCTAAAGTTACAGTTACCTATAAACCCAATTTAAATAATTTTACATTTGAATAGTCGGGTGGAACAAAACCCAGATGAAACAAGGCCCTCGAGGAATTACACCTGACAGCTCTGCTCCAGAAATTAAATGGAGCTCCTCCTCTGCCATCAATACTATGTATTTTTTTTAATAAATCCACCTGTTTTCTAACCATTTAATCAGGAGACATACGGACACACCCGCACACTCATACTGGGGTCAGTTCTCCCAGAAGCCAATTAAACTACCAGTATTGTCACAGAACTGTGGGGGGATACCCACACACTTAGGGGGAAAAGTTGTGGCAGAAGAGCGCCCGGCTGGGGTGGGGGGCAGGACGGGGGTAGTGGTGGCCAGGGTGGGGGCTAGGAGAGCCGCTGGCCAGGGCAGCTGACCCATTGCAGAACCGGTGTACAGTCGCGAGATCGCCGGACTTGTGTAAATAGTTTAGCTGGTTTAGCACCCCCTTTTTACATGTCCCCAACTACCACCCTATACCTGGACCCGAACTGACCCCAGTGTGTCGTACCCTGTTTGCCTCTCTCTCCCCCTCTAGTGGTTGCTGCACTGGACGCACGCCTGATTAATAAAGCGCCGTGTTCTCATTTAACAAGAGCCCGAGTTCCTGTCTCTGTCCTCGCCGGGCCCGTCGCGTTACAGTATGCAGACTGGGTGAGGTAGCAGCGCCATCTAGCGGCAGGAGAGTGAACAGCCGCTTCCAAGAGCTTTTCCGAGGCGGCCCGTGACCCGAGGATGCCCCCTGCCGCCTTGCTCCGTGTTTGCGGATCCTGAGACGGAAGCGGAAGTCCGAAACCTGCCAAGCAGCCCGGAACGGAAGCGAAGAAAAAGGGTGACAGATAATGTTCTGTAACAGGAGTTTATTCATTTTTTTCACGGTATAAATTAACATTTATAAATAACAAAGCACAATATTACCGCAACCACACTATTGTGATTTTAAATAGAATGTCTTACACACAGAAGTATCCAAACAGCATTTTTAAAGAGTTACGCTCCCGGTCCCGTGAATATTCCCATGTTCTGACATGTCAGCAGGTGAGATCGCGGGCAGCTCCAGGGAGTGAAATTGCGCCTTTTGAGGTGGGGTTGGTGATGCCGCCTCCTTCGGCATTCCGCAGTTCTCGGCTTCAGGAACGTCCGCGTTTCCATTCGTCCGACGTCACTGGGCAGGATGTCAACGGAAATCTTAATACATTGAGGGAATCGAGCCAGGAATCAACTACGGTTTTCCCGTACTGCAGCTTAGTCCACTGATCTTCGGGTATACAAGGACAGGAGCACTTCACTCCCGAGACTGAAGACTGAGAGAGAGAGAGGGGTTAATACAGTCCAGACACACTGACTGGACACTACAGTACATTAACACTGCACTGAGAGAGAGGGGTTAATACAGTCCAGACACACTGACTGGACACTACAGGACATAAACACTGCACTGAGAGAGAGGGGTTAATACAGTCCAGACACACTGACTGGACACTACAGGACATTAACACTGCACTGAGAGAGAGGCCAGCTCACTGCAACATTTTTATTTGAAGATGTTCAAGCAGGGAGCTGCGTCAGCATGCGTAGGCTGCAAAGGAACAGGTGAAGGGTTATTCCCTGCTGAATAGAGATGAACCGAGGCACAAGGTTTCTGGGGTCTCCTGCAGGTGTTGCAGTGGGCTCTTACTATTTTCTCCAGGGTACGCCGGAGTGAGTCTGTGTTCATCATGATCTCAGCTGTGTCGATCTGGTTACTCAGAAGCTGTAGACAATCCGTGTATGTACACAGCCCCCAATCCAGCGTCTCCTGTCCGGTAGAGAGAGAGAGGGGGGTTACACACTCCACACTCACACTTTCAGACAGCGCTGGAGGGTGACCTGGAAGGACAGCCCTGGTGCTCTCCTGATCTCTTTTGCTGTTTCTCCATGCAGGCTTTGCAGAGGTTTGGTTCTGCTTCGTCTTTAAAAGCCTGTGCTGTCCTTCCCCTGCTCCTGCGTACTGTGTGTGAAGAAGGAACAGCTTCAGCACCAGAGCGACGGGCTCTCTCACTCACCGGGCTCAAGCTCCAGCTCTCGTCAGCTGGAATCGCACACTCGGGTGGAACCGGGACTCCCTGCCAGAAGAGACATGGAAAAATCGCTGAGACACAGGTGTGACACCACTGTCCCCTCTGAGCAGAGTGGGGAAGCGATACAAGGCGCTGGCATAGGCGTAGGTGCAGGTGTAAGCAGTACTTTTAAATCACTGTCACCATCTGATCACTGCGGTGCTCTAATGATACATGCCTGGCCAGGCTGAAGGAACTGAGTCTCTTTAGTCTGAAGGGATTGCCCCACACTGACAGGCTGAAGGAACTGAGTCTCTTTAGTCTGAAGGGAGTGTCCCACACTGACAGACTAAAGGAACTGAGTCTCTTTAGTCTGAAGGGAGTGTCCCACACTGACAGACTAAAGGAACTGAGTCTCTTTAGTCTGAAGGGAGTGTCCCGCACTGACAGACTGAAGGAAATGAGTCTCTTTAGTCTGAAGGGAGTGTCCCACACTGACAGGCTTTAGGAACTGAGTCTCTTTAGTCTGAAGGGAGTGTCCCACACTGACAGACTGAAGGACCTGAGTTTCTCTAGTCTGAACGGAGTGTCCCACACTGACAGGCTGGAGGAACTGAGTCTCTTTAGTCTGAAGGGAGTGTCATATACTGACAGACTAAAGGAACTGAGTCTCTTTAGTCTGAAGGGAGTGTCCCGCACTGACAGACTGAAGGAAATGAGTCTCTTTAGTCTGAATGGAAGTGTCCCACACTGACAGGCTGGAGGACCTGAGTTTCTCTAGTCTGAAGGGAGTGTCCCGCACTGACAGACTGAAGGAACTGAGTCTCTTTAGTCTGAAGGGAGTGTCCCACACTGACAGGCTGAAGGAACTGAGTCTCTTTAGTCTGAAGGGAGTGTCCCACACTGACAGGCTGAAGGAACTGAGTCTCTTTAGTCTGAAGGGAGTGTCCCACATTGACAGGCTAAAGGAACTAGAACTCTTCATTATTGAACAGAGAAGACAACTAGGAGACCTGATACAAGTCTTAAATCTCCTCAAAGACACTGACAGTCAACTCAGAAGACATCTGCATAATGATTAGAGAAACATAGACCAGTGAATATGTGTGAAAAGGACATGGAAGAGCATTTAAAACTGAGAACAGGAGGTACTTCTTTACACAAAGGTTTGTAGAAGTACAGATCGAGCTGCCCTGCCATGGTCTTCAAGCTCATCCTTTAGTTAGCTCAGAGCAACTAAACACATTAGTGTAGCTAAATGGTCTCTCATTCGCAACTTTTCTTATGGTCTTTTCAGTCAAAGGCTCAACAGAATGTTTTTGATCTGTCTGTTTTTCTGTAAATGTCTGTCTCTCTCCTTCTCTATGTCTCTGTGTCTGTCTCCAACTGTTCACTAACAGAAGATATACAACTCACACACAAATGGATGGGTGTGTATGAGTCTATGTGTGTGAGTGTAGGTCTGTGTGTGAGAGTGAGTCTTTCTGAGTGTGTGTCAGGCTGAGTGTATCAGTCTGTGAGTGTGTGTGAGTGTCAATATGTATATGAGTGTGCCTGAGTGTGTGTATAACTGTATGTGTGTGTCAGTCTGTGTAACTGTATATGAGCGTATGTGACTGTATGTGTCGATCTGTGTGAGTGTGTGTGTCAGTATGTGAATGTGTCTCTCAGTCTGACTGTGTCAGCGTGTGTGACTGTGTTTGTGAGTGTCAGTGTGTGTGACTGTGTGTGTCAGTATGTTTGTTTGTCTATGTCTGTACGATGTGCCTGTGCTTCAGATCTTCCATTGAGATTAACTCTATTCATGCTCTTTGTTCGAATCTGCTTGGGTCGACCCACATTAACCCACTGCCTGAGTTTGATCAAGCTTCTGTTGAACCAAGAACGTTTCACATAAAGCAAAATATTGCATCTCCCTCCAAACCCCTCAGTCCCTGGATTGTCTCACCTTCAACCCGTTCTCCTCAAGACTCTCTCTTGCTCTCAGCAGGGAATCTTTCAGAAGGTCTGACTTGTTCCAGAAATTATCTTTTTCTTGGCAGTAAGGAGAGTTTATTCCAATGGGGCTGCCACAGACCTCCAATGTGCATAACACTGCAATAGAGAGTACACAGTACCAGCTCGGCACTGAGTGAGAAAGAGGGGTTAATACAGTCCAGACACACTGACTGGACACTACAGGACATTAACACTGCACTGAGAGAGAGGGGTTAATACAGTCCAGACACACTGACTGGACACTACAGGACATTAACACTGCACTGAGAGAGAGGGGTTAATACAGTCCAGACACACTGACTGGACACTACAGTACATTAACACTGCACTGAGAGAGATGGGTTAATACAGTCCAGACACACTGACTGGACACTACAGGACATTAACACTGCACTGAGAGAGAGGGGTTAATACAGTCCAGACACACTGACTGGACACTACAGTACATTAACACTGCACTGAGAGAGAGGGGTTAATACAGTCCAGACACACTGACTGGACACTACAGGACATTAACACTGCACTGAGAGGGAGAGGGGTTAATACAGTCCAGACACACTGACTGGACACTCCAGTACATGAACACTGCACTGAGAAAGAGACCAGCTCACTGCTTCTCACCCTGTGAAGACACAGTTCTGGTCCTGCCTGCTCAGTGTGCTGCTCCGAGCACTGTGGTGTCCTGTGGGTCAGTGTGTCAGCAGGCCAGTGTGCCAGTAGGTCAGTGTGCCAGCAAGTCAATGTACCAGTAGGACAGTGTGCCAGTAGGCTATTGTATAAGAAGGTCAGTGTGTCAGCAAGTCAATGTGCCAGTGGGAGGAGGACAGGTCTATAACTAACGTGAACGTCCTCTGTGCTGGAGTTCATGTCCATATGCCGAGATGTCTTAAATCAAACCCTAGAGCACATTGAAATGGAGTCAAGATGGACAGATAGAGATTCCAACACAAATTTGTGTCCAACACAAATTTGATACAGTTCCAGAAAACAATAACAACTTGCAAAGATAATTCAAACGATAACAATGAGATCTCTAAAGATAAGTATGTGGAACATTCAGGGTCTGGGCTCGTCAGCATTTGGGCTGAAGAGCACTGATCCTGAATTTATCAAGGATGTAAAGGAGACAGACATCATGATTCTACAGGAGACATGGTGTTGGGGAGACTTGGCTACCCACTGTCCCCCAGGCTACAAGGAGATCATGGTGCCCTCTGTCAAAAAACCCCAAATCACCCGGGGCAGAGACTCTGGGGGGATCATTGGTACAGAGCAGAGCTCAGTCACTCCATACAATTAGTAAAGAAAGAAGAGTCACGAGTTTGGCTTAAAATCAAAAGAAATACCATCTGTACAGAAAACGAGGTTTTCCTGTGTGCTGTCTACATCCCGCCCTCAGAATCCCCCTACTACAGTGAGGGAATTCTCCCCAGCCTCCACATGGAGATCGGTCACTTCCAGGGCCAGGGAAACGTGCTGCTCTGTGGTGACCTCAACGCACGAACAGGCACACTGGCAGACTTCACCAGCACACAGGGAAATACTCACATATTCGGACAATCCCCTCTGTACCACACACCGGTCACCTCACACAGGTGCAGCCATGACACCACGGTCAACAGCACCGGGCGCGAGCTGCTGCAGCTCTGTCAAGGGCTGGGCCTGTACATCGTCAACGGCAGGACTAGAGGGGACTCTCTAGGCAGGTTCACCTACAGCTCAGCTCTGGGCAGCAGTGTGGTGGACTACGCCATCACCGACCTGGACCCCTCCTGTATCAGTGCCTTCACTGTCAGGCAACAAACTCCCCTCTCCGACCACAGCCAGATCACACTCTACATGAAGAGAGCACACCAGTACAGAGACACACTGACACAGCCCAGCCAGCTGTATGACCTCAACCAGGCATACAGATGGGACACAGACAGCCTAGACAGATACCAAACTGCACTGGGCCATGACGAAATTCAGACACTGATGGACACATTCCTAAACACTCTGTATCAAACCAACAAATTAGGCATCAACTTGGCCACACAAAAACTAAATCACCTATTCCACAAACTAGCATCAAAATCTAAGCTAAAAACAACTAAATCAAAAAACTACCAAAAAACAAAAGCAAAAGAAAAGTGGTTTGATACGGAGTGCAAAAACATCAGAAATGCACTACGAAAAGTCTCAAATGAAAAACACAGACAACCACACAACACAGATCTGCGACTCGGGTACTGTGACATGGTAAAACTTTACAAACACACGCTGAAAAAGAAAAGAAACACATACATAGACAAACAACTTGCAGAAATTGAGGAGTCACTAAATCAGAACTGTTTCTGGGAGAAGTGGAACAACTTAAACAAATCAAAACCAGAAGAATTGGCCACCCAAAATGGAACAATCTGGCAAACATACTTTGAAAATCTCTATCAAAAGCTCCCAAATACAAATCAATCAGACCAAAACACCATTTATGAAAAACTCAAAATTTTGGAATTGGCTATCAAAGACAACCAAAACCCCTTAGACTCCCCAATCACTGAGCAGGAGCTACTGGACAAACTCCAGGCCCTCAGACCACGCAAAGCCTGTGGCCATGATGGTGTCATAAATGAGATGCTGAGACACAGCAGCCCAAAGTTGCAACAAGCCCTGCTCAAACTCCTCAATCTCATCATGACAGCTGGATGTTTCCCCGAGGCCTGGAACCAAGGACTGATCACGCCCATCTATAAGAGTGGAGATAAACTCGATCCCAACAACTACCGGGGCATCTGTGTGAACAGTAACCTGGGGAAGGTATTCTGCAGTATCCTAAATACACGAATACTGGCCTTCCTTACCGAACACAATGTCCTGAGTAAAAGTCAGATTGGCTTCTTGCCAGATCACCGCACATCTGATCACATTTACACCCTACACACACTGATAGACAAACACATCCACCAAAAACACAAAGGAAAAATTTTTGCCTGCTTTGTCGATTTCAAAAAAGCATTTGACTCGATTTGGCATGAGAGATTGTTTTATAAACTACTCCAAAGTGGCATAGGGGGCAAAGTGTACGACATCATTAAATCAATGTATTCAGAGAGCAAATGTGCAGTGAAAATTGGAAACAAAAGGACTAAATTCTTCACCCAAGGCCGCGGGGTGAGACAGGGCTGCAGCCTGAGCCCAACACTGTTCAATATCTATATCAATGAATTAGCAGGAATGTTGGAGCAGTCTGCAGCTCCTGGTCTCACACTACACGACACAGAAATCAAGTTCCCGCTCTACGCAGATGACCTGGTCCTGCTGTCGCCCACAGAACAGGGGCTGCAGCAGAACCTGGCACTGCTGGAGCAGTACTGTCAGACCTGGGCACTGACAGTCAATCTGGACAAGACCAGAGTTATGGTTTTCCAGAAGAAAGCCAGACCTCAGGGAAACAGGTACAAATTCACACTGAACAACAACACATTGGAGCACACATCCAGCTACACACATCTCGGTCTCACCATCAGCTCTTCCGGGAGTTTTGACCTGGCAGTGAAGGCACTGAGGGAGAAGGCACTCAGGGCTTTCTACGCAATAAGAAGAAGGCTCTTTAACATCAACCCACCAACAAGAATCTGGCTCCAAATATTTGAAAGTGTAATCCAACCCATTGCCCTATACGGCAGTGAAGTGTGGGGTCCCCTCACAGACCAGGATTACACTCAGTGGGACAAACACCCCATAGAAACTCTACACATGGAGATCTGTAGAAACATCCTCCGTTTGCAGAGAAAAACTCCTAACAACGGGTGCAGGGCCAAATTAGGCCAGTACCCACTATTGATAAACATACAGAAAAGAATATTAAAGTATTGGCTACACCTAAAAAACAGTGACCAAAATTCCTACCACCACAAAGCCCTGCTGAGCCAAGAGCTGAGCCCAAAACAGAGCCCCCTGAGCCAGCTGGTCCTGAGGCTCACCGACCTGAGCCACACCGACACTAACCAGCCTCAGGACAGCACTGCTAGAGCACCACAACCCAGACTCAACCACATCACAGCACAGATCAAACAGCAATATCTCACACACTGGGACACACACACACAAACACAGCATAAACTGGAATGTTACAGAACCTTAAACAGACAATACACACTAGCTGAATATTTGACCAAAATAAAAAATAACAAACAGAAACAGACCCTGACGAAGTACAGGCTCAGTGACCACAACCTGGCCATAGAAACTGGGCGACACAGGCAGACCTGGCTGCCAAGAGAGGACAGGCTGTGCTCCCACTGCCAGCGGGGAGAAATAGAGACAGAGGTGCACTTCCAACTGCACTGTGACAGATATTCTTCACCAAATGTACAAATCTAATCCCAGAACTCCCACACCTGCCAGAATCACAACAAGTCCCAATCTTACTGGGAGAGGGAGGAGGGAACTCAGTTGAACTGGCAGCCCAGTATGTGATCTCCTGTCACAGCCTGAGGAACAGTGAGTCTGTCTCCCAATAATGCTCCAGCCGCCTACAGAATGTGTCAATATTTTATAATATGTCTTTGTTGTAAATGTCTGTAATGTCTGTAGATTTTATTTTACTTCTATTTTTGTTTTGTTTCATGTAAATATCATTACTTTCATTTGCTTTGGCAACACTGATTGTACCCATCGGTCATGCTAATAAAGCACCTTGAATTGAATTGAATTGAATTGAATTGAATTGAATTGAGAAATCAGATCAGATCAGATCAGATTAGGATGGTGTTTGACAGACAGACACCCCAGTGAGAAAGATGTACACAAATGCAGACACACACGCAGAGACACGCAGGCAGACAAGCAAGCAGCAGTGGAAAAGACATTTATCCACTGTCGATGTTTTGCTCTGCCTGCAGAGCACTATAGACGTCTCCTCCACCTATTCCTCTAGCGAGGATACATCACAAAGTCCTGAGAGTCACACTGGATTCTAATGCTCTTATCCAACTGCACTTGGACAACACACCTTAAATTCAAAATAACCCCAAAACCTGCACCCCTGCAGGTAGACACTCAGAGTTAACATCCGAAAGCACAAGACAGAGAAAGAGAGTCTCGTCCTCCTTGGTTACTCACTTTTCAGCTGCGTGTTCAAGGGCTGTGACTGGGCCAGGCGATGTACAGTGGGGAGACACAGAGACTCACAGAGGCACAAAGCGCACTGCACCCCGATACCACACATATATACCCCACACCAGTGCAGGATGCTCCAATGGGAACATGCACAGCGCATCATCTCTCAGCGCTCATCACCTTTTCTCAGAAAACAGGATTGCATCTCCCACCATCCACTTGTCATACAGGAGCAGGGAAAGGTTGCCGCCAGAACTTGTTCCATCCCTAGAATGTGCTTCCAGGATCTGACTAAATTCTATCAGGTTATTTTGCACTGTGGTACAGTGGTACAATTATGACATCATGCTTTAATTGGACTTTTACTGCAGGACAGTAGGATTACAGTATACTGGAGTACTGCTACTGGGCTTCGTCACTGCTGTAGTGTGCTTCTCCTGTACTGGGACTGTAGCTCCTACTGTAACTGGACTGTTCTCCTGTACTGGGACTGTAGCTCCCATTGTAACAGGACTGTTCTACTGCGCTGGGACTGTAGCTCCTATTGTAACAGGACTGTTCTACTGTACTGGGACTGTAGCTTCTATTGTAACTGGACTGTTCTACTGTACTGGGACTGTAGCTCCTATTGTTAACCTGTTGTAATTAGGACAGAAAATGCTCCTCTTTTACCATGCTGTAATTGAGAGCATTATTGGATATTGATTAGATATAGTAATATTAAGAAGATTGAGAATATTTTGAGTTGGACAGGAAATAATGCTCCTCTTTAGTTTGCCATACTGTAATCGAGAGCTATATTAGATAAGTTACAAAAGTGTGGCTTGGTAATTTATCAGTCAAGTTAAGATAAAAAAACACCCGTCTTGTGTCAAGCAGCAGTGAAGCAGTTCTCCTTGCACATTTTGAACAATCCATCGTTAGAAAAAGTTCTATCAGCTCCTTCACATATTCTTAATTCTGAATATCAGCTTATTCCCCCTGGCAAACATTTTTGGGTTCCCAAATATAGATCAACAAGATATAAATATTAATTTGTTTCCTTATCTATTAGGACAATTAATACAAATAAAAAGGACAGAGGTAATTGCAACCAGGCAGTATAAACTGGTTCTGCTGTAAAAAGCTGTGTGTAATTTGTCATGACTCTGTTGCAACTAGTTCAGCATGTGCAATAAATATGATATGTAATGTTTTGGGATGTATTTGTTATTCTATGAAACCTGAGGTTCAGGGCTGTGGCAAATGGCACAGTCTGTGGTGGACGAAGACTGACTGTGGAGGATGAAGACTGGCTGTGGAGGACGAAGACTGTGGAGGATGAAGTCTGGCTGTGGGGGATGAAGACTGTGGAGGACAAAGTCTTGCTGTGGAGGACAAAGACTGTGGAGGACGAAGACTGGCTGTGGTGGACAACTTGCTGTGGAGGATGAAGACTGTGGAGGATGACAGTAAAGGACTCTTCTCCTGTACTGGGACTGTGCCCCTATTGGTACTGGACTGTTCTACTGTACTGGGACTGTAGCTACTCTTGTAACTGGACTGTTCTACTGCACTGGGACTGTAGCCCCTATTTTAACAGGACTCTTCTCCTGTACTGGGACTGTAGCTCCTATTGTAACAGGACTGTTCTACTGCACTGGGACTGTAGCTCCTACTGTAACAGGACTGTTCTACTGTACTGGGACTGTAGCTCCTACTGTAACAGGACTGTTCTACTGTACTGGGACTGTAGCTCCTACTGTAACAGGACTGTTCTCCTGTACTGGGACTGTAGCCCCTATTGTAACAGGACTCTTCTCCTGTACTGGGACTGTAGCCCCTATTTTAACAGGACTCTTCTCCTGTACTGGGACTGTAGCTCCTATTGTAACAGGACTGTTCTACTGTACTGGGACTGTAGCTCCTACTGTAACAGGACTGTTCTACTGTACTGGGACTGTAGCTCCTACTGTAACAGGACTGTTCTCCTGTACTGGGACTGTAGCCCCTATTGTAACAGGACTCTTCTCCTGTACTGGGACTGTAGCCCCTATTTTAACAGGACTCTTCTCCTGTACTGAGACTGTAGCTCCTATTGTAACAGGACTGTTCTACTGCACTGGGACTGTAGCTCCTACTGTAACAGGACTGTTCTACTGCACTGGGACTGTAGCTCCTACTGTAACAGGACTGTTCTACTGTACTGGGACTGTAGCTCCTACTGTAACAGGACTGTTCTACTGTACTGGGACTGTAGCTCCTATTGTAACAGGACTGTTCTCCTGTACTGGGACTGTAGCTCCTACTGTAACAGGACTGTTCTACTGTACTGGGACTGTAGCTCCTATTGTAACAGGACTGTTCTCCTGCACTGAGACTGTAGCCCCTATTTTAACAGGACTCTTCTCCTGTACTGGGACTGTAGCCCCTATTTTAACAGGACTCTTCTCCTGTACTGGGACTGTAGCTCCTACTGTAACAGGACTGTTCTACTGTACTGGGACTGTAGCTCCTATTGTAACAGGACTCTTCTCCTGTACTGGGACTGTAGCTCCTACTGTAACAGGACTCTTCTCCTGTACTGGGACTGTAGCCCCTATTTTAACAGGACTCTTCTCCTGCACTGGGACTGTAGCTCCTATTGTAACAGGACTGTTCTACTGCACTGGGACTGTAGCTCCTACTGTAACAGGACTGTTCTACTGTACTGGGACTGTAGCTCCTACTGTAACAGGACTGTTCTACTGTACTGGGACTGTAGCTCCTATTGTAACAGGACTGTTCTCCTGTACTGGGACTGTAGCTCCTACTGTAACAGGACTGTTCTACTGTACTGGGACTGTAGCTCCTATTGTAACAGGACTGTTCTCCTGTACTGGGACTGTAGCTCCTACTGTAACAGGACTGTTCTACTGTACTGGGACTGTAGCTCCTATTGTAACAGGACTGTTCTCCTGTACTGGGACTGTAGCTCCTACTGTAACAGGACTGTTCTACTGTACTGGGACTGTAGCTCCTATTGTAACAGGACTGTTCTACTGTACTGGGACTGTAGCTCCTACTGTAACAGGACTCTTCTCCTGTACTGGGACTGTAGCTCCTACTGTAACAGGACTGTTCTACTGTACTGGGACTGTAGCCCCTATTTTAACAGGACTCTTCTCCTGCACTGGGACTGTAGCTCCTATTGTAACAGGACTGTTCTACTGCACTGGGACTGTAGCTCCTACTGTAACAGGACTGTTCTACTGTACTGGGACTGTAGCTCCTACTGTAACAGGACTGTTCTACTGTACTGGGACTGTAGCTCCTATTGTAACAGGACTGTTCTCCTGTACTGGGACTGTAGCTCCTACTGTAACAGGACTGTTCTACTGCACTGGGACTGTAGCTCCTATTGTAACAGGACTGTTCTCCTGTACTGGGACTGTAGCTCCTACTGTAACTGGACTGTTCTCCTGTACTGGGACTGTAGCTCCTATTGTAACAGGACTGTTCTCCTGTACTGGGACTGTAGCTCCTATTGTAACAGGACTGTTCTACTGTACTGGGACTGTAGCTCCTACTGTAACAGGACTGTTCTACTGTACTGGGACTGTAGCTCCTACTGTAACAGGACTGTTCTACTGTACTGGGACTGTAGCTCCTATTGTAACAGGACTGTTCTCCTGTACTGGGACTGTAGCTCCTATTGTAACAGGACTGTTCTCCTGTACTGGGACTGTAGCCCCTATTTTAACAGGACTCTTCTCCTGTACTGGGACTGTAGCTACTCTTGTAACAGGACTGTTCTACTGTACTGGGACTGTAGCTCCTATTGTAACTGGACTGTTCTACTGTACTTTGACTGTAGCTCCTACTGTAACAGGACTGTTCTACTGTACTGGGACTGTAGCTCCTACTGTAACAGGACTGTTCTACTGTACTGGGACTGTAGCTCCTATTGTAACAGGACTGTTCTCCTGTACTGGGACTGTAGCTCCTACTGTAACAGGACTGTTCTCCTGTACTGGGACTGTAGCTCCTATTGTAACAGGACTCTTCTCCTGCACTGGGACTGTAGCTCCTACTGTAACAGGACTGTTCTACTGTACTGGGACTGTAGCTCCTACTGTAACAGGACTGTTCTACTGTACTGGGACTGTAGCTCCCATTGTAACAGGACTGTTCTACTGTACTGGGACTGTAGCTCCTACTGTAACAGGACTGTTCTACTGTACTGGGACTGTAGCTCCTACTGTAACAGGACTGTTCTCCTGTACTGGGACTGTAGCTCCTACTGTAACAGGACTGTTCTACTGTACTGGGACTGTAGCTCCTACTGTAACAGGACTGTTCTCCTGTACTGGGACTGTAGCTCCTACTGTAACAGGACTGTTCTACTGTACTGGGACTGTAGCTCCTACTGTAACAGGACTGTTCTCCTGCACTGAGACTGTAGACTTATGAAAGAGGCTGGGGTGTTTTTGCTGACACAGTATTTATGTCTTCTGGACAATGGACAATGTGCAGAAGGAATTAAAAAGGCAAACAGAAGGTTAGGATAAAAAGTCATTAAAAGTGCACAATCCAAATCGAGGGATATTATCTCATTGATCCCAGAGAGTTTCCTAACTTAACACTTGGATACACTCTCAGTAATTGCACAGGTAATGATGAAGTTACAAATGAGCACTGCTGACACTGTTTCCTGTGAATAGGAATTTGCATATCTAATCGACAGGGACTTTCCTTCACAATGCAATATCCCTTTCCCTCTGTTCTTCCGCAGCAGCAGAGTCAGGATCTCCCTATTGGATGGCAACATCTATTACATCTATTATTGCGAAGGAATGCACACCTGCAGGGCTGACAGCTCAGTGAGCGAGAGGGAGGAGGCAGGGAGCAGCGAGAGTGGAGCTACAGATGATTCAACACTGAGGCCAGCGAGGAGAGACACTGACTGTTTATCACTGTTATTGAGAGACTGACTGGAAACTTTAACACTGCAGAGGGGTTAATACAGTCCAGACACACTGACTGGACACTACAGGACATTAACACTGCCCTGAGAGAGAGGGGTTAATACAGTCCAGACACACTGACTGGACACTACAGTACATTAACACTGCACTGAGAGAGAGGGGTTAATACAGTCCAGACACACTGACTGGACACTCCAGTACATTAACACTGCACTGAGAGAGAGGGGTTAATACAGTCCAGACACACTGACTGGACACTCCAGGACATTAACACTGCACTGAGAGAGAGGGGTTAATACAGTCCAGACACACTGACTGGACACTACAGGACATTAACACTGCACTGAGAGAGAGGGGTTAATACAGTCCAGACCCACTGACTGGACACTACAGGACATTAACACTGCACTGAGAGAGGGGTTAATACAGTCCAGACACACTGACTGGACACTACAGGACATTAACACTGCACTGAGAGAGAGGGGTTAATACAGTCCAGACACACTGACTGCACACTACAGGACATTAACACTGCACTGAGAGAGGGGTTAATACAGTCCAGACACACTGACTGCACACTACAGGACATTAACACTGCACTGAGAGAGAGGGGTTAATACAGTCCAGCTGTAGCCCAACACTCGTGGGCAGAAGGTGGGGTCATTGTCCTTGTTCATCCCTCTGTGTAAATTATATCACCAGGATATTGGGATACTGCAAAGGCCTCTGATCCCCACAATTTAAAACACACCACCACTCCCTATCCTGATTGACATATGTACAACTTCTAGCTCACTGTGCTGCTCAGTTGTGTGGCATTGAATTTCCTCCCTGGACAGGCCCAGCTTCTTGTGACTTGTGCTGGCACCCCAGGCCTCCTGCGTTCGCCTGCTGAGAATCTCTCCATATTCCCCTCTGTCCTGGTGTTGCACCCTGCTGCTCCCACTTTGCCCCCTCTCTAGGGGGCGCCCTCTGGTGGAGGTGTATCTCACCTTCAGATACAAAAAGGGCCCATTTCCTCAGAGACTCTCTTGGTGGCTTTAGCTGGATAGACATTTGCTTCTACAGTAAAGTCCAAAGAGCTTCAACCTGCACTATGGCTATTTCACGCAGACAGTGTCTGGGCAATGTCCTGAATGCCTTATTCTCCCTCCTCCTACCTCCTTCCTTTCTCTCATAGTTATGTGATCATGTCTGATACCCCACAAGTATCCATCACCTCTGTGAGGGCTGGCAGGGTCCGGCAGTCCTCCTGTCTGAGCTACCTTCCCACCAGCTGTCCCAGCTGCCCATCCTGTGTGAGGCGACTGCTCTACAAGCACCACCAGGTCTGGAGTTCCTCATGGTTCCCTCTGCCTTCCCTGTCATTCCTTGGAAACCCCAGGGCAGATGCATCTCACTTACCTAATTCTCTGCAGCTTAGAGACAATAACGTGCAATTCTGCCCTATTATGACACATCTGGGGATCGTGTTTGATCCTGAGCTCCATTTTGGTGCAATAATGATCGCTGCCCGTAAAGTCTCTTGTTTGGGCTGGGGAAACACTGCCTGCACTCGGTCAGTTCTTGATGACGCTGCCACCCCACACTGAGTCATGTCTACATCACGTCTCGGCTGGGTCCGTGCGATCAGTCTTTACGGGAAGTCTTCCTGCTGCTTTCTAGACGCTCAGGAGCTCTAAAAGTCAGCGGCTCGGCTTCTAACACCATCTGGCCATGTCGGGCAGGTCTCCACTGCTTTCCCACAACCACGCGCATTCACTCCAGAACTTGGCTCCCAATCATCTCTCATCTATCCCTGTGGGGCTTCACGCTCTGCAGAGGGGCGTCTCTAAGTACCTTCTTACGGCTTCCCAGTTGCCCCCACGCTGCAGCCCACTCCCAGCACCCTGAGAGCTGTAACCTCTTTCACACTTTGAAATCCAGACGAAAGACTTGCCTGTTTACACCAGGAGTCCTAATCTTATATTTGGTATTTCTGATGAGCTGCTGTGTCCGGTTCACTGTGAGAGGGGGGAGCCGCACCTGTCCCAGCATGCAGCGGGTGCAGGGCAGGACACACGCTGGACAGGGACACCCAGACACGCCCATAGTTTTTACTGACTGTGCTGCTGGAGCACCATTGATCTGCTATAGTGTCCCCCCCACGGTCTCCCCCATCATTGCCGCGGCGCGCAGCTCAACACTACCTGTTTTGTTCCTTCCTTCGTTAGTCGCACTGCCTTTCCTTCCAGCTCACCTCCCCAAGTCAAGCTCTTGAGCATCACTCAACACTGCTCTTTTTCCAGTCTCCTCTCTGGATACCGCTGCCTTTCTGTTTAATTTGACCCGTCTCATCCCCCTCTCCTTGCTGCTATACCATCTTTCCTGGAAGAGGTGTTAGTGGGGCCAGCAGGGGGCGCTCACCCTGCGGTCCGGGTGGGTCCTAATGCCCCAGGATAGTGACGGGGACACTACACTGTAAACAGGCGCCATCCTTTGGATGAGACGTAAAACCGAGGTCCTGACTCCCTGTGGTCATTAAAAATCCCAGGGTGATTCTCGAAAAGAGTAGGGGTGTAACCCTGGCGCCCTGGACAAATTTCCCCTCGGCCCTTACCAATCATGGCCTCCTAATAATCCCCCTCTGTGAACTGGCTTCATTACTCTGCTCTCCTCCCCACTGAGAGCTGGTGTGTGGTGAGCGTTCTGGCGCACTATAGCTCCCATCGTATCATCCAGGTGGGGCTGCACACTGGTGGTGTTGGAGGGGAGACCCCATTACCTGTAAAGAGCTTTGAGTAGAGTGTCCAGAAAAGCGCTATATAAGTGTAAGCAATTATTATAATTATTATTATTATTCACTCTGACAGTGTTTCTCCTGCAGGTGGGCCAGAGCTGACCCGGTCCTGTCGGTCCAGAGAGCATGAGCGGGTCGTGGAGCCCCAGGGAGACAGTCGGTCCCCGCTGTGACCCCGACTCTGCCGTTGGCCCACGGAGCCCGACCCGCCCTTTCCACTGAACTCAGCCATCACTGGTGACGAAGCCGAATCCGCCCACATTATCAACACTCATAAAATCCCAGTAAGATTCACCTTCGCCTCCTACGGAGCAGAAATGGAAATTGCTTTCAGGGTTTGTCCTAGCGGTGTAGGTAGTTGGTGCAATCTCAGCAATGAATCCAATACCTTCCGCAATAGTGTTGAGCAATAGTATTGCAGTGCTGGATATGTGCAATGTATACCTGTCTCATTTCATTACTCACTGGACTTTACAGTGCACAGTAAAGAGGCAAACAGGGGTTCTGTTAAACCAAATGGTGTTCATGCTGATGGAGTCTGCTAGCAGAATCTGTATGTTACTCTGTACCCATATAGTGGTAGGAGCTGGGAACTTCCACTGAATTCACATGCTAAACTCGAACCTTCACACTTGCTTCTCTCTCCCTGTACTCGGACACTTCAGGCCCGAATCTCTTGGTTTCTACAATCGTCAGCAAAGGCTGTCTCTCACACTGCAGAGAGAAGAGCTACAAAAACAATGTTAATCATATTTATTTGATATTCTGTTGCTCAAATCTCCATACATATAATTCCATGATTAATTACATTTTTAATAGGTTTTTTAATAACGGCTTATTTCAAGTTTAGTGGTATAATTATTGTAATTAGTTTACTTTTAAATTCCGTAATTGGAAACACAGGAGATAACAGGAAATACAGCAAGTGACATAACTACAGGACAGGACAGGAGATAGTGAGAGGAGATAACAGGAGAATAGCGCAGGTGATACAGACAGTTACAGTACAGGACAGGAGACACAGTGAGAGGAGATAACAGGAGAATAGCGCAGGTGATACAGACAGTTACAGTACAGGACAGGAGACACAGTGAGAGGAGATAACAGGAATAGCGCAGGTGATACAGACAGTTACAGTACAGGACAGGAGACATAGTGAGAGGAGATAACAGGAGAATAGCGCAGGTGATACAGACAGTTACAGTACAGGACAGGAGACATAGTGAGAGGAGATAACAGGAGAATAGCGCAGGTGATACAGACAGGTACAGTACAGGACAGGAGACACAGTGAGAGGAGATAACAGGAGAATAGAGCAGGTGATACAGACAGGTACAGTACAGGACAGGAGACACAGTGAGAGGAGATAACAGGAGAATAGCGCAGGTGATACAGACAGTTACAGTACAGGACAGGAGACACAGTGAGAGGAGATAACAGGAATAGCGCAGGTGATACAGACAGTTACAGTACAGGACAGGAGACACAGTGAGAGGAGATAACAGGAGAACAGAGCAGGTGATACAGACAGGTACAGTACAGGACAGGAGATGCAGTGGAAGGGCTGATTGCAGGGTTGAATCGATTGTCCGTGTGTTTTCAGAGCTAGAACGCCCTTACGCAGGAATATCCCGTTACCAGGATAAGTTTCGGCTTTCTCCATGGTGGCCTAGCTCAGGATGGACTCTTTCCAGGGACTCAGGAAGGCATCTCAAGGGCATGACAGTGCCACAGGCAGTAGGAAACGGGAGGCAAATGGCTCTCAGCAGCACTCAACCTGTCTCAGCACCTGAAGGGAATGTCCTGCACCGACAGGCTGGAGGAACTGAGTCTCTTCAGTCTTAGACAGAGAAGACCTGAGGGGACCGATTAAACTATGCAGAGCAATTCTTCATTCTTCATAACCAACAGTGAGAAAAATTGAAGGCACGAGTGGAAATCATGAGGAACTGCATTTTAAACTGGGAATTGACGCCACATCTTTACACAAAGGGGGGTGGGAGTGGGGGACACAATGCTCAGCTGTGTTATTGAAGGCAATACTCTGACTTCTGTCAAGACACAGCTGGATGAGATATTCCAGTCAAAACAGGAGACACTTCTTTACACAAAGAGTGGTGGGGGTGTGGAACAAGCTGCTCAGATGTGCTGTGAAAGTTCATACGCTCTAAACCAAGAAATGGCTGTATGAGGTCCTTCAAATACTTAGCTGAGACCTACAAAACAAGCTTGTTACAAAGAAACATCCGTCATTCTATTTAAAGTATGAGGCATGGCCACATTTCAGTGCTGAGTTTACCCCTCCTACCTACAGATTCTTACAACCGACAGGGCTGCTGCTGTGATGAAACCTGACCTGGGCAGAGAAGCTCTCCTGAGACAGCATGACAGATCTCTCATTCCTTAACTCCAGGATCTAAAGACACAGAGCACCTCCACTCAGGCCAGGTCTCTGGGATGCAACATGTTTTAAGATGGGTCAATCGGGTCATCAACCCAGATCCAAAGCTATTGAACTAAGGCAAAGCAGCTATCCTGCACCAGCGGCCCCACCTCGGAGACACACAGCCCCCTCCTGCACCAGCAGCTCCACCTGGGAGACACACAGCCCCCTCCTGCACCCCACCTCGGAGACACACAGCCCCCTCCTGCACCAGCAGCTCCACCTGGGAGACACACAGCCCCCTCCTGCACCAGCAGCTCCACCTGGGAGACACACAGCCCCCTCCTGCACCAGCGGCCCCACCTGGGAGACACACAGCCCCCTCCTGCACCAGCGGCCCCACCTGGGAGACACACAGCCCCCTCCTGCACCAGCGGCCCCACCTGGGAGACACACAGCCCCCTCCTGCACCAGCAGCCCCACCTCGGAGACACACAGCCCCCTCCTGCACCAGCGGCCCCACCTGGGAGACACACAGCCCCCTCCTGCACCAGCGGCCCCACCTGGGAGACACACAGCCCCCTCCTGCACCAGCGGCCCCTCCTGGGAGACACACAGCCCCCTCCTGCACCAGCAGCTCCACCTGGGAGACACACAGCCCCCTCCTGCACCAGCGGCCCCACCTGGGAGACACACAGCCCCCTCCTGCACCTGTTGCCCCTCTGCACACAGATGCAGGGTCAGCAGTTGATATAAGGGGGATATTCAGGGAGGCCAGAGTGGATTTACACTAGAAGACTAGGTATAACACTTCTGCGAACAGCCCTGGGGTATATAATACCAAACAGTTTAACGTCTCATCTGAGGGATAGCGCCTCCTACAGTACAGTGCCCCTGGTCCCCACACTGAGGCATTGGCTTGGAGAGTACCCTGTTCTTACTACCTGACTTACAGCCGCCGCCTGTCTGATGGCATTCTGGGTCATTAAAAGGCAGTTCCTATCACACATTGGTTAACTTCAACTGGATGATCAAAAACACCCCTGTCAGTCTCACAATGACAGCTAACAATGACACGTCTCTGCAAACTCTGCTGAACTCACCTTGAGAGAGCAATACTGCTGCCTCTGTTACTGATGCTCAGCTGCTAAACATGATAATGCATGTTTACAAAACATAGCTCACATCTTTGATGTCGTGAGATCACTTTCTCTATTGGATGGCAGAAGCATGTGCAGGAAATTCACACTTAGGGGGTCTGATTGTGTGGTTTTGTAGTCTGACAGGCCCTGAGTCTCTCGGTGTACAGGACGCATCTTGCCCTGTGTGTGTGTTCCCAGTATTTCACCTTGTTTTCCCTGGCTAGCGGTGATGCTACACTACGTGCTGATTGGAGAGTGCAATGCACGTGGACTACAGGAGAGACCCTCGGACCCTCCTTACAGCTGATTGGTGGAGGCTCACGGAGCTCTATCCAGAAGAGTCACGTGACTTCACTTGCAAGCCAGGAGTGAGGCTGTAAAACTGCAGAACAATCACAGGCAGGAGGGAATAAGTCTGAAGTGAACATGACTTCCCAGGACATTGTCACATGTGGCCAGCAGAGGTCGCCCTTCACACAAGGCTGGTGCTGTTTCTCCCTTGGTGTCTCAGTGAACAAGCACGATGCAGGGGATCAAATGAAAGGATCTCACAACAGTCCATCCTGCTCGCTGGGGGCACAGATGATCCCGGACATGGATAATCCCAAGATCTTCCATGAGTGACTCCATGCATCAACCAGAGTACACCCCCAAACGCAGGGGTGCCTCCCCTTTCCTGTGCAGTCCTTCACCTCCTCCTCTCTGTTTCTGCACCAAAACAGAGCTCGGGGGGGGGCGCAGTCCGTGTCCTCCTCGTGTTCTCCTGAGCAGAGCGAGGCTAAGGAGAGGGGCGCGAGCAGTGGGCGGAGAGCCACGCGCCGAACTCTGTCTTCATATCGGGCACCAGGGTCAGCAGGCTGGCAACTAACCGCCACCAGCACATGCTGATGTTGTTGTAGGTGTGGTGATGTGGACACAACCAGAGAGTGGACTCATTCCTGAGCTGCAGACTGCATGACAGGTTCTGTGAAAGAGAAACAGACATTTCATTGAGAGAGAGAGGGGTTAATACAGTCCAGACACACTGACTGGACACTACAGGACATTAACACTGCACTGAGAGAGAGGGGTTAATACAGTACAGACACACTGACTGGACACTACAGGACATTAACACTGCACTGAGAGAGAGAGGTTAATACAGTCCAGACACACTGACTGGACACTACAGGACATTAACACTGCACTGAGAGAGAGGGGTTAATACAGTCCAGACACACTGACTGGACACTACAGGACATTAACACTGCACTGAGAGAGAGGGGTTAATACAGTCCAGACACACTGACTGGACACTACAGGACATTAACACTGCACTGAGAGAGAGGGGTTAATACAGTCCAGACACACTGACTGGACACTACAGGACATTAACACTGCACTGAGAGAGAGGGGTTAATACAGTCCAGACACACTGACTGGACACTACAGGACATTAACACTGCACTGAGAGAGAGGGAAGGGTTAAACTGATTGTTATTAAATACTGAAATCATTTGCCTCATCAAATCCCTGAAGAAGGCTTCTGCTCTGGTGAGTTCCCTTGAATGCGGCTTTGAAAGTGAGATCTAAAACAGAAGCCGGGGCCGTGAAACTGGTTTTTCTCACCGCGCGAGAAGCTGAGGAATGCCGCAAGCCCGGAAGACGGTATTTGTCTCGATTTGTTTGAATTTTTCTGTGCCCAGAACAATGAGTTCTGGAGTGGGGGGCCTTGGAGACAGCAATTGGGAGGGGCTCTGGGGGCAGAAACACAGAAGAGTGACGAGCGGCCGCAGCTCGGAGTCATTCCCGACCTCGTGGCCCCCAAATCACAAGACCCAGATCCTCTCCTCCTTCGCCCCCGTCTCTGTCTCCTCCAGCTCTGCAGGCAGGGGGGTCCCAGTCAAGCAGAAACACTGCATGAGCAATTTTTTGATGCACCTGATTCTCGAGGGCTGTTACCCCTCGTGAAACTCTGGGTTGCGGATTCAGATCCGTGGCGAGGCACAACTGCTCCACCCTGTGGCTCCTGAGGGATGGGCCACAGGGTGTCACAGTGAACAGATGTGTATTCCCACCGGATGTGTCTGCATCAAGACGAAACCTAGGCAGGCCTTTCTCTCAGGCTACTCCTGCCCCTCACAGTGACGGCAGTGTTTCTCCTGCTGCTGCTGCCCCTGACAGTGACGGCAGTGTTTCTACTGCTGCTCCTGCCCCTGACAGTGACGACAGTGTTTCTACTGCTGCTGCTGCCCCTGACAGTGACGGCAGTGTTTCTACTGCTGCTCCTGCCCCTGACAGTGACGGCAGTGTTTCTACTGCTGCTCCTGCCCCTGACAGTGACGGCAGTGTTTCTACTGCTGCTGCTCCTGCCCCTGACAGTGACAGCAGTGTTTCTACTGCTGCTGCCCCTGACAGTGACGGCAGTGTTTCTACTGCTGCTGCTGCCCCTGACAGTGACGGCAGTGTTTCTACTGCTGCTGCTGCCCCTGACAGTGACGGCAGTGTTTCTACTGCTGCTGCTGCTCCTGACAGTGACGGCAGTGTTTCTACTGCTGCTGCTGCCCCTGACAGTGACGGCAGTGTTTCTACTGCTGCTGCTGCTCCTGACAGTGACGGCAGTGTTTCTACTGCTGCTGCTGCTCCTGACAGTGACGACAGTGTTTCTACTGCTGCTGCTGCCCCTGACAGTGACGGCAGTGTTTCTACTGCTGCTCCTGCCCCTGACAGTGACAGCAGTGTTTCTACTGTTGCTGCTGTCCCTCACAGTGACGGCAGTGTTTCTACTGCTGCTGCTGTCCCTCACAGTGATGACAGTGTTTCTACTGCTGCTGCTGTCCCTCACAGTGACGGCAGTGTTACTACTGCTGCTGCTGCCCCGACAGTGACGACAGTGTTTCTACTGTTGCTGCTCCTGCCCCTGACAGTGACAGCAGTGTTTCTACTGTTGCTGCTGCCCCTGACAGTGACGGCAGTGTTTCTACTGCTGCTGCTGCTCCTGACAGTGACGGCAGTGTTTCTACTGTTGCTGCTCCTGCCCCTGACAGTGACAGCAGTGTTTCTACTGCTGCTGCTGCCCCTGACAGTGACCACAGTGTTTCTACTGCTGCTGCTGTCCCTCACAGTGACGGCAGTGTTTCTACTGCTGCTCCTGCCCCTGACAGTGACGGCAGTGTTTCTACTGCTGCTGCTGTCCCTCACAGTGACGACAGTGTTTCTACTGCTGCTGCTGACCCTGACAGTGACGGCAGTGTTTCTACTGCTGCTGCTGTCCCTCACAGTGACGACAGTGTTTCTACTGCTGCTGCTGCCCCTGACAGTGACGACAGTGTTTCTACTGCTGCTGCTGCCCCTGACAGTGATGACAGTGTTTCTACTGCTGCTGCTGTCCCTCACAGTGACGGCAGTGTTTCTACTGCTGCTGCTGCCCCTGACAGTGACGGCAGTGTTTCTACTGCTGCTGCTCCTGCCCCTGACAGTGACAGCAGTGTTTCTACTGCTGCTGCTCCTGACAGTGACGGCAGTGTTTCTACTGCTGCTGCTGCCCCTGACAGTGACGACAGTGTTTCTACTGCTGCTGCTCCTGCCCCTGACAGTGACAGCAGTGTTTCTACTGCTGCTGCTGCCCCTGACAGTGACGGCAGTGTTTCTACTGCTGCTGCTCCTGCCCCTGACAGTGACAGCAGTGTTTCTACTGCTGCTGCTCCTGACAGTGACGGCAGTGTTTCTACTGCTGCTGCTGCCCCTGACAGTGACGACAGTGTTTCTACTGCTGCTGCTCCTGCCCCTGACAGTGACAGCAGTGTTTCTACTGCTGCTGCTGCCCCTGACAGTGACAGCAGTGTTTCTACTGCTGCTCCTGCCCCTGACAGTGACGGCAGTGTTTCTACTGCTTCTGCCCCTGACAGTGACGACAGTGTTTCTACTGCTGCTGCTGCCCCTCACAGTGACGACAGTGTTTCTACTGCTGCTGCTGCCCCTGACAGTGACGACAGTGTTTCTACTGCTGCTGCTGCCCCTGACAGTGACGGCAGTGTTTCTACTGCTGCTGCTGCCCCTGACAGTGACGGCAGTGTTTCTACTGCTGCTGCTGCCCCTGACAGTGACGACAGTGTTTCTACTGCTGCTGCTGCCCCTGACAGTGACGGCAGTGTTTCTACTGCTGCTCCTGCCCCTGACAGTGACAGCAGTGTTTCTACTGTTGCTGCTGTCCCTCACAGTGACGGCAGTGTTTCTACTGCTGCTGCTGTCCCTCACAGTGATGACAGTGTTTCTACTGCTGCTGCTGTCCCTCACAGTGACGGCAGTGTTTCTACTGTTGCTGCTCCTGCCCCTGACAGTGACAGCAGTGTTTCTACTGTTGCTGCTGCCCCTGACAGTGATGACAGTGTTTCTACTGCTGCTGCTGCCCCGACAGTGACGACAGTGTTTCTACTGTTGCTGCTCCTGCCCCTGACAGTGACAGCAGTGTTTCTACTGTTGCTGCTGCCCCTGACAGTGACGGCAGTGTTTCTACTGCTGCTGCTGCCCCTGACAGTGACGGCAGTGTTTCTACTGCTGCTCCTGCCCCTGACAGTGACAGCAGTGTTTCTACTGTTGCTGCTGTCCCTCACAGTGACGGCAGTGTTTCTACTGCTGCTGCTGTCCCTCACAGTGATGACAGTGTTTCTACTGCTGCTGCTGTCCCTCACAGTGACGGCAGTGTTACTACTGCTGCTGCTGCCCCGACAGTGACGACAGTGTTTCTACTGTTGCTGCTCCTGCCCCTGACAGTGACAGCAGTGTTTCTACTGTTGCTGCTGCCCCTGACAGTGACGGCAGTGTTTCTACTGCTGCTGCTGCTCCTGACAGTGACGGCAGTGTTTCTACTGTTGCTGCTCCTGCCCCTGACAGTGACAGCAGTGTTTCTACTGCTGCTGCTGCCCCTGACAGTGACCACAGTGTTTCTACTGCTGCTGCTGTCCCTCACAGTGACGGCAGTGTTTCTACTGCTGCTCCTGCCCCTGACAGTGACGGCAGTGTTTCTACTGCTGCTGCTGTCCCTCACAGTGACGACAGTGTTTCTACTGCTGCTGCTGACCCTGACAGTGACGGCAGTGTTTCTACTGCTGCTGCTGTCCCTCACAGTGACGACAGTGTTTCTACTGCTGCTGCTGCCCCTGACAGTGACGACAGTGTTTCTACTGCTGCTGCTGCCCCTGACAGTGATGACAGTGTTTCTACTGCTGCTGCTGTCCCTCACAGTGACGGCAGTGTTTCTACTGCTGCTGCTGCCCCTGACAGTGACGGCAGTGTTTCTACTGCTGCTGCTCCTGCCCCTGACAGTGACAGCAGTGTTTCTACTGCTGCTGCTCCTGACAGTGACGGCAGTGTTTCTACTGCTGCTGCTGCCCCTGACAGTGACGACAGTGTTTCTACTGCTGCTGCTCCTGCCCCTGACAGTGACAGCAGTGTTTCTACTGCTGCTGCTGCCCCTGACAGTGACGGCAGTGTTTCTACTGCTGCTGCTCCTGCCCCTGACAGTGACAGCAGTGTTTCTACTGCTGCTGCTCCTGACAGTGACGGCAGTGTTTCTACTGCTGCTGCTGCCCCTGACAGTGACGACAGTGTTTCTACTGCTGCTGCTCCTGCCCCTGACAGTGACAGCAGTGTTTCTACTGCTGCTGCTGCCCCTGACAGTGACAGCAGTGTTTCTACTGCTGCTCCTGCCCCTGACAGTGACGGCAGTGTTTCTACTGCTTCTGCCCCTGACAGTGACGACAGTGTTTCTACTGCTGCTGCTGCCCCTCACAGTGACGACAGTGTTTCTACTGCTGCTGCTGCCCCTGACAGTGACGACAGTGTTTCTACTGCTGCTGCTGCCCCTGACAGTGACGGCAGTGTTTCTACTGCTGCTGCTGCCCCTGACAGTGACGGCAGTGTTTCTACTGCTGCTGCTGCCCCTGACAGTGACGACAGTGTTTCTACTGCTGCTGCTGCCCCTGACAGTGACGGCAGTGTTTCTACTGCTGCTCCTGCCCCTGACAGTGACAGCAGTGTTTCTACTGTTGCTGCTGTCCCTCACAGTGACGGCAGTGTTTCTACTGCTGCTGCTGTCCCTCACAGTGATGACAGTGTTTCTACTGCTGCTGCTGTCCCTCACAGTGACGGCAGTGTTTCTACTGTTGCTGCTCCTGCCCCTGACAGTGACAGCAGTGTTTCTACTGTTGCTGCTGCCCCTGACAGTGATGACAGTGTTTCTACTGCTGCTGCTGCCCCGACAGTGACGACAGTGTTTCTACTGTTGCTGCTCCTGCCCCTGACAGTGACAGCAGTGTTTCTACTGTTGCTGCTGCCCCTGACAGTGACGGCAGTGTTTCTACTGCTGCTGCTGCTCCTGACAGTGACGGCAGTGTTTCTACTGTTGCTGCTCCTGCCCCTGACAGTGACAGCAGTGTTTCTACTGCTGCTGCTGCCCCTGACAGTGACCACAGTGTTTCTACTGCTGCTGCTGTCCCTCACAGTGACGGCAGTGTTTTTACTGCTGCTGCTGCCCCTCACAGTGACGGCAGTGTTTCTACTGCTGCTCCTGCCCCTGACAGTGACGGCAGTGTTTCTACTGCTGCTGCTGTCCCTCACAGTGACGACAGTGTTTCTACTGCTGCTGCTGCCCCTGACAGTGACGGCAGTGTTTCTACTGCTGCTGCTGTCCCTCACAGTGACGACAGTGTTTCTACTGCTGCTGCTGCCCCTGACAGTGACAGCAGTGTTTCTACTGCTGCTGCTGTCCCTCACAGTGACGACAGTATTTCTACTGCTGCTCCTGCCCCTGACAGTGACGACAGTGTTTCTACTGCTGCTGCTGCCCCTGACAGTGACGGCAGTGTTTCTACTGCTTCTGCCCCTGACAGTGACGACAGTGTTTCTACTGCTGCTGCTGCCCCTGACAGTGACGGCAGTGTTTCTACTGCTGCTGCTGCTCCTGACAGTGACGGCAGTGTTTCTACTGCTGCTGCTGTCCCTCACAGTGACGGCAGTGTTTCAACTGCTGCTCCTGCCCCTGACAGTGACGGCAGTGTTTCTACTGCTTCTGCTGTCCCTCACAGTGACGACAGTGTTTCTACTGCTGCTGCTGTCCCTGACAGTGACAGCAGTGTTTCTACTGCTGCTGCTGCCCCTGACAGTGACGGCAGTGTTTCTACTGCTGCTGCTGTCCCTCACAGTGACGGCAGTGTTTCTACTGCTGCTCCTGCCCCTGACAGTGACGGCAGTGTTTCTACTGCTTTTGCCCCTGACAGTGACGACAGTGTTTCTACTGCTGCTGCTGCCCCTGACAGTGACGGCAGTGTTTCTACTGCTGCTCCTGCCCCTGACAGTGACAGCAGTGTTTCTACTGTTGCTGCTGTCCCTCACAGTGACGGCAGTGTTTCTACTGCTGCTGCTGTCCCTCACAGTGATGACAGTGTTTCTACTGCTGCTGCTGTCCCTCACAGTGACGGCAGTGTTACTACTGCTGCTGCTGCCCCGACAGTGACGACAGTGTTTCTACTGTTGCTGCTCCTGCCCCTGACAGTGACAGCAGTGTTTCTACTGTTGCTGCTGCCCCTGACAGTGACGGCAGTGTTTCTACTGCTGCTGCTGCTCCTGACAGTGACGGCAGTGTTTCTACTGTTGCTGCTCCTGCCCCTGACAGTGACAGCAGTGTTTCTACTGCTGCTGCTGCCCCTGACAGTGACCACAGTGTTTCTACTGCTGCTGCTGTCCCTCACAGTGACGGCAGTGTTTCTACTGCTGCTCCTGCCCCTGACAGTGACGGCAGTGTTTCTACTGCTGCTGCTGTCCCTCACAGTGACGACAGTGTTTCTACTGCTGCTGCTGACCCTGACAGTGACGGCAGTGTTTCTACTGCTGCTGCTGTCCCTCACAGTGACGACAGTGTTTCTACTGCTGCTGCTGCCCCTGACAGTGACGACAGTGTTTCTACTGCTGCTGCTGCCCCTGACAGTGATGACAGTGTTTCTACTGCTGCTGCTGTCCCTCACAGTGACGGCAGTGTTTCTACTGCTGCTGCTGCCCCTGACAGTGACGGCAGTGTTTCTACTGCTGCTGCTCCTGCCCCTGACAGTGACAGCAGTGTTTCTACTGCTGCTGCTCCTGACAGTGACGGCAGTGTTTCTACTGCTGCTGCTGCCCCTGACAGTGACGACAGTGTTTCTACTGCTGCTGCTCCTGCCCCTGACAGTGACAGCAGTGTTTCTACTGCTGCTGCTGCCCCTGACAGTGACGGCAGTGTTTCTACTGCTGCTGCTCCTGCCCCTGACAGTGACAGCAGTGTTTCTACTGCTGCTGCTCCTGACAGTGACGGCAGTGTTTCTACTGCTGCTGCTGCCCCTGACAGTGACGACAGTGTTTCTACTGCTGCTGCTCCTGCCCCTGACAGTGACAGCAGTGTTTCTACTGCTGCTGCTGCCCCTGACAGTGACAGCAGTGTTTCTACTGCTGCTCCTGCCCCTGACAGTGACGGCAGTGTTTCTACTGCTTCTGCCCCTGACAGTGACGACAGTGTTTCTACTGCTGCTGCTGCCCCTCACAGTGACGACAGTGTTTCTACTGCTGCTGCTGCCCCTGACAGTGACGACAGTGTTTCTACTGCTGCTGCTGCCCCTGACAGTGACGGCAGTGTTTCTACTGCTGCTGCTGCCCCTGACAGTGACGGCAGTGTTTCTACTGCTGCTGCTGCCCCTGACAGTGACGGCAGTGTTTCTACTGCTGCTCCTGCCCCTGACAGTGACGGCAGTGTTTCTACTGCTGCTGCTGCCCCTGACAGTGACGACAGTGTTTCTACTGCTGCTGCTGCCCCTGACAGTGACGGCAGTGTTTCTACTGCTGCTGCTGCCCCTGACAGTGACGGCAGTGTTTCTACTGCTGCTCCTGCCCCTGACAGTGACGGCAGTGTTTCTACTGCTGCTGCTGCCCCTGACAGTGACGACAGTGTTTCTACTGCTGCTCCTGCCCCTGACAGTGACAGCAGTGTTTCTACTGTTGCTGCTGTCCCTCACAGTGACGGCAGTGTTTCTACTGCTGCTGCTGTCCCTCACAGTGATGACAGTGTTTCTACTGCTGCTGCTGTCCCTCACAGTGACGGCAGTGTTTCTACTGTTGCTGCTCCTGCCCCTGACAGTGACAGCAGTGTTTCTACTGTTGCTGCTGCCCCTGACAGTGATGACAGTGTTTCTACTGCTGCTGCTGCCCCGACAGTGACGACAGTGTTTCTACTGTTGCTGCTCCTGCCCCTGACAGTGACAGCAGTGTTTCTACTGTTGCTGCTGCCCCTGACAGTGACGGCAGTGTTTCTACTGCTGCTGCTGCTCCTGACAGTGACGGCAGTGTTTCTACTGTTGCTGCTCCTGCCCCTGACAGTGACAGCAGTGTTTCTACTGCTGCTGCTGCCCCTGACAGTGACCACAGTGTTTCTACTGCTGCTGCTGTCCCTCACAGTGACGGCAGTGTTTTTACTGCTGCTGCTGCCCCTCACAGTGACGGCAGTGTTTCTACTGCTGCTCCTGCCCCTGACAGTGACGGCAGTGTTTCTACTGCTGCTGCTGTCCCTCACAGTGACGACAGTGTTTCTACTGCTGCTGCTGCCCCTGACAGTGACGGCAGTGTTTCTACTGCTGCTGCTGTCCCTCACAGTGACGACAGTGTTTCTACTGCTGCTGCTGCCCCTGACAGTGACAGCAGTGTTTCTACTGCTGCTGCTGTCCCTCACAGTGACGACAGTATTTCTACTGCTGCTCCTGCCCCTGACAGTGACGACAGTGTTTCTACTGCTGCTGCTGCCCCTGACAGTGATGGCAGTGTTTCTACTGCTTCTGCCCCTGACAGTGACGACAGTGTTTCTACTGCTGCTGCTGTCCCTCACAGTGACGACAGTGTTTCTACTGCTGCTGCCCCTGACAGTGACGACAGTGTTTCTACTGCTGCTGCTGCCCCTGACAGTGACGACAGTGTTTCTACTGCTGCTGCTGTCCCTCACAGTGACGACAGTGTTTCTACTGCTGCTGCCCCTGACAGTGACGACAGTGTTTCTACTGCTGCTGCTGCCCCTGACAGTGACGGCAGTGTTTCTACTGCTGCTCCTGCCCCTGACAGTGACGGCAGTGTTTCTACTGCTGCTGCTCCTGCCCCTGACAGTGACAGCAGTGTTTCTACTGCTGCTGCTGCCCCTGACAGTGACCACAGTGTTTCTACTGCTGCTGCTGCCCCTCACAGTGACGGCAGTGTTTCTACTGCTGCTCCTGCCCCTGACAGTGACGGCAGTGTTTCTACTGCTGCTGCTGTCCCTCACAGTGACGACAGTGTTTCTACTGCTGCTGCTGACCCTGACAGTGACGGCAGTGTTTCTACTGCTGCTGCTGTCCCTCACAGTGACGACAGTGTTTCTACTGCTGCTGCTGCCCCTGACAGTGACGACAGTGTTTCTACTGCTGCTGCTGCCCCTGACAGTGATGACAGTGTTTCTACTGCTGCTGCTGTCCCTCACAGTGACGGCAGTGTTTCTACTGCTGCTGCTGCCCCTGACAGTGACGGCAGTGTTTCTACTGCTGCTGCTCCTGCCCCTGACAGTGACAGCAGTGTTTCTACTGCTGCTGCTCCTGACAGTGACGGCAGTGTTTCTACTGCTGCTGCTGCCCCTGACAGTGACGACAGTGTTTCTACTGCTGCTGCTCCTGCCCCTGACAGTGACAGCAGTGTTTCTACTGCTGCTGCTGCCCCTGACAGTGACGGCAGTGTTTCTACTGCTGCTGCTCCTGCCCCTGACAGTGACAGCAGTGTTTCTACTGCTGCTGCTCCTGACAGTGACGGCAGTGTTTCTACTGCTGCTGCTGCCCCTGACAGTGACGACAGTGTTTCTACTGCTGCTGCTCCTGCCCCTGACAGTGACAGCAGTGTTTCTACTGCTGCTGCTGCCCCTGACAGTGACAGCAGTGTTTCTACTGCTGCTCCTGCCCCTGACAGTGACGGCAGTGTTTCTACTGCTTCTGCCCCTGACAGTGACGACAGTGTTTCTACTGCTGCTGCTGCCCCTCACAGTGACGACAGTGTTTCTACTGCTGCTGCTGCCCCTGACAGTGACGACAGTGTTTCTACTGCTGCTGCTGCCCCTGACAGTGACGGCAGTGTTTCTACTGCTGCTGCTGCCCCTGACAGTGACGGCAGTGTTTCTACTGCTGCTGCTGCCCCTGACAGTGACGGCAGTGTTTCTACTGCTGCTGCTGCCCCTGACAGTGACGGCAGTGTTTCTACTGCTGCTCCTGCCCCTGACAGTGACAGCAGTGTTTCTACTGTTGCTGCTGTCCCTCACAGTGACGGCAGTGTTTCTACTGCTGCTGCTGTCCCTCACAGTGATGACAGTGTTTCTACTGCTGCTGCTGTCCCTCACAGTGACGGCAGTGTTTCTACTGTTGCTGCTCCTGCCCCTGACAGTGACAGCAGTGTTTCTACTGTTGCTGCTGCCCCTGACAGTGATGACAGTGTTTCTACTGCTGCTGCTGCCCCGACAGTGACGACAGTGTTTCTACTGTTGCTGCTCCTGCCCCTGACAGTGACAGCAGTGTTTCTACTGTTGCTGCTGCCCCTGACAGTGACGGCAGTGTTTCTACTGCTGCTGCTGCTCCTGACAGTGACGGCAGTGTTTCTACTGTTGCTGCTCCTGCCCCTGACAGTGACAGCAGTGTTTCTACTGCTGCTGCTGCCCCTGACAGTGACCACAGTGTTTCTACTGCTGCTGCTGTCCCTCACAGTGACGGCAGTGTTTTTACTGCTGCTGCTGCCCCTCACAGTGACGGCAGTGTTTCTACTGCTGCTCCTGCCCCTGACAGTGACGGCAGTGTTTCTACTGCTGCTGCTGTCCCTCACAGTGACGACAGTGTTTCTACTGCTGCTGCTGCCCCTGACAGTGACGGCAGTGTTTCTACTGCTGCTGCTGTCCCTCACAGTGACGACAGTGTTTCTACTGCTGCTGCTGCCCCTGACAGTGACAGCAGTGTTTCTACTGCTGCTGCTGTCCCTCACAGTGACGACAGTATTTCTACTGCTGCTCCTGCCCCTGACAGTGACGACAGTGTTTCTACTGCTGCTGCTGCCCCTGACAGTGACGGCAGTGTTTCTACTGCTTCTGCCCCTGACAGTGACGACAGTGTTTCTACTGCTGCTGCTGTCCCTCACAGTGACGACAGTGTTTCTACTGCTGCTGCCCCTGACAGTGACGACAGTGTTTCTACTGCTGCTGCTGCCCCTGACAGTGACGACAGTGTTTCTACTGCTGCTGCTGTCCCTCACAGTGACGACAGTGTTTCTACTGCTGCTGCCCCTGACAGTGACGACAGTGTTTCTACTGCTGCTGCTGCCCCTGACAGTGACGGCAGTGTTTCTACTGCTGCTCCTGCCCCTGACAGTGACGGCAGTGTTTCTACTGCTGCTGCTCCTGCCCCTGACAGTGACAGCAGTGTTTCTACTGCTGCTGCTGCCCCTGACAGTGACCACAGTGTTTCTACTGCTGCTGCTGCCCCTGACAGTGACGGCAGTGTTTCTACTGCTGCTCCTGCCCCTGACAGTGACGGCAGTGTTTCTACTGCTGCTGCTGCCCCTGACAGTGACGACAGTGTTTCTACTGCTGCTGCTGCCCCTGACAGTGACGGCAGTGTTTCTACTGCTGCTGCTGCCCCTGACAGTGACGGCAGTGTTTCTACTGCTGCTCCTGCCCCTGACAGTGACGGCAGTGTTTCTACTGCTGCTGCTGTCCCTCACAGTGATGACAGTGTTTCTACTGCTGCTGCTGTCCCTCACAGTGATGGCAGTGTTTCTACTGCTGCTGCTGCCCCGACAGTGACGACAGTGTTTCTACTGTTGCTGCTCCTGCCCCTGACAGTGACAGCAGTGTTTCTACTGCTGCTGCTGCCCCTGACAGTGACGGCAGTGTTTCTACTGCTGCTGCTGCTCCTGACAGTGACGGCAGTGTTTCTACTGTTGCTGCTCCTGCCCCTGACAGTGACAGCAGTGTTTCTACTGCTGCTGCTGTCCCTCACAGTGACGGCAGTGTTTCTACTGCTGCTCCTGCCCCTGACAGTGACGGCAGTGTTTCTACTGCTGCTGCTGTCCCTCACAGTGACGACAGTGTTTCTACTGCTGCTGCTGCCCCTGACAGTGACGACAGTGTTTCTACTGCTGCTGCTGCCCCTGACAGTGACGGCAGTGTTTCTACTGTTTCTGCCCCTGACAGTGACGACAGTGTTTCTACTGCTGCTGCTGTCCCTCACAGTGACGACAGTGTTTCTACTGCTGCTGCTGCCCCTGACAGTGACGACAGTGTTTCTACTGCTGCTGCTGCCCCTGACAGTGATGACAGTGTTTCTACTGCTGCTGCTGTCCCTCACAGTGACAGCAGTGTTTCTACTGCTGCTGCTGTCCCTCACAGTGACGGCAGTGTTTCTACTGCTGCTCCTGCCCCTGACAGTGACGGCATGTTTCTACTGCTGCTGCTCCTGCCCCTGACAGTGACAGCAGTGTTTCTACTGCTGCTGCTGCCCCTGACAGTGACCACAGTGTTTCTACTGCTGCTCCTGCCCCTGACAGTGACAGCAGTGTTTCTACTGCTGCTGCTGCCCCTGACAGTGACCACAGTGTTTCTACTGCTGCTCCTGCCCCTGACAGTGACGGCAGTGTTTCTACTGCTGCTGCTGTCCCTCACAGTGACGACAGTGTTTCTACTGCTGCTGCTGCCCCTGACAGTGACGACAGTGTTTCTACTGCTGCTGCTGCCCCTGACAGTGACGACAGTGTTTCCACTGCTGCTGCTGCTGCCCCTCACAGTGACGACAGTGTTTCTACTGCTGCTGCTGCCCCTGACAGTGACCACAGTGTTTCTACTGCTGCTGCTGCTGCCCCTCACAGTGACGACAGTGTTGCTACTGCTGCTGCTGCCCCTGACAGTGACGGCAGTGTTTCTACTGCTGCTGCTGTCCCTCACAGTGAGGACAGTGTTTCTACTTCTGCTGCTGCTCCTGGCAGTGACGACAGTGTTTCTACTGCTGCTGCTGCCCCTGACAGTGACGGCAGTGTTTCTACTGCTGCTGCTGTCCCTCACAGTGACGGCAGTGTTTCTACTGCTGCTCCTGCCCCTGACAGTGACGGCAGTGTTTCTACTGCTGCTGCTGCCCCTGACAGTGACGACAGTGTTTCTACTGCTGCTGCTCCTGCCCCGACAGTGACGACAGTGTTTCTACTGCTGCTGCTCCTGCCCCTGACAGTGACAGCAGTGTTTCTACTGCTGCTGCTGCCACTGACAGTGACGGCAGTGTTTCTACTGCTGCTGCTCCTGCACCTGACAGTGACGGCAGTGTTTCTACTGCTGCTGCTCCTGACAGTGACGGCAGTGTTTCTACTGCTTCTGCCCCTGACAGTGACGACAGTGTTTCTACTGCTGCTGCTGCCCCTCACAGTGACGACAGTGTTTCTACTGCTGCTCCTGCCCCTGACAGTGACAGCAGTGTTTCTACTGCTGCTCCTGCCCCTGACAGTGACGACAGTGTTTCTACTGCTGCTCCTGCCCCTGACAGTGACGACAGTGTTTCTACTGCTGCTGCTGCCCCTGACAGTGATGACAGTGTTTCTACTGCTGCTGCTGTCCCTCACAGTGACGGCAGTGTTTCTACTGCTGCTCCTGCCCCTGACAGTGACGGCAGTGTTTCTACTGCTGCTGCTGCCCCTGACAGTGACGACAGTGTTTCTACTGCTGCTGCTGCCCCTGACAGTGACGACAGTGTTTCTACTGCTGCTGCTGCCCCTGACAGTGACGACAGTGTTTCTACTGCTGCTCCTGCCCCTGACAGTGACGGCAGTGTTTCTACTGCTGCTGCTGCCCCTGACAGTGACGACAGTGTTTCTACTGCTGCTGCTCCCCTTGACAGTGACGACAGTGTTTCTGCTGCTGCTGCTGCCCCTGACAGTGACGACAGTGTTTCTGCTGCTGCTGCTGCCCCTGACAGTGACGACAGTGTTTCTGCTGCTGCTGCTGTCCCTCACAGTGACGGCAGTGTTTCTGCTGCTGCTGCTGCCCCTGACAGTGACGACAGTGTTTCTACTGCTGCTGCTGCCCCTGACAGTGACGACAGTGTTTCTGCTGCTGCTGCTGCCCCTGACAGTGACGACAGTGTTTCTGCTGCTACTGCTGCCCCGACAGTGACGACAGTGTTTCTACTGCTGCTCCTGCCCCTGACAGAGACAGCAACAGCTGCAGTCGAGCAGTGAGAGGAGCGAGAGTCGATGCCCCAGGTGCTGACCATGTGTCTGTAGCGGAAGATGACATCACTGAGCCTGTGGCTGAGCTCCTCCAGGTCGGCTTGCTCCCCCACTGGCACTGACCAGCCCACCTGCTGATTTTGAAGCAACCATATGGAGAGGGAGTGATAGTGGGAGAGGGCAGAGAACACCTGAGGGGGAGACAGACAGATATTCAATACTGCAGCCTGGACACTACAGTACATTGACACTGCACTGAGAGAGAGGGGTTAATACAGTCCAGACACACTGACTGGACACTACAGGACATTAACACTGCACTGAGAGAGAGGGGTCAATACAGTACAGACACACTGACTGGACACTACAGGACATTAACACTGCACTGAGAGAGAGGGGTTAATACAGTCCAGACACACTGACTGGACACTCCAGTACATTAACACTGCACTGAGAGAGAGGGGTTAATACAGTCCAGACACACTGACTGGACACTGCAGTACATTAACACTGCACTGAGAGAGAGGGGTTAATACAGTCCACACACACTGACTGGACACTACAGGACATTAACACTACATTGAGTGAAAGTAATAAAAAATGAGTTAATTAAATGTATTTTCTACCTTGTTCTGTGAGGTAACTGAAATGGTAAGATTTATATATGACAGTGGTTCTTCATTTTTCCAGCTTGTTTCCTATAACGTGACATACAATGTATTTGTTAGAAATCTATTTTGTTATAATTTAGTAAACTATATTATATGGGACGAGACATAAGTATTCAAATGCTATTTCTTAAATCTGCTACATTTACTACATTTACCGCATGATTCATGAAGTTACATTTACTGCATGATTCATGAAGTTATACAAGATATCACTGACAGACAACTTGGCTTTAACAATCATATTCAGAAGGCAGAAGCCAGTTAGTAGTTAATTGATCACGGGACCTCATTGGCTTCAACAACAATGCTAGGCACCTTGTTCCACACTCCCACCACCCTTTCTGTAGAGAAATGCCTCCTGTTCTCAGTTTTCATACACATCCCTGTAGTTTCTACTTGTGTGGTGTTTCATTGTAACGTCAAGGAATATCTGCTGCATCGACTTCATCATTTTTTTGAGGATTTTGGATACTTGTCTCGGGTCCCCTCTTAGTTGTCACTGTTCCAGACTGAGATACTCAGTTCTTCCAGTGTGGGTCACTCCCTTCAGACAAAAGAGACTCAGTTCCTTCAGCCTGTCAGTGTGGGACACTCCCTTCAGACTAAAGAGACTCGGTTCCTCCAGCCTGTCAGTGTGGGACTCTCCCTTCAGACTAAAGAGACTCAGTTCCTCCAGCCTGTCAGTGTGGGACACTCCCTTCAGACTAAAGAGACTCAGTTCCTTCAGTCTGTCAGTGTGGGATACTCCCTTAACACTAAAGAGACCCAGTTCCTTCAGCCCAGGCATCTGTCCGCTCTCCCTTCCCTGGACAGATTCTAGTGCAGTAAGTTTTGTTACACTATAGCATTCAGTTACTTGAGCTGCTGGGTTTGATCCAGCCAGGCATACTCCAGCGAAAGTCCCGATTGCCTCATTTCCGGAGAGCCTGTGCGCGCAGAGCTGCAAGCACATGTCTGAGCCTGCCAGGCATGCTGCCCTCTTCCCAGGAAAGACACCTGACTCCTGTGTTTGTCTGGCTGGGCCAGGAGCTGTCCTTTCCCCAGTGTTGCGGTGTTTTCAGCTCACGCTGTTTTATTGTTACAGATTTCTCTGAAGTGGCAGGGCGCCCCGGCACACCTGTCCCCAGAAGAGCCACGCCCCCTCTTCTGCTCCATGCAGCTGATTTGCATACACTGCAGGAATGATACCATGCCTCTGCGCTGCACGGACATGTACAGGGCTCTGCGACTGGAGAGAGCCCTGTCTCTCTGTCTACCGACCTGTCTGTCTCTCTGTCTGCTATCTAATTTCATCTTTCTGTGTGTCTGTCTGCCTCTGTCTGTCTGTCTCTTTATCTGCCTTTCTGTCTATCTGTGTCTCTCTCTCTCTCTCTCTCTCTCTCTCTCTCTGCCTGTCTGTCGGTCTACCCTGGCCCTGAAAGACAGCTGGTTTACCTGTCTCAATCACTGGGACTCGTCTGCGAATGACCGGTAGGTGATTCTCACCAGCTCTGCTCTGATCTTCACCAGGCTGCTGTTCAGAGCCTTCAGTGACCCCATGTTCCTCTCCATCTGTCTGCAGTCCGTGACACAGCCAGGCACCAGGGGACGCCCCAGAGCTGAGGGACACAGCCACAGCGCACACTGGCACATGAAAGAACACAGCAGCCACGCAGGACCTGAACAGCAGAAAGAGACAGGCAGACAGACAGACTGTGACAGATGGACAAACTGATCAAGAGACAGCTGCCTGTGGATCTCAGTCTGTTACAGGTGAGACAGACAGACTGATCAAGAGACAGCTGTCTGTGTATCTCAGTCTGTTACAGGTGAGACAGACAGACTGATCAAGAGACAGCTGTCTGTGTATCTCAGTCTGTTACAGGTGAGACAGACAGACTGATCAAGAGACAGCTGTCTGTGTATCTCAGTCTGTTACAGGTGAGAAAGACAGACTGATCAAGAGACAGCTGTCTGTGTATTTCGGTCTGTTACAGGTGAGACAGACAGACTGATCAAGAGACAGCTGTCTGTGGATCTCAGTCTGTTACAGGTGAGACAGACAGACTGATCAAGAGACAGCTGCCTGTGGATCTCAGTCTGTTACAGGTGAGACAGACAGACTGATCAAGAGACAGCTGTCTGTGTATCTCAGTCTGTTACAGGTGAGACAGACAGACTGATCAAGAGACAGCTGTCTGTGGATCTCAGTCTGTTACAGGTGAGACAGACAGACTGATCAAGAGACAGCTGTCTGTGGATCTCAGTCTGTTACAGGTGAGACAGACAGACTGATCAAGAGACAGCTGCCTGTGGATCTCAGTCTGTTACAGGTGAGACAGACAGACTGATCAAGAGACAGCTGTCTGTGGATCTCAGTCTGTTACAGGTGAGACAGACAGACTGATCAAGAGACAGCTGCCTGTGGATCTCAGTCTGTTACAGGTGAGACAGACAGACTGATCAAGAGACAGCTGTCTGTGTATCTCAGTCTGTTACAGGTGAGACAGACAGACTGATCAAGAGACAGCTGTCTGTGTATCTCAGTCTGTTACAGGTGAGACAGACAGAGGGTCAGAAAGAAGCCAGTGGAGTTTCTTACAGAATAAAACAAAAACTGAATTCTAACTGAACTAACCAGTGCACAGTGGTTCAGCCCTTGAGTAGTGTTGCAGTAGCAGAGCTCGTCAGTCGAGTCCATGCCTGCCAGATAGCTTGAGCTTCAATTTCAAAGTACAGCGGCACTCCTTTTATACAGCTCTATCAATCACCTGAACTCCCAGCCAGCTAACCCATTGTGAAATGTCAGTGTAATAGTCACTCAGTGTGTCCATCAGTGTGATTGTCACTCAGTCAGTGTGTCCATCAGTGTGATAGTCACTCAATGTCTCTGTCAGTGTGATAGTCACTCAGTCAGTGTGACAGTAACTCAGTGTGTCCATCAGTGTGACAGTCACTCAGTGTGTCCATCAGTGTGATAGTCACTCAGTGTGTCTGTCAGTGTGATAGTCACTCAGTCAGTGTGTCACTCAGTGTGTCTGTCAGTGTGATAGTCACTCACTCAGTGTGTCCATCAGTGTGATTGTCACTCACTCAGTGTGTCCATCAGTGTGATTGTCACTCACTCAGTGTGTCCATCAGTGTGATAGTCACTCAGTGTGTCTGTCAGTGTGATAGTCACTCAGTCAGTGTGTCTGTCAGTGTGATAGTCACTCAGTGTGTCTGTCAGTGTAATAGTCACTCAGTCAGTGTGTCACTCAGTGTGTCTGTCAGTGTGATAGTCACTCAGTCAGTGTGTCACTCAGTGTGTCTGTCAGTGTGATAGTCACTCACTCAGTGTGTCCATCAGTGTGATAGTCACTCAGTGTGTCTGTCAGTGTGATAGTCACTCAGTCAGTGTGTCTGTCAGTGTGATAGTCACTCAGTGTGTCTGTCAGTGTGATAGTCACTCAGTCAGTGTGTCACTCAGTGTGTCTGTCAGTGTGATAGTCACTCAGTCAGTGTGTCACTCAGTGTGTCTGTCAGTGTGATAGTCACTCACTCAGTGTGTCCATCAGTGTGATTGTCACTCACTCAGTGTGTCCATCAGTGTGATAGTCACTCAGTGTGTCTGTCAGTGTGATAGTCACTCAGTCAGTGTGTCTGTCAGTGTGATAGTCACTCAGTGTGTCTGTCAGTGTAATAGTCACTCAGTCAGTGTGTCACTCAGTGTGTCTGTCAGTGTGATAGTCACTCAGTCAGTGTGTCACTCAGTGTGTCTGTCAGTGTGATAGTCACTCACTCAGTGTGTCCATCAGTGTGATTGTCACTCACTCAGTGTGTCCATCAGTGTGACAGTCACTCAGTGTGTCCATCAGTGTGATTGTCACTCAGTCAGTGTGTCCATCAGTGTGACAGTCACTCAGTGTGTCCATCAGTGTGATTGTCACTCAGTCAGTGTGTCTGTCAGTGTGACAGTCACTCAGTCAGTGTGTCTGTCAGTGTGATAGTTTCTCAGTGACTGTGTCTATCAGTGTGATAGTCACTCAGGACTAGAGCAATACAGGACAGGACAGACAGTGAGAGGAGATAACAGGAATAAAGCAGGTGATACAGACAGTTACAGTACAGGACAGGAGAGGCAGTGAGAGGAGATAACAGGAATAGCGCAGGTGATACAGACAGGTACAGGACAGGACAGGAGAGGCAGTGAGAGGAGATAACAGGAATAGCGCAGGTGATACAGACAGTTACAGGACAGGACAGGAGACACAGTGAGAGGAGATAACAGGAATAGCGCAGGTGATACAGACAGGTACAGGACAGATTTACCAATAGTAAATGATTGTTTTTTCTAGATTGTGTTCCTTCTCTCTTGCACATCAGCACAGTGGTTTACCAGCGCTGGCCCTGACCTGGGGCTCAGACGCGAATGATTCAGTTCAGCCCATGCAGTGAGTATCGAGCCCAGTCAGCCGTGATTCACAGGTTCTAATCGATTGCGGGTCCAACTGCTTCCAAGTCGTATAGAGAGGCAACTCTATATTTTGCTTAACGCACTTCTAACCCGCGATCGCGGTCTGTACCCCATCGTCTCTGACAGACTCCTGCACCGAGCTCACTGTTTCGGAGAGAAATGACCGCACGCAACGGCCGCCTGCTGCCCCTCGGCTGAGAAGCGCTGCTCTCCTGAGCGACTGCTAATTGGTTATCGGTTAGTGATGCAGGGAAACAGGTGGCGGCGGCGCTCTTCCTGACGCCCTGGTTAGGGGCACACCTCGATCCTTATAACAGCTGTCCCGAGTCCGGCGGCCCCGAGCCGAGCTGAGCCAGTCTCAACACGAGTCGTTTAATAACGGGACGTCCGAGGAGTTTGGCTGAGACAGGGAGAGCGGAGGGCTCCCTAAAAAACTAAAAGACTCCGGGACCCGGGATCGGGGGGGGCAGCAGTCCTGCGCCAGACCCGTGCGCGGCGCCGGTGCTGTCAGGCCCTTACCTGAGCGCATGTCTCTCGCGCGGGGCGCACGGGACGAGCTGAGGTCGCGCGCCGTGTTCCGTCCGCCGGCCCGCGCTGCCGACTCCCTCGCCCTGCTCACGCCGCCCGAGCGTCTGCTGCCGCGCTTCCAAAGTCGTGGTTTTTCGTGTTTCGTTGTTGCGCTGGAACGGGCAGCTCGCAACCTGATCGGGAGAGTTGCCAAAGAACTCGGGGCGGCTTCCTTGGAAAACACCAGCCTCGTGCCATCTGCATCTCCATCTCGGGAACCTCTCCCGTCGCTCTCGCGGGACTGTTGCCCACTCGCACACCCACATCCTGCCGTCAGCCCACCGACGGACACACCGGGCTAAACCTGTGTGGGGTACAGCCCTTGCACTTGTCTCCTGTACAGTGGTCAGGGCTCTGTGCTGTTCACTGGAGGGCTGCAGGTTCAAATATTGTGTGGGGCACAGCCCTTGCACTTGTCTCCTGTATAGTGGTCAGGGCTCTGTGCTGTTCACGAGGAGGCTGCAGGTTCAAATCCTGTGTGGGGCACAGCCCTTGCACTTGTCTCCTGTATAGTGGTCAGGGCTCTGTGCTGTTCACTAGGAGGCTGCAGGTTCAAATCCTGTGTGGGGCACAGCCCTTGCGCTTGTCTCCTGTACAGTGGTCAGGGCTCTGTGCTGTTCACTGGAAGGCTGCAGGTTCAAATCCTGTGTGGGGCACAGCCCTTGCTCTTGTCTCCTGTACAGTGGTCAGGGCTCTGTGCTGTTCACTAGGAGGCTGCAGGTTCAAATCCTGTGTGGGGCACAGCCCTTGCTCTTGTCTCCTGTATAGTGGTCAGGGCTCTGTGCTGTTCACTAGGAGGCTGCAGGTTCAAATCCTGTGTGGGGCACAGCCTTTGCGCTTGTCTCAGATTGCTCCTGTACAGATCCAACAGTAAAGATTCATCTGATCTTGAAAGCATCAGCCAAATAAGATCATGGTAACCTGAAATCTCCAATTAAACAGCTTATTATTACTTCAATTAAGAGTTCAGTTAAGCAACTGATAAGCGTCATGAAGGAAGAAAAACAGACAACAGGGCTTTTTAATTGATCGTGTACATATAAATACAGTTTTGAAAAAAATATTTGCGCAACACACTGACTGACACACTGACACTCTGAAGACTGGGTGACACACTGACACAGTAATTGGATCGTTGACTGACATACTAATACTGTGAAATCAACCATATATGATTGTAAAGCCATCCTATACTACAGTGGTGTGAAAAAGTTTTTGCCCCCTTCCTGATTTCTTATTTTTTTGCATGTTTGTCACACTGAAATGTTTCAGATCATCAAACAAATTGAAATATTAGACAAAGATAACACAAGTAAACACAAAATGCAGTTTTTAAATGAAGGTTTTTATTATTAAGGAAAAAAAAATCCAAACCTACATGGCCCTGTGTGAAAAAGTGATTGCCCCCTAAACCTAATAACTGGTTGGGCCACCCTTAGCAGCAACAACTGCAATCAAGCGTTTGCGATAACTGGCAATGAGTCTTTTACAGCGCTGTGGAGGAATTTTGGCCCACTCATCTTTGCAGAATTGTTGTAATTCAGCCACATTGGAGGGTTTTCGAGCCTTAACCGCTTTTTTAAGGTCATGCCACAACATCTCAATCGGATTCAGGTCAGGACTTTGACTAGGCCACTCCAAAGTCTTCATTTTGTTTTTCTTAAGCCATTCAGAGGTGGACTTGCTGGTGTGTTTTGGATCATTGTCCTGCTGCAGAACCCAAGTGCGCTTCAGCTTGAGGTCACGAACAGATGGCCGGACATTCTCCTTCAGGATTTTTTGGTAGACAGCAGAATTCATGGTTCCATTTACCACAGCAAGTCTTCCAGGTCCTGAAGCAGAAAAACAGCCCCAGACCATCACACTACCACCACCATATTTTACTGTTGGTATGATGTTCCTTTTCTGAAATGCTGTGTTACTTTTACACCAGATGTAATGGGACACACACCTTCCAAAAAGTTCAACTTTTGTCTCATCAGTCCACAGAGTATTTTCCCAAAAGTCTTGGGGATCATCAAGATGTTTTCTGGCAAAACTGAGACGAGCCTTTATGTTCTTTTTGCTCAGCAGTGGTTTTCGTCTTGGAACTCTGCCATGCAGGCCATTTTTGCCCAGTCTCTTTCTTATGGTGGAGTCATGAACACTGACCTTAACTGAGGCAAGTGAAGCCTGCAGTTCTTTGGATGTTGTTGTGGGGTTTTTTGTGACCTCTTGGATGAGTCGTCGCTGCGCTCTTGGGGTAATTTTGGTCAGCCGGCCACTCCTGGGAAGGTTCACCACTGTTCCATGTTTTCGCCATTTGTGGATAATGGCTCTCACTGTGGTTCGCTGGAGTCCTAAAGCTTTAGAAATGGCTTTATAACCTTTTCCAGACTGATAAATCTCAATTACTCTGTTTCTCATTTGTTCCTGAATTTCTTTGGATCGCAGCATGATGTCTAGCTTTTGAGGATCTTTTGGTCTACTTCACTTTGTCAGGCAGGTCCTATTTAAGTGATTTCTTGATTGAGAACAGGTGTGGCAGTAATCAGGCCTGGGTGTGGCTAGAGAAATTGAACTCAGCTTTCCAAAGATGTGATAAACCACAGTTGATTTATGTTTTAACAGGGGGGGCAATCACTTTTTCACACAGGGCCATGTAGGTTTGGATTTTTTTTTCCCTTAATAATAAAAACCTTCATTTAAAAACTGCATTTTGTGTTTACTTGTGTTATCTTTGTCTAATATTTCAATTTTTTTGATGATCTGAAACATTTCAGTGTGACAAACATGCAAAAAAATAAGAAATCAGGAAGGGGGCAAACACTTTTTCACACCACTGTATATACTGTACATCTATCAAATAAAATAATGTGTTTAATTGTTTAAATATCTCTTAAAGTCAAGAACATAAAGCAGAAAACAGTTAGACCAGAGGAGGCCACCCCTGGTCTGAGCGGGCTGGTGTGTCGACAGATTTTCACTCCAGCTCAGTTTGTAACAAACCAAACCAGCTCATTACTGCCTGAACTCGACCTGCTGAACAGCTTCCCCCGGCTCTTCAGGTGCTGCTGCTTTAGAGAAACCTGAAAAACCTGTAGACACAGCGCCCCTCCAGGACTGGGCACCCTGCTGTAGACACAGCGCCCCCTCCAGGACTGGACACCCTGCTGTAGACACAGCGCCCCCTCCAGGACTGGACACCCTGCTGTAGACACAGCGCCCCCTCCAGGACTGGGACTGGACACCCTGCTGTAGACACAGCACCCCCTCCAGGACTGGACACCCTGCTGTAGACACAGCGCCTCCTCCTTGGCGAAGAATTTGGTCCTTTTGTTTCCAATTTTCACTGCACATTTGCTCTCTGAATACATTGATTTAATGATGTCGTACACTTTGCCCCCTATGCCACTTTGGAGTAGTTTATAAAACAATCTTTCTTGCCAAATCGAGTCAAGTGTTGTTTTGAAATCGACAAAGCAGGCAAAAAATTTTCCTTTGTGTTTTTGGTGGACGTGTTTGTCTATCAGTGTGTGTAGGGTGTAAATGTGATGTGCGGTGATCTGGTAGGAAGCCAATCTGACTCTTGCTCAGGACATTGTGTTCGGTAAGGAAGGCCAGTATTCGTGTATTTAGGATACTGCAGAATACCTTCCCCAGGTTACTGTTCACACAGATGCCCCGGTAGTTGTTGGGATCGAGTCTATCTCCACTCTTATAGATGGGCGTGATCAGTCCTTGGTTCCAGGTCTCGGGGAAACATCCGGCTGTCATGATGAGATTGAGGAGTTTGAGCAGGGCTTGTTGCAACTTTGACACCATCATGGCCACAGGCTTTGTGTGGTCTGAGGGCCTGGAGTTTGTCCAGTAGCTCCTGCTCAGTGATTGGGGAGTCTAAGGAGTTTTGGTTGTCTTTGATAGCCAATTCCAAAATTTCAGGCTTTTCATAAATGGTGTTTTGGTCTGATTGATTTGTGTTTGGGAGCTTTTGATAGAGATTTTCACAGTATGTTTGCCAGATTGTTCCATTTTGGATGGCCAATTCTTCTGGTTTTGATTTGTTTAAATTGTTCCACTTCTCCCAGAAACAGTTCTGATTTAGTGACTCCTCAATTTCTGCAAGCTGTTTGTTTATGTATGTGTTTCTTTTCTTTTTCAGCGTGTGTTTGTAAAGTTTTACCGTGTCACAGTACCTGAGGTGCAGATCTGTGTTGTGTGGTTGTCTGTGTTTTTCATTTGAGACTTTTTGCACTCCTTATCAAACCACTTTTCTTTTGCTTTTGTTTTTTGATTTAGTTGTTTTTAGCTTCGGTTTTGATGCTAGTTTGTGAAATAGGTGATTTAGTTTCTATGTGGCCAAGTTTATGCCTCATTTGTTGGTTTGATACGGAGTGTTTAGGAATGTGTCCAACAGTGTCTGAATTTCTTCATGGCCCAGTGCAGTTTGGGATCTGTCAGAGATAACCCACTGCGGCTCGTGTCCGCAGGCACTTCTATACTGGAACAGGAAGGTGCTTTCAACAGCGTACATCACTGTTTACAGTTCTTTCCCTCCCACGGTTCCTGCTAACTTTTACAAAGTAATCCGACACATCAGTAAGTGAAAGCAGTTCCCCCAGGCGTCACCGCCAGACCTCGTGGCTTTAGCGCGGGGTCAGCGAGTAATCGCGAGCCCGGCGGGCTCGAGGCCCCGGGAGGACCCGGATGGAGAACCGAACCGCGCGCCGCCGGCCCGAGCCCCGTCCGGCCAGGTGTCCCTGCGTGCGCGTGCCTGGCGCTGGCTGCACGGGAGCGCGGAAAGCGCGAGCGCCTGGCAGGCGACCTCTGCCTGGGAGCCGGTGACGTCACGCACTTCCACGGAAGGAAGCGGCGGCTTCGTGAGAAGTTCGGCGCGTCGGGGCAGGTGCTCGGCGCTTTTCCAGGGAAGACGTCTAGCAGTGGATACCTGCCGCCTCCTCTTCCTCCGATCTCCCGGCGCCGGTAAACTCAAGTTCAGCTCTGCACGATGGCGACATGGGAAGGCTGGCTGAAATTGCACCGTTTCCTGGGGAATCCAAGGTGCTCTGAACGCTTACTGCACCCGAGCTCTCAGTTACACGTGGCTGCGTTATTGTCATACATCTCACTAGACTCTGAGACGCCCATTGATAAAACTACTTTTAATGAATGAATAAATCCGAGAATTTGATTATTTGTTTAATTGAATAAAAACCCGAAGCTACAGCAGGGTGTCCAGTCCTGGAGGGGGCGCTGTGTCTACAGCAGGGTGTCCAGTCCCAGTCCTGGAGGGGGTGATGTGTCTACAGCAGGGTGTCCAGTCCTGGAGGGGGCGCTGTGTCTACAGCAGGGTGTCCAGTCCCAGTCCTGGAGGGGGTGATGTGTCTACAGCAGGGTGTCCAGTCCTGGAGGGGGGGCTGTGTCTACAGCAGGGTGTCCAGTCCTGGAGGGGGCGCTGTGTCTACAGCAGGGTGTCCAGTCCCAGTCCTGGAGGGGGTGATGTGTCTACAGCAGGGTGTCCAGTCCTGGAGGGGGGGCTGTGTCTACAGCAGGGTGTCCAGTCCTGGAGGGGGCGCTGTGTCTACAGCAGGGTGTCCAGTCCTGGAGGGGGGGCTGTGTCTACAGCAGTTTTCGGTGAATATTACGCCGTGAAGAGCACCACAATCCGGTGGCAGTAGCGAGAGTGTTTCGGTGATGAGCTGCCGCTGCACTCGGAAGTTCCTCAAGCGGCCCCGTGTTCCGCTTAGCACTTGTACTGAATTGCCCCATCTATGAAAACAGTCGCGCTTAGTCCAGTACTTTAGTGTCGTCCAGGGAGCAGCTGCTGTGACCTTGGTCTTGTCGCAATCGAGAACATTATGAGTCCGGAGCTGGAGCCAGGTTCACTGCGATTGGTATTTACCGGGAGGACCGGCTCATTAAGAAGCAGCGTGCTGACAGTACCCAGTTAGTCCTGCTTTCTGACGGGACTGGCCTCCTGGTCTGAAACAAACGAACGTGTGAACTCGGCTGAATCGCGGTGCTTTTCTAGTTGTTAACCGGAGACAGAGATGGGCAGAACAGCAGGTCCTTATTGATGACCCGGTGCGCTTTCTTTTGTAAGAAGGTGAGCTTGATTCTAACCACGTATACCCTTCTCGCGAGCAACCCAATCTTAACATATTTCACATTTAAAAGCCTCTTAAAAGAGGCGGTTGTCCGGGATCAATCGTTTTGTCTGGCAAGTGGTCGTTAAGGCTTGGTTCGCACAACCAAGTCGCTCCAAGCCTCCCGGAGCCCAGGTGTGACCGCTGTCCTGGCTCTGGGACTGGGCTGATGCGGTTCTAACCCGGAACCACCAGCACGCTAGGAAGCGGCTGTACGATGACGCCGGGTTGTTTAAATAGCGGACTCGCGGAGTGGAGGTGTTACAGCCCAAGTCAAACCTCGCTCTCGGGAAGTCCGCGGGAGGGTGGAGCACTGACCAGGCACGGATAACTGGGAAACGTAATTACTGCACACGCTGTTTCTGTGCAGAAGCAACCACGTTGGGAAACTGGCCCCAGTGGCGGATTCCCGCGTCACCGGCCCTTGCAGGAACCTGTCGGGGGTCATAAGGCTGGGATTTATTACCGTAATGAGCGTTTTTGTTCTCGTAAAACTGCACACAAGAAAGGCTGCTGGTGGAGACACCTCCAGCACATCTCCCCCGGCTCTGGGGGGAAGTAACTCGTGTGGCTAGACGGCGCTGCGCCTTTCTTTTCCCAGACGGTTTTAATTTGATTTTTCGGAGAAGGACTTCAGGGGAAAGTCTTACACGATTCCTGAGAACGAGCAGGCCGTCCGGGATGTGTAGTGAGTTTACCCCCCACGCCTAGTTATCGTAAGACCGGCCGGGAGCAGCCGTACTCCCGAGCACACAGCGCGCGAGCGAACCCTCTCCTAAGGGCGGGGTCGGCCAGCGCTCGGAGAGCGACTGCTTCCGGGTCACAGCATAGCCGGGACCCCTGTCGAATGTTTTAAATCAGGGGTCTCAAACCCGCTTCCTGGAGGTGTTGGAACTTCTGGGGTTAGTTCCAAATTGTGTAGTCCGATAAACAATTAACCTATTTATTTTCTACATTTGATATATATATATAGGCTGTGTCTTACTGTCTTTTAATAATAGATCCTTACACAACTCCTTTCTGGACACTCCACTCAAAGCGCTTTACAGGTAATGGGGATCCCCTCCACCACCCCTTTACAGGTAATGGGGATCCCCTCCACTACCACCAGTGTGCAGGCCCACCTGGATGATGCTCCAGTCTGCTCACACACACCAGCTCTCAGCGGGGAGGAGAGCAGAGTGATGAAGCCAGTTCAGAGATAGGGATTATTAGGAGGCCATGATTGGTAAGGGCCAGGGGGAAATTTGACCAGGAAACCAGACTAACACCCCCATTCTTTTCGAGAAAGACCCTGGGATTTTTAATAACCACAGAGAGTCAGGATCTTGGTTTTACATCTTGTCCGAAGGACAGCACCTTTTTTACAGTGTAGTGTCCCCGTCACTATACTGGGGCATTAGGACCCACACAGACCGCAGGGTGAGCGCCCCCTGCTGGCCCCACTAACACCTCTTCCAGCAGCAGCCTTAGCTTTCCCAGGAGTCTCCCCTCCAGGTACTGACCAGGCTCCCTCCTGCTGAGCTCCAGGGGGGGCTGCAAGCTGGGAGCTGCAGGGTGATAGAGCTTTTACAGCTACAAGGCCTCACTTCAATAAAGTACCTGTCACCTTGTTGGCAGTGAGAAGCATTACAATTTCACAGCTAATTAAATAATTAAGCCAGTTATGTTAAAAAAAAAGACCTGATTGGAACTCACCCCAGCAGACACTTCGTGTTCAGGAACCGAGTTTGAGAGACGTGACTTCGGTCCTGTGCTAGAAAAACTGGGTATTATTCATATACTGTAGTATTGGGATTTGTCTTCAAATTCACAAGGTCATCAATGACGTCGGCCCAGCTTGTTTCTTCTGAATGAGGGGTGAAAACCAGACCAGAGGACACCAGTGAACACCAATGGAAACTACAGGGAAGAGCATCTAAAATCAAGGACTGAGAGAGTGGAGAGTAGAGAATAGTCTTTGTTATCCCCAAGGGGCAATTTGTTCCACAGCAGCGGATAATATGAAGAAAACAGGAACGAATAAGCTATACACATGTACATACACAAATGTACAGCGCCGTACATGGGTGGGTGATGGGTGATGGGTGATGATGAAGATGATGATGATACTCATCATCACCATCATGATCATGAACCTGATACCCTGACTTCTTTCAAGACACATCTGGATGAGATCCTCAGGTCAATTAACTACTTGATGAGCTCAGCTGCATGTTACCTACAGTGGTCCCGTCTGCTCTCCAGAGCGACCCTCTCGCTATAGGACCACAGACTGCCACACAACTCAATTCGGCCCTTTAAGACACCTGAATTCTGAATTATGGGTCGGGCAGAGAAAAGGACTGTCAAAGCAAAGTCATCATGTTTGGCTTCAGTACTGGGCACCAGCGCCGCCTTGTGGCCCCTCTGTCCAACTGCATGCAAGTTACAGTATATAATATGTTTCATTCCCTTCATACACTCTTAAAGACATTCTAGAGAATGTAAACTCACGTAAGGTTAGAATTGCAGCCTCACAGCGCTGGGGCCCTGGGTTCGATTCCACACCTGGTGCTGTGTGTGGAGTTTGCATGCTTTCCCCATGTTCGTGTAGGTTTCTTCCAGGGTAATTGACTTCTAAGAAAATAGGCTGTGGGGCAAATATATGTGGGTCTGTGCCTGTGTGTGCCCTGTGACGGACAGGCGTCCTGTCCGGGGTGTGTGTGGGTCTGTGCCTGTGTGTGCCCTGTGACGGACAGGCGTCCTGTCCGGTGTGTATGTGTCTGCCTGTGTGTGCCCTGTTTAACAACACAACTCACTGAGTCAACCCAAAGACACAGCCTGTCTCTCAATAATAATAATAATAATAATAATACAGAGTGTGATCTCCCGTCACAGCCTGAGGTGCAGCCAGTGAGCCTGTTTCACAATAATGTTTTATGTATGTTAATGTATAATAATATGTTTGTACTTATATAGTACAACATATAAGTATAACATATAACATATAGAACGTATACAGATGCTGTATTAATTGTATTTGTTTTGTAACCCTGTAATTCATTAGTCATGCCAATAAAGTTCTTTAAATTTGAATTTGAGCAGACACGTTGGAAGTGGAGCAAATCCAAACGCTCCCTGCTTGAAAGTAAGAATTTGATACTATTCAATTCAATTCAATTCAAGGTGCTTTATTAGCATGACCGATGGGTACAATCAGTGTTGCCAAAGCAAATGAAAGTAATGATATTTACATGAAACAAAACAAAAATAGAAGTAAAATAAAATCTACAGACATATTACAGACATTTACAACAAAGACATATTATACAATATTGACATATTCTGTAGGCGGCTGGAGCATTATTGGGAGACAGGCTCACTGTTCCTCAGGCTGTGACAGGAGATCACATACTGGGCTGCCAGTTCAACTGAGTTCCCTCCTCCCTCTCCCAGTAGGATTGGGACCCGTTGTGATTCTGGCAGGTGTGGGAACTCTGGGATTAGATTTCTGAATTTAGGGAAGAATGTTTCTCTAATCCCAGAGTATCTGTCACAGTGCAGTAGGAAGTGCACCTCTGTCTCTATTTCTCCCCGCTGGCAGTGGGAGCACAGCCTGTCCTCTCTGGACAGCCAGGTCTGCCTGTGTCGCCCAGTTTCTATGGCCAGGTTGTGGTCACTGAGCCTGTACTTCGTCAGGGTCTGTTTCTGTTTGTTATTTTTTATTTTGGTCAAATATTCAGCTAGTGTGTATTGTCTGTTTAAGGTTCTGTAACATTCCAGTTTATGTTGTGTCTGTGTGTGTGTGTCCCAGTGTGTGAGATATTGCTGTTTGATCTGTGCTGTGATGTGGTTGAGTCTGGGTTGTGGTGCTCTAGCAGTGCTGTCCTGAGGCTGGTTAGTGTCGGTGTGGCTCAGGTCGGTGAGCCTCAGGACCAGCTGGCTCAGGGGGCTCTGTTTTGGGCTCAGCTCTTGGCTCAGCAGGGCTTTGTGGTGGTAGGAATTTTGGTCACTGTTTTTTAGGTGTAGCCAATACTTGAATATTCTTTTCTGTATGTTTATCAATAGTGGGTACTGGCCTAATTCGGCCCTGCACCCGTTGTTAGGAGTTCTTCTCTGCACACGGAGGATGTTTCTACAGATCTCCATGTGCAGAGTTTCTGTGGGGTGTTTGTCCCATTGGGTGTAATCCTGGTCTGTGAGGGGACCCCACACTTCACTGCCGTATAGGGCAATGGGTTGGATTACACTTTCAAGTATTTGGAGCCAGATTCTTGTTGGTGGGTTGATGTTGAAGAGCCTCTTTCTTATTGCGTAGAAAGCCCTGAGTGCCTTCTCCCTCAGTGCCTTCACTGCCAGGTCAAAACTCCCGGAAGAGCTGATGGTGAGACCGAGATATGTGTAGCTGGATGTGTGCTCCAATGTGTTGTTGTTGAGTGTGAATTTGTACCTGTTTCCCTGAGGTCTGGCTTTCTTCTGGAAAACCATAACTCTGGTCTTGTCCAGATTGACTGTCAGTGCCCAGGTCTGACAGTACTGCTCCAGCAGTGCCAGGTTCTGCTGCAGCCCCTGTTCTGTGGGCGACAGCAGGACCAGGTCATCTGCGTAGAGCAGGAACTTGATTTCTGTGTCGTGTAGTGTGAGACCAGGAGCTGCAGACTGCTCCAACATTCCTGCTAATTCGTTGATATAGATATTGAACAGTGTTGGGCTCAGGCTGCAGCCCTGTCTCACCCCGCGGCCTTGGGTGAAGAATTTAGTCCTTTTGTTTCCAATTTTCACTGCACATTTGCTCTCTGAATACATTGATTTAATTATGTCGTACACTTTGCCCCCTATGCCGCTTTGGAGTAGTTTATAAAACAATCTCTCATGCCAAATCGAGTCAAATGCTTTTTTGAAATCGACAAAGCAGGCAAAAATTTTTCCTTTGTGTTTTTGGTGGACGTGTTTGTCTATCAGTGTGTGCAGGGTGTAAATGTGATCAGATGTGCGGTGATCTGGCAAGAAGCCAATCTGACTTTTACTCAGGACATTGTGTTCGGTAAGGAAGGCCAGTATTCGTGTATTCAGGATACTGCAGAATACCTTCCCCAGGTTACTGTTCACACAGATGCCCCGGTAGTTGCTGGGATCGAGTTTATCTCCACTCTTATAGATGGGCGTGATCAGTCCTTGGTTCCAGGCCTCGGGGAAACATCCAGCTGTCATGATGAGATTGAGGAGTTTGAGCAGGGCTTGTTGCAACTTTGGGCTGCTGTGTCTCAGCATCTCATTTATGACACCATCATGGCCACAGGCTTTGCGTGGTCTGAGGGCCTGGAGTTTGTCCAGTAGCTCCTGCTCAGTGATTGGGGAGTCTAAGGGGTTTTGGTTGTCTTTGATAGCCAATTCCAAAATTTTGAGTTTTTCATAAATGGTGTTTTGGTCTGATTGATTTGTATTTGGGAGCTTTTCATACAGACTTTCAAAGTATGTTTGCCAGATTGTTCCATTTTGGATGGCCAATTCTTCTGGTTTTGATTTGTTTAAGTTGTTCCACTTCTCCCAGAAACAGTTCTGATTTAGTGACTCCTCAATTTCTGCAAGTTGTTTGTCTATGTATGTGTTTCTTTTCTTTTTCAGCGTGTGTTTGTAAAGTTTTACCATGTCACAGTACCTGAGTCGCAGATCTGTGTTGTGTGGTTGTCTGTGTTTTTCATTTGAGACTTTTCGTAGTGCATTTCTGATGTTTTTGCACTCCGTATCAAACCACTTTTCTTTTGCTTTTGTTTTTTGGTAGTTTTTTGATTTAGTTGTTTTTAGCTTAGATTTTGATGCTAGTTTGTGGAATAGGTGATTTAGTTTTTGTGTGGCCAAGTTGATGCCTAATTTGTTGGTTTGATACGGAGTGTTTAGGAATGTGTCCATCAGTGTCTGAATTTCGTCATCGCCCAGTGCAGTTTGGTATCTGTCCAGGCTGTCTGTGTCCCATCTGTACGCCTGGTTGAGGTCATACAGCTGGCTGGGCTGTGTCAGTGTGTCTCTGTACTGGTGTGCTCTCTTCATGTAGAGTGTGATCTGGCTGTGGTCGGAGAGGGGGGTTTGTGGCCTGACAGTGAAGGCACTGATACAGGAGGGGTCCAGGTCGGTGATGGCGTAGTCCACCACACTGCTACCCAGAGCTGAGCTGTAGGTGAACCTGCCTAGAGAGTCCCCTCTAGTCCTGCCGTTGACGATGTACAGGCCCAGCCCTTGACAGAGCTGCAGCAGCTCGCGCCCGGTGCTGTTGACCGTAGTGTCATGGCTGCACCTGTGTGAGGTGACCGGTGTGTGGTACAGAGGGGATTGTCCGAATATGTGAGTGTTTCCCTGTGTGCTGGTGAAGTCTGCCAGTGTGCCTGTTCGTGCGTTGAGGTCACCATAGAGCAGCACGTTTCCCTGGCCCTGGAAGTGACCGATCTCCGTGTGGAGACTGGGGAGAATTCCCTCACTGTAGTAGGGGGATTCTGAGGGCGGGATGTAGACAGCACACAGGAAAACCTCGTTTACTAGCCGAGTCCAGTACATACACGTCGTAGACACAAGAGGGCGCCAAAGAGCTGTCTCGGTCGGTGAGACCAGAAAACTAGAGAGATTTGAGCGAGCTCATTTCTGGGATGCTGGACAAGCCGGGTTTCAGAGTTTTAGGTAGTTAAGAGGATTCTGGGGGGCAGATTAGGAGGGACGAAGGATTCCCAGCACCGTGACTCGGCCAGCAGAAGGACAAGGTTCTGTGTTAAACAGTGTCAGCAGAGCAGAGGGAGAAGAGTTTCAGTTCCAGAAGCTCTCCCCAGGGCCCGGTGGGATCCTGCCTGTTGTGCTCCAGGAAACAGCTGTGTCTCAGCAGCCAGTGGTGCAGCTGCTCCTCCCGATTTCTCCCGCACTGCGCCGCCCGTGCAGCTGGTGCTCTCCCCACGCCGAGGACACATCGAAAGAGTCGCACTTCTGCAGGGCCAAGAGCTACCCCAGAGGACCGTTCCTTGACCTGCGCTGCAGACTGGAGACCAGCTGCATGGGCCCACACACAGACCCGGGTTCGAGCTGGGACAGTTTTTTTTTTATGGGACAGTTAAAAATTTTCTAAGATCTCACCCAATTGGCCATATTCCCCTCCGAGATGTCAGCGTAAAAAAACTGGAAGATTTCGTTGCACCCCAGAACAATAGGCAGACCCCTGTGGGCATTTTAACATCAGCCCAAACAAGGAAGGTGTGGAAACGCACATCCTCTAAGTTTCTGTGCAACATTCACAGAGATTTAGCCTGGAGTGTCGTCCACCAGTGCTTACCGGTACAAACTTTCTTGTACCATAGGGGCCTCACCCCCAGCCCTCGCTGCGTTAGGGTGGGCTGCGGCGAGGAGGAGACTGTGACCCATCTCCTGTGGTCCTGCTTTTTTGCTAAGGCCTTCTGGGCCCAGTTTGAAGATTGGTTGCAAGCTCTCTCGCCCCAATTTACCCTGACCGCTGCTTTCGTCATATACGGCATCTCTCCTGCCAAACTTCCTCCTGACGTGTTTGACAGGATCTGGGCCGTGGTGAACAGTGGGAAAGACGCCCTGTGGAGACTGAGGAACATGGGGCTGTTCAAAGGCATCGAGGTCCCAGTCAAGGCAGCAGGTAGCCTGGCCCTGTTCATCACCCGAGAGAACTATTACCTCAGAGATCTGTGGAGAGAAGGGAGGGAGGAAGCAGAAAATCTGTGGGAAATAGAGAGCATAGGTCAATATCTCAAGAAACTGTGAAAAACATTATCATGTTTAAGTAAAGAATGAGATTTGCACCAGAAAAAAAGAAATTGTTGCTATGTAACTGGTACCGTGTCAAAATGTAATGAGATGTGATCATATATACTGTTTTAAGTATGTATATTAATGTAAAGCTTTCTAATTTGTGATGTCCTGTATTTTTTTGTGAAAAGAAAATAAAGTTCTTAAAAATCGGGACAGAAACCACCTGACAACTCTGGACAACTGAATCCGTCAACACGTCTGAGAGAGAGAGGAGAGGAGAGGAGAGGAGAGGAATTGTACTTTTCGTACTGCAATGCCGTACGAGGTGGGGCTACCGAAGGGCAGAGCTTCTTGTTATAGAAGGGCCCATTGCTAAGTAACCACAGCTGTCGAATCTGTGTAATTTAACTAGTTACAGTTTTGGGCGTTTCTATGTGATTTCATTAGTAACAGCTGTGGCTGTTCCCCTGTGTTTTAATAGGCCAACTGCTGTGGGCGTTCCACGTGTGATTTAACGAGCAGCAACTATGGCGTTCCTGTGTGATCTAACGAGGAACAATTGTGGACGTTTCCATGTGATCTAATGTGGAACAGCTGTACGTGTTCCTTTGTGATCTAATGAGAAACCGCTGTGGGCGTTCCTGTGTGATCTAATGAACAACAGCTGTGGTCGTTCCTTTGTGATCTAACAAGCAAAATTTGTGGGCATTCCCCAAGCGATCTAATGAGCAACAGCTGTACGTGTTCCTTTGTGATCTAATTAGCAACAGCTGTGGGCGGTCCCATGTATTTTAATAGGCCTACTGCTGTGGGCGTTCCACGTGTGATTTAACGAGCAGCAACTATGGCGTTCCTGTGTGATCTAACGAGGAATAGTTGTGGACGTTTCCATGTGATCTAATGTGGAACAGCTGTACGTGTTCCTTTGTGATCTAATGAGAAACCGCTGTGGGCGTTCCTGTGTGATCTAATGAACAACAGCTGTGGTCGTTCCTTTGTGATCTAACAAGCAAAATTTGTGGGCATTCCCCAAGCGATCTAATGAGCAACAGCTGTACGTGTTCCTTTGTGATCTGACGAGCAGCAACTGTGGGTATTCCTGTATAATTCAAAGCGGAACAGCAACAGCTGTGGGCATTCCCATACGGTCTAACAAGCAACAGTTGTTGCCTGCCTGTAAGGTAAAGAAGACAGTAAAGCGGGTCTCCCACTGTCACTCCCCGGAAAGGAAGAGCTGGCGAGAGCAAGAACCAGCGGAGTGAGATTTGCCGAGCCGAGTCGAGCCTGAGCCGAGAGCACAGCGCCGCGAGTTGACCTTGAGGGAGATGGCCTGGGAGGGGGTCATGAGAGGCCCAAGGAGTGAGAGAGAGAGAAAATGTGTGAGCGCCATATCTCTCTTCCCAAGTCTCGTAAGGTGGCACTGAGGGAGATGTGTCAGGAGTGAGAGCATAGAGAGTCTGCAAGCTGAGGGCTCAGAGAGTGCTGAGATTGCTTGCGCCTGAGATGTGGAGCAGCTCACACGGAGTGAGCGTGAGGAAATAAAATGTTCGGAACCGTGACCTAGCTGCCCGGACGAGTGACGTGACATTCCCCAGAATGGGAGACACGTTAGCGACTGTGGATATGCCTGCTCTGCGCTCAGAAGCAGTGGCCACAACCCGCGGCATCACAATCTTAAAAACATGTCTTACACTGACAGGCTGGAGGAACTGAATCTCTTTACTACACTGAGCCATGTCTGTCTGTACTGCAGTGGCCGTGTCTGTACTTCAGTGAGGGTGTCTGTACCGAGCCCTGTGTGTCTGTACTGCAGTGGAAGTGTCTGTACTGAGCCATGTATGTCTGTACTGCGGTGGAGCTAATTACGAAAGAGCTAATAGTGGACTTTCGGAGACACAGGCCACACACTCACAGCCCACTCAGTATTGATGGAACAGAAGTGGAAACAGTCACCAGCTTTAGGTTTTTGGGAATATACATTTCTAAAGATCTAACCTGGACTGTGAACACTGACTCTATCATGAAGAAGGCTCAGCAGCGCCTTTATTTCTTGAGGTGCCTCAAGCGATGGGGGATGCCAATACATGTGTTGGTGAACTTCTACCGCTGCACCATCGAGAGCATCCTCACCAACGGGATCACCGTGTGGTACGGCAACACCTCTTCTCGAGAGAGAAAGGCACTGCAGAGAATGGTCAATATGGCCCAGAAGATCATCGGCTGTGGTCTCACCGAGATTAAACAGCTCTATGAGGACCGCTGCCGTGGTAGAATTCTGGCCATCACAGAGGACAGTCACCACCCCGGGCATGAGCTCTTCACCCCACTGCCCTCAGGCAAGAGATACAAGAGCATACGGACACTGACCACTAGATTCTTCAATAGCTTCTACCCACAAGCAGTGTGATTGGCGAACACATTTAGCCATGCCCCTCGGACCACACCTACACCCTCTACCTCATTATGATTTCTTATTTATTGCACATCTCCAGTCATTGTTTACACATCTGCATTGTTTACATTCAAACTGTTTTCTTGTTTACTTGTACATTGTCTACTGTTTGTTTGTATATTGTCTTGATGCACTGTCTGCACTTTGTGTTTTTACACTTGTTTTAACAATCGAGAGACTTTCTGTAAGAATTCCATTGTACCAGTACATGTACCGGTTACATATGGCAATAAAGTTCAAGTTTAAGGTATCTGTACCGCGAGCCCTGTGTGTCTGTACTGCAGTGGAGGTGTCTGTACCGAGCCCTGTGTGTCTGTACTGCAGTGGAGGTGTCTGTACCAAGCCCTGTGTGTCTGTACTGCAGTGGAGGTGTCTGTACCGAGCCCTGTGTGTCTGTACTGCAGTGGAGGTGTCTGTACCAAGCCCTGTGTGTCTGTACTGCAGTGGAGGTATCTGTACCGAGCCCTGTGTGTCTGTACAGAGCCCTGTGTGTCTGTACTGCAGTGGAGGTGTCTGTACCGAGCCCTGTGTGTCTGTACTGCAGTGGAAGGGTCTGTACCGAGCAGTGTGTGTCGGTACTGCGGTGGAGGTGTCTGTACTGAGCCCTGTGTGTCTGTACAGAGCCCTGTGTGTCTGTACTGCAGTGGAAGAGTCTGTACAGAGCCCTGTGTGTCTGTACTGCAGTGGAGGTGTCTGTACCGAGCAGTGTGTGTCGGTACTGCGGTGGAGGTGTCTGTACTGAGCCCTGTGTGTATTTAGTCAGTAGGGTGAGCTATGGCACAACAGTGCTCTCATTGACGTTTAAATACACTCGTCATGACATGAGGCGTGTGAGTGACTGAGCGAGAGAGAGGGTCTGTGAGGGGGGGGGGGGAGGAGGAAGGGGGACTGTAAAATTGGGAGCCTTGTATAGACAGCGAGAGAGCAAGAGGGAGGAGACAAACAGAAAGTGTGGTAGCGGAGTCTTTAAGCGTAAAAACTGGACGAGCCTGTTGCAGAAAGGAAACGCGTGGTTGTTTATATAGTAACCGATCATATCATATCGTACGTTTTTACCTGTTTAGCCAAGGAGAGCAAGAACGGGGAAGACTTCTGCCTCTCTATATTAGTAAAACAAGTGAGGGAACAGACACGTTTTTCATTTTTCCCCCACCTGAAGACGCCTTTCGAAGTGCGGGATCTTTCCACGTGAGTGGTTATTCTGAACTTTAGTGTAAGTTTGTAGTGTAAGTTTGCGTGTTGTGAGTGTCCCGAGCTGAACGCTTGCGTTTTGCCCGAGCGGCGCGCGGTAAAGTTGAGCTCGAGACCGGACTGAAGAGGGAGGGCGGGCTGAGCTCGAGCGCCGCCGCTGAACGTGTGGGCTCCGCGCGCACCGTAGAAACCCGACACGAGCATCACACACGTGGCAGCCGAGCCAGACCGACCGAAAGTTCGGAGGCCTCTTGGCGCTCAAACCGCCGAGCCGGTGTCGGTCCGCCCTGACCCGGGGGGCCCGGAGCTGAAGAGTCGTCAGAGTTGCGGCGACGAGCTCTGTCGGGACGGGCCGGACCGGCCCGGTGCTGGTCTTGTCGCGGGTGCAGCTGGTCCCACAGAGGCGGACTCCGCTTCCTCACAGTATCACTTATATTTCTCTTCTTCACACTTGTGCTGGACACCGAGACCTGTGTGATTACTGTAAAACCTTTAAACACACTCGTTTATCTCCCGAGTCCTGCATAGCCCTGCCGTGATACGACACAGAGACCTCACCTTCGTCTCGTATCGTACAGATTCCTGTCCCGCTCTCGCTCTTCCACATCATCATCATCATCATCATAATATTTTTATCATCATAGTGATATAATAGATTTAATAATACTACCAATACTTTTTTTAATAATAATGTTTTATATTTAATTCTTCTTCTTCATATTATTACCACAACGTCTGGGTTGAGTTTTTTTATATTAAAGATAATTAATTTTAATATTTTAATTGTAGTTATATTTTCTATAAGGAAAATTATATAGCTGTTAATATTCAAATTACTAACATTCAAATCCAGAAACCCTTGTGGCCTACATGTTCGTACTGGGAGGAGTGTTTCTCTGACTGGGGAGTGTGTCTCAGTGTAACAGCATGAACACACACAGGTGTACTGCACACAGGCTGGGAGGAGTGTTTCTCTGACTGGGGAGTGTGTCTCAGTGTAACAGCATGAACACACACAGGCTGTGAGGAGTGTTTCTCTGACTGGAGAGTGTGTCTCAGTGTAACAGCATGAACACACACAGGCTGGGAGGAGTGTTTCTCTGACTGGAGAGTGTGTCTCAGTGTAACAGCATGAACACACACAGGCTGTGAGGAGTGTTTCTCTGACTGGAGAGTGTGTCTCAGTGTAACAGCATGAACACACACAGGCTGTGAGGAGGGTTTCTCTTACTGGGGAGCAGGGCTTGACCAGGACCTGTCTGTGTGTCGTATCTGACACCAGTGGACGGCTGGTTCTGGTTGGGGCCCGACGGCACTCCACTCTGTTCCTCTCTCTCTCCCGCGGCGGTTGGCAGTATTTCAGCCGTAGTGTCCCGACGCTGATTCAGTGTCGGTGTGGCTCAGAGCAGTGAGCTTCGGAGCCGTGTGACCGAAAGGACTCTTCTCTGGTCTTAGGTCTTGACCTTGCAGGGCTGTGCTGGTATCAGCTGGAGTTGCCGTGGTTTAGGGGGATACACAGGATTTCCATGAGGCCTGATTGTGTTTTTGTGGCCTTGGTTGGTGAGCGGGCCTGTTGCACAGGTCCCCATGAAGCCCAAACCCTAAATAATGCTGTCAGATACTCTTAGCAGAAGTGTACGAAGGGGGTGAGGTTGTCGAGCTGGCCTCAGAGCCACATTCACGTCCAGCTGCTGGTCAGGCAGGACAGGGTGCCTGGGGGACCTGCCAGGTTCCCACTCTGGCCACACCACTCTCTCTCCTGGTGACTTTGAATGGAAACTGCTGTCAAGGTCAAAGGCATTTCAAAACACGTGCACCTGTACACGGGAGACTGAATGCTTTCACCTCCCCCATTTCCTCCTGTCTCTCTCACAGTCCTGCTCCTCCTGTCCCTCTGTCTCCCCTCCTGTCAATTCAATTCAAGAAGCTTAATTGGCATTACCAATGAATAAATTAGTGTTGCCAAAGCATATACAATTAACACAACATCTACAGATATTTACAGACATTTACAATACAGACATATCGTAATACATTTATGTACAAACATATGGAGCATTATTGAGAGACAGGCTCACTGCTCCTCAGGCGGTGACAGGAGATCACACACTGTATTATTATTATTGGGAGACAGGCTTACTGCTCCTCAGACTGTGACAGGAGATCACACGCTGTATTATTATTATTACTGAGAGACAGGCTCACTGTCTGCTCCTCAGGGTGGGACAGGAGATCACACACTGATTTATTATTATTGAGAGACAGGCTCACTGTCTGTTCCTCAGGCTGGGACAGGAGATCACACACTGTATTATTATTATTATTATTATTATTATTATTGAGAGACAGGCTCACTGTCTGTTCCTTAGGCTGTGACAAGAGATCACACACTGATTTATTATTATTGAGAGACAGGCTCACTGTCTGTTCCTCAGGCTGGGACAGGAGATCACACTGATTTATTATTATTGAGAGACAGGTACACTGTCTGTTCGTCAGGATGTGACAGGATATCACACACTGATTTATTATTATTGAGAGACAGGCTCACTGTCTGTTCCTCAGGCTGGGACAGGAGATCACACACTTATTTATTATTATTAAGAGACAGGTACACTGTCTGTTCCTCAGGATGAGACAGGAGATCACACACTGATTTATTATTATTGAGAGACAGGCTCACTGTCTGTTCCTCAGGCTGGGACAGGAGATCACACTGATTTATTATTATTGAGAGACAGGTACACTGTCTGTTCGTCAGGATGTGACAGGAGATCACACACTGATTTATTATTATTATTATTATTATTATTATTATTATTATTGAGAGACAGGCTCACTGTCTGTTCCTCGGGCTGTTACAGGAGATCACATACTGATTTATTATTATTGAGAGACAGGCTCACTGTTCCTCAGGCTGTCACAGGAGATCACACACTGTGTTATTATATTATTGAGAGACAGGCTCACTGTCTGTTCCTCAGGAGGTGACAGGAGATCACACTCTGTATTATTATTATTGAGAGACAGGCTCACAGTCTGTTCCTCAGGATGTGACAGGAGATCACACACTGATTTATTATTATTGAGAGACATTCTCACTGTCTGTTCCTCAGGCTGTGACAGGAGATCACACACTGTATTATTATTATTGAGAGACAGGCTCACTGTCTGTTCCTCAGGCTGGGACAGGAGATCACATACTGGGCTGCCAGTTCAACAGTAGGATTGGGACTTGTTGTGATTCCGGCAGGTGTGGGAATTCTGGGGTTAGATTTGTTAATTTGGGGGAAGAATGTTTCTCTAATCCCTGTATATTTGTCACAGTACAGTGTCTCTTTTTCCCTGCTGGATGCTGTCCTGTCTCTCTCTCATTGTCCAGCTCTGTTTCTCTAACAACAGCTGGAGAACAGATCACTCACAGTATTCTTCTAAGGTCGTGTGATCTGCTACAGAGACAGCAGTTTTTCGGAGTGAGATGACAGCTTTCTATGGTGGAAGTGTCTCTCTCTCAGTGTCTGTGTGTGTTTGAATATTGGTGCGATCCTTGGAATGCCGGCACAGCCCGGGTTTTCCTGATGTGCAGTTCCGGAGCGCGGGTGGGAGAGGCTCTGCTGTCTTTAGGAGTGCCTGGAGCTGCCAGGCATGCCTGCCCCCCGTGCTGTCGCTGTACGGATTCGATTGGAGGTCAGCAGGCTGGGAAATGCCAGGCACTCAGATACGTTGGATACTTCCCAGGTTAAAAAGCACAACTCAAGGTGAAGTGCTCTAGATTTTTTTTTCTGGTAAACACTGCTGGAGCTGGGTGTGTGTTAATAAACATGCCCTTGTTGCTGTTATTATCACACTGAGAGGCATGCCCTTGGTTGTACAAGCATGTCCTCATTACTGTTGTTTGAATTAGTAGCAGTAGTTTCCCATTCTTCACCTCTTTGAAATGCAAGTTCATATTTGAATCTCTAAATCTTTTTCTCTGTCCCTGACATTCAGTCTTGTTTCCTGTTTCACAGAAACTCTCAAATACACGTCACCGTTTACTGACATGGGTTAACACCTGTGTGTTACCTAATGTGCAGTCTCATTTTCTCTCACAGCTCAGTGTTAATGTCCTGTAGTGTCCAGTCAGTGTGTCTGGACTGTATTAACCCCTCTCTCTCAGTGCAGTGTTAATGTCCTGTAGTGTCCAGTCAGTGTGTCTGGACTGTATTAACCCCTCTCTCTCAGTGCAGTGTTAATGTCCTGTAGTGTCCAGTCAGTGTGTCTGGACTGTATTAACCCCTCTCTCTCAGTGCAGTGTTAATGCCCTGTAGTGTCCAGTCAGTGTGTCTGGACTGTATTAACCCCTCTCTCTCAGTGCAGTGTTAATGTCCTGTAGTGTCCAGTCAGTGTGTCTGGACTGTATTAACCCCTCTCTCTCAGTGCAGTGTTAATGTCCTGTAGTGTCCAGTCAGTGTGTCTGGACTGTATTAACCCCCCTCTCTCAGTTATTATATACTAGATAATACCCTAGCCCTTTTTGTCTGCTAAGATATAACCTTGTTCTGCTCCATAAAGAGGTGCTTCATCTAGCTGAATTATGGCTAAGGCACTGACAGTACGTTATACAGTATATAGCTTGCACAGAAATTATCGTCACTTTATTTTTATCACTAGCACATCACAATCCTCTGGGCATTCTTACTGTATTGCACAGCAGTGGTAATGTAAGAGCAGGTTCTGCTCTGTGTGTCTCTACTGTATGAGTTCTGGGAGGGGCCTCTGTATCGCATTACTCAGATGTGTGCGTCTCTCACAGGAAGCAGCTACAGAGCAAGCTGGCGGGAAACAGAGACAACACAGGGGGAGGGACAAAGAAAAGGGGCTGGGAAAGACAGCAAAAGAGAAATGTGCAGTATTAATACAGTACACACAGAGCACATTAACACTACAGTACATTAACACTGCACTGAGAGAGAGGGGTTAATACAGTCCAGACACACTGACTGGACACTACAGGACATTAACACTGCACTGAGAGAGAGGGGTTAATACAGTCCAGACACACTGACTGGACACTACAGTACATTAACACTGCACTGAGAGAGAGGGGTTAATACAGTCCAGACACACTGACTGGACACTCCAGTACATTAACACTGCACTGAGAGAGAGGGGTTAATACAGTCCAGACACACTGACTGGACACTACAGGACATTAACACTGCACTGAGAGAGAGGGGTTAATACAGTCCAGACACACTGACTGGACACTACAGGACATTAACACTGCACTGAGAGAGAGGGGTTAATACAGTCCAGACACACTGACTGGACACTACAGGACATTAACACTGCACTGAGAGAGAGGGGTTAATATAGTCCAGACACACTGATTGGACACTACAGGACATTAACACTGCACAGAGAGAGAGAGAGGTTAATACAGTACAGACACACTTGGTAGCTGAGACAGCCCTGCTTGTGGATGCTGTGAGAGCAGTGTGTGCTTCAGTATCAGTTACAGCCCAGCACCCCCAATTAGAACAGCTCAATGAGCACAAAGACAGCTGCGGAAGTGGCTGTAATGGGATTACACAGTGACTGACCCCGATACACACACACACTACCCCCCGCGTGGCTGCGCCTGCCCTGCGCGGCCGACTGACAGCCACACGTGCTGACCGCCGGCCGGCCGCGGCCGGCCCGGGGGACAGGGGGACAGGCCTGGGGGGCTGGAGAGGGCGGGACGGTCCGCGCTCGGAGAAAGGGAGACGCCAGCAGGCCCCGCAGCGCCTGTGAAGGTGGCGACCCTCGCTGGGCACAGCAGGCGCGCCGTCAGCGTGGGGCGGTCCTGCCCGACGTGCGTCTCTTAGCCTCGAGTCGGCTCTGCGCCGGACAGCCGCTGTCCGCAGGGCGGGCGGTGACCGAGGCGCTGCGGCCGCGCGGGCAGGGGTCTCGATCTGTTCTGGGAACGTCTGACGCAGAACCCTGGCATCCATCACCGCTCTGCGGGATCAGGGATTCGCGGACACATCGGCGCCTCTGGAAAGCTGCGAGGAGGGGGCTCCTGGCTGGACCCTCAGTGCGGGCCAGTCTCGCCTCAGCGCTGTGCAGCGAAGGGGAGAGGCGGTGCACTGCCCCCTGCCCAGCGATGCCACTGGCCCGTGTGAGCCTCGTTCGGAGGGCAGGATGGGCTCAGAGAGTCGTTCAGAGGGCAGGATGGGCTGGGAGGCTCGTTCAGAGGGCAGGATGGGCTCTGAGAGTCGTTCAGAGGGCAGGATGGGCTCTGAGAGTCGTTCAGAGGGCAGGTTGGGCTCGGAGGCTCGTTCAGAGGGCAGGTTGGGCTCAGAGAGTCGTTCAGAGGGCAGGATGGGCTGGGAGGCTCGTTCAGAGGGCAGGATGGGCTCTGAGAGTCGTTCAGAGGGCAGGATGGGCTGGGAGGCTCGTTCAGAGGGCAGGATGGGCTCTGAGAGTCATTCAGAGGGCAGGATGGGCTCTGAGAGTCGTTCAGAGGGCAGGTTGGGCTCTGAGAGTCGTTCAGAGGGCAGGATGGGCTGGGAGGCTCGTTCAGAGGGCAGGATGGGCTCGGAGGCTCGTTCAGAGGGCAGGATGGGCTCTGAGAGTCGTTCATAGGGCAGGATGGGCTGGGAGGCTCGTTCAGAGGGCAGGATGGGCTCTGAGAGTCGTTCAGAGGGCAGGTTGGGCTCTGAGAGTCGTTCAGAGGGCAGGTTGGGCTCTGAGAGTCGTTCAGAGGGCAGGATGGGCTCGGAGGCTCGTTCAGAGGGCAGGATGGGCTCGGAGGCTCGTTCAGAGGGCAGGATGGGCTCTGAGAGTCGTTCAGAGGGCAGGATGGGCTCGGAGGCTCGTTCAGAGGGCAGGATGGGCTGGGAGGCTCGTTCAGAGGGCAGGTTGGGCTGGGAGGCTCGTTCAGAGGGCAGGATGGGCTCGGAGGCTCGTTCAGAGGGCAGGATGGGCTCTGAGAGTCGTTCAGAGGGCAGGATGGGCTCTGAGAGTCGTTCAGAGGGCAGGTTGGGCTCGGAGGCTCGTTCAGAGGGCAGGTTGGGCTCTGAGAGTCGTTCAGAGGGCAGGATGGGCTCTGAGAGTCGTTCAGAGGGCAGGTTGGGCTCTGAGAGTCGTTCAGAGGGCAGGATGGGCTCTGAGAGTCGTTCAGAGGGCAGGTTGGGCTCGGAGGCTCGTTCAGAGGGCAGGATGGGCTCTGAGAGTCGTTCAGAGGGCAGGATGGGCTGGGAGGCTCGTTCAGAGGGCAGGATGGGCTCTGAGAGTCGTTCAGAGGGCAGGTTGGGCTCGGAGGCTCGTTCAGAGGGCAGGATGGGCTCTGAGAGTCGTTCAGAGGGCAGGATGGGCTCGGAGGCTCGTTCAGAGGGCAGGATGGGCTCGGAGGCTCGTTCAGAGGGCAGGATGGGCTCTGAGAGTCGTTCAGAGGGCAGGTTGGGCTCGGAGGCTCGTTCAGAGGGCAGGTTGGGCTCTGAGAGTCGTTCAGAGGGCAGGATGGGCTCTGAGAGTCGTTCAGAGGGCAGGATGGGCTCTGAGAGTCGTTCAGAGGGCAGGATGGGCTGGGAGGCTCGTTCAGAGGGCAGGATGGGCTCTGAGAGTCATTCAGAGGGCAGGATGGGCTCTGAGAGTCGTTCAGAGGGCAGGTTGGGCTCTGAGAGTCGTTCAGAGGGCAGGATGGGCTGGGAGGCTCGTTCAGAGGGCAGGATGGGCTCGGAGGCTCGTTCAGAGGGCAGGATGGGCTCTGAGAGTCGTTCAGAGGGCAGGATGGGCTCTGAGAGTCGTTCATAGGGCAGGATGGGCTGGGAGGCTCGTTCAGAGGGCAGGATGGGCTCTGAGAGTCGTTCAGAGGGCAGGTTGGGCTCTGAGAGTCGTTCAGAGGGCAGGTTGGGCTCTGAGAGTCGTTCAGAGGGCAGGATGGGCTCGGAGGCTCGTTCAGAGGGCAGGATGGGCTCGGAGGCTCGTTCAGAGGGCAGGATGGGCTCTGAGAGTCGTTCAGAGGGCAGGATGGGCTCGGAGGCTCGTTCAGAGGGCAGGATGGGCTGGGAGGCTCGTTCAGAGGGCAGGTTGGGCTGGGAGGCTCGTTCAGAGGGCAGGATGGGCTCGGAGGCTCGTTCAGAGGGCAGGATGGGCTCTGAGAGTCGTTCAGAGGGCAGGATGGGCTCTGAGAGTCGTTCAGAGGGCAGGTTGGGCTCGGAGGCTCGTTCAGAGGGCAGGTTGGGCTCTGAGAGTCGTTCAGAGGGCAGGATGGGCTCTGAGAGTCGTTCAGAGGGCAGGTTGGGCTCTGAGAGTCGTTCAGAGGGCAGGATGGGCTCTGAGAGTCGTTCAGAGGGCAGGTTGGGCTCTGAGAGTCGTTCAGAGGGCAGGATGGGCTCTGAGAGTCGTTCAGAGGGCAGGTTGGGCTCGGAGGCTCGTTCAGAGGGCAGGATGGGCTCTGAGAGTCGTTCAGAGGGCAGGATGGGCTGGGAGGCTCGTTCAGAGGGCAGGATGGGCTCTGAGAGTCGTTCAGAGGGCAGGTTGGGCTCGGAGGCTCGTTCAGAGGGCAGGATGGGCTCTGAGAGTCGTTCAGAGGGCAGGATGGGCTCGGAGGCTCGTTCAGAGGGCAGGATGGGCTCGGAGGCTCGTTCAGAGGGCAGGATGGGCTCTGAGAGTCGTTCAGAGGGCAGGTTGGGCTCGGAGGCTCGTTCAGAGGGCAGGTTGGGCTCTGAGAGTCGTTCAGAGGGCAGGATGGGCTCTGAGAGTCGTTCAGAGGGCAGGATGGGCTCTGAGAGTCGTTCAGAGGGCAGGATGGGCTCGGAGGCTCATTTGGAGGACAGGGAGGTGGTGCAGGATGAGTGCAGGGGGCTGACCCCTGGCCCAGCGTATTGAGTCCAGACTTCCCCTGTCGGACTCCTCAGCCCGCAGCTCTCAGCTCTCAGCTGTTGTCATTCCTCGTGAATTCTGCCTGACCTCCCCCTGCTCACAGGACTTCAGGACCCCCTGTGCCATGAGGAGTCCCCAGGGGCCAGCCGGCCAGAGTGGGGCGCAGAGAGACCGATGTGAGCAGGAGAGGGGCTCACTGAGGTCTCGTTAGCTTTACAGGAAGTGATGTCACTGCGAATGACAGGCTGGAGCAGGGCAGCAGAAGGCTGCTGAAGTCCTTCCCGAGCTTCTGTTTAAAAATTCACAGTGAGGGACCTCCATCTCATCTCATTCACCTGAACCAAGTACATGTCTGCCATCAGAAATCTTCTCACCCACTGCTGGCCAGTGAACACCTTGCTCTCAGAGGAAAGAGGGAGTCTGTGTCCGTTCAGGGAGTAAGGAAGCAGGCTGGCCTGGAGTGATCAGACTGTGGTCGCGGCTCAGAGTGTGAATATGACTCTACCTCACTCTAATTCTGGCAACACTGCAACTAAAAATGCTCTCTCTGTGTAGCTCCTACCAGCTAGTCCTGGCAGTAGCAGAGTCAGCCCAGTCTAGATACACACACTGGTGTCACGCTGTGGCTGGGATTCTGTTATAGGGTGATCTGGCTGTGTGTTTTCCAGTGTTACTTTGTGTGTGAGATAGCCTGGCGCTGTTGCTCAAAGTGTCTCAAAGCTCCCTTCAGAAAACTCATTGGTTAAGTGACACATTTCTTTGCCAGTTATTCTGTGTACACACAAACACACGCTGACTGTGTACTCATACTTATGATAGGCAGCACACACTGAAAATGTCTCTGTGCTAATGTATATGGTCTGTGTACTGTAGTGTCCAGTCAGTGTCTGTACTGTATTAACCCCTCTCTCTCAGTGCAGTGTTAATGTCTTGTAGTGTCCAGTCAGTGTGTCTGGACTGTATTAACCCCTCTCTCTCAGTGCAGTGTTAATGTACAGGAGTGTCCAGTCAGTGTGTCTGTACTGTATTAACCCCTCTCTCTCTCAGTGCAGTGTTAATGTCCTGTAGTGTCCAGTCAGTGTGTCTGTACTATATTAACCCCTCTCTCTCAGTGCAGTGTTAATGTACTGGAGTGTCCAGTCAGTGTGTCTGGACTGTATTAACTCCTCTCTCTCAGTGCAGTGTTAATGTACTGGAGTGTCCAGTCAGTGTGTCTGGACTGTATTAACCCCTCTCTCTCAGTGCAGTGTTAATGTACTGGAGTGTCCAGTCAGTGTGTCTGGACTGTATTAACCCCTCCCTCTCAGTGCAGTGTTAATGTACTGTAGTGTCTGGACTGTATTAACTCCTCTCTCTCAGTGCAGTGTTAATGTCCTGTAGTGTCCAGTGGCTCTGTACTGTATTAACCCCTCTCTCTCAGTGCAGTGTTAATGTACTGTAGTGTCCAGTCAGTGTGTCTGGACTGTATTAACCCCTCTCTCTCAGTGCAGTGTTAATGTACTGTAGTGTCCAGTCAGTGTGTCTGGACTGTATTAACCCCTCTCTCTCAGTGCAGTGTTAATGTCCTGTAGTGTCCAGTGGCTCTGTACTGTATTAACCCCTCTCTTTCTCTCTCTCACAGGATGGCTCCCTCACTCTCTACAGCATACCGACGGAGGTGGTGGATGGCAGGGTCTGCAGTGGTAGAGAACCTGCTGTTCTCTGCTGTGCTGCTAGGCTGGGGCTCCCTGCTCATCATGCTGAAGAATGAGGGTTTCTACTCCCACCTCTGCCAAGGTCTCTGTTACACCGTATTCACACCCACCGCACTGTACACACAACAGTAGACCTTTTTTTTTGCTCAGTCAGAATCGTCTGGACTGTATTAACCCCTCTCTCTCAGTGCAGTGTTAATGTCCTGTAGTGTCCAGTCAGTGTGTCTGGACTGTATTAACCCCTCTCTCTCAGTGCAGTGTTAATGTCCTGTAGTGTCCAGTCAGTGTGTCTGGACTGTATTAACCCCTCTCTCTCAGTGCAGTGTTAATGTCCTGTAGTGTCCAGTCAGTGTGTCTGGACTGTATTAACCCCTCTCTCTCAGTGCAGTGTTAATGTACTGGAGTGTCCAGTCAGTGTGTCTGGACTGTATTAACCCCTCTCTCTCAGTGCAGTGTTAATGTCCTGTAGTGTCCAGTCAGTGTGTCTGGACTGTATTAACCCCTCTCTCTCAGTGCAGTGTTAATGTACTGGAGTGTCCAGTCAGTGTGTCTGGACTGTATTAACCCCTCTCTCTCAGTGCAGTGTTAATGTCCTGTAGTGTCCAGTCAGTGTGTCTGGACTGTATTAACCCCTCTCTCTCAGTGCAGTGTTAATGTCTGATATGTGTATTTAGCTCCTTCTCTCTCTTTTAGAAGGTAACTCCTCAGTGTCTGTCGCGAACAGTACCTGGCTCAGCTGTGTGGAGCAGGAGGAGATGCTGAATCTAGGATTCACTATCGGCTCCTTCCTCCTGAGTGCGGCCACTCTTCCTCTGGGCATCCTGATGGACAAGTACGGTCCGCGACCGCTGAGGCTGCTTGGAAGGTGAGACGTGCTGGAGGAAGGGGTGAGAGAGAGGACGGCGGAGAGCATATGCTGCCATCTTCTGTAGTGTTGTACATGGGCTGTGCAGCGCCATGAGTCCAGTCTATCATGATGTCTGTATTCACCCCTCCCTTTCTTTCTCAGTGCCTGCTTTGCTTTCTCCTGCGCCATGATTGCTGTCTCTGCCTACGACCCTAAGAGTAAGTGACACTGTTTTTGAGTCCATCTGTTGTTCTTGTCCTCTCTGGTATGCGTGTTTGTCAGTATCTCTCTGATCTGTGTGGGTGTGTTTGCCTGTCTGTGTCTGACAGGGTGCTTGTGCAGGTCTGGAAAGTCTGGAAATGAAAATGACTTCTTGAAGTTCACACACATTTATTGGTGTTCAACAAGAATACACACGTGCGTGCTTCCGAAATCGGCCTGGTGAGAAACAGGGAGCGGTTATTCGTGTTCGTCTGAGGCAGCAGTTGTCTGGGTGTCAGACAGTGGCTCAGCCAGCTGAACTGAAATCTACCCGTGTTAAAACCACATTAGGAGGCAGAACTGGAAAGGGTTCATTTCCGGTCTGTGATTTTGGTTAGACTGGGTTCCTATGTATTTAATATTAAAATGATGAATGCAAATTCTGAGGTACGGGCACGATCCCACATACTGTGTGTGAACACAGTTGACTGGTCTCTGCAGCGAACATCACAGATGCAGTGTGTTTGGGGGAGGAGTTTTCTCATCATGGTGTGACAGTCCTGTCCTGTCTAGTCTTCAGTGCTTTCTGTTTAGCAAGCTTATATGGACACGCTTTGCACTTATGCACCATCAGTCCTCACATCTGTTTTCTTAAAAACACTTAAATGTGTTCGACAGTTCATTGTATCCATGCCAGGTGAGCAAGTTCAGGTGAGCATACGTTCAGGTGAGCATAAACACAGGATTTAAGTACCTATACAGAACCAAACTCAGCTGTACTCTCAGAGTCAGTCACGCAAAGCAATTGCTATTTTAAACTGAACATGCAATCAGCGTTCGTTGTACACTTTCGAGATATATAGCTAACAACAAAAATCGACAGTGGCGTGTCTGTGACACAAATGGCACAAACGATAATTATAGTTACAAACCTGAGGTCTACTGGTCCGACCTGACCAGACAGTGTTTGAGTACAAGAGTTACATAACACACTTCTGAAACAGTAATGCTACGTCGCAGGACAAAAATGTCGTAATGAGCCAGATGATCTTGTTTTGCATAAATCTGGAAATATCTGTCTATCCATAGGTAAAAACGTGAGTGAATTAGAAAAGTCATAATGGAAGTAATTGTAATCAAAGCCAGATAATTTCCACAATGTCAAACACAGTCTGGCTGTAGCTATATCCCAGCTCTAATTTTCAGCCAAGTTTCTGATCGTGATAAAAGGCGTTGTGGCCTTTATGCTGAAGGGGAGGGAATAATCGAACTGCAGGGCAGAATTCTGACACTGTTTTTATAAGGGCTGTTATTAATGAACTTGCACGTAACAGAGGTCAGTTATATGAGGGAAGATTTGTCAGTGCAAACTGCGTTCTTCAACTGGGATAATTTTTAATATTGTGCACAATATTGCAACAATATCTAAACCAAAGGGGGTTTGTTTTCTTACACTCTGTTCTGTTAGTTTTCTGTGTCAAGGCGCATAAAAAAAGCAGGAAAACTGTCATGTGAATATTTATTCTGTGTTCGTGAATTATCTGAGGTTTTAGTCGCTGAAATGTATAATTTCATCGCAAGAAAAATGTCAACGGAGCGTGCATGTGTTTCACAAAGACACAGATGTTCTAGATGGGTTTTGAAAATGTCTAAAAGTTTCATGGAAGAAGTCTGAAAGAAGCTTGGAATTGGTCTATGGGAACTGAGCAAGCACCCTGTCTAACCTGTGTGTGTTTGTTAGTATCTGTATGTTCTGTTATTGCCTATCTATCAATTGTAAAAGTACCGAAAATATTTATTTTGGATCTTATTTTACCCCTGTTGAGTTTTATTTGAGTGGAGTTTGGAACAGTAAATACTATAATACAAGACTCAATGGGACATCCCAACAGAGTTAGGAATACAAATGTGTGTGCTTCTGAACTTTGTGTGTCTCTGTACTTGTCTGCTATGCATGTGTTTGTGTATGTGTCTGATCTGTGAGTGTGTCTGTCTGTACCTAACTGATCTATATAAGTGTCTGTATCTGCTCTGTGTGTTTCTGTACCCGTCAGCTGTATGTGTTTCTGTACCTAACTGATCTGTTTAAGTGTTTAGTGTCCAGTCAGTGTGTCTGTACTGGATTAACCCCTCTGTCTCAGTGCAGTGTTAATGTACTGTAGTGTCTAGTCAGTGTGTCTGGACTGTATTAACCCCTCTCTCTCAGTGCAGTGTTAATGTCCTGTAGTGTCCAGTCAGTGTGTCTGTACTGGATTAACCCCTCTGTCTCAGTGCAGTGTTAATGTACTGGAGTGTCCAGTCAGTGTGTCTGGACTGTATTAACCCCTCTCTCTCTCAGTGCAGTGTTAATGTACTGTAGTGTCCAGTCAGTGTGTCTGGACTGTATTAACCCCTCTCTCTCAGGGCAGTGTTAATGTACTGGAGTGTCCAGTCAGTGTATCTGGACTGTATTAACCCCTCTCTCTCAGTGCAGTGTTAATGTCCTGTAGTGTCCAGTCAGTGTGTCTGGACTGTATTAACCCCTCTCTCTCAGTGCAGTGTTAATGTCCTGTAGTGTCCAGTCAGTGTGTCTGGACTGTATTAACCCCTCTCTCTCAGTGCAGTGTTAATGTCCTGTAGTGTCCAGTCAGTGTGTCTGGACTGTATTAACCCCTCTCTCTCTCAGTGCAGTGTTAATGTCCTGGAGTGTCCAGTCAGTGTGTCTGGACTGTATGAACCCCTCTCTCTCAGTGCAGTGTTAATGTACTGGAGTGTCCAGTCAGTGTGTCTGGACTGTATTAACCCCTCTCTCTCAGTGCAGTGTTAATGTCCTGTAGTGTCCAGTCAGTGTGTCTGGACTGTATTAACCCCTCTCTCTCAGTGCAGTGTTAATGTCCTGTAGTGTCCAGTCAGTGTGTCTGGACTGTATTAACCCCTCTCTCTCAGTGCAGTGTTAATGTCCTGTAGTGTCCAGTCAGTGTGTCTGGACTGTATTAACCCCTCTCTCTCAGTGCAGTGTTAATGTACTGTAGTGTCCAGTCAGTGTGTCTGGACTGTATTAATCCTTTATCCTCTCCCTCTCTGCAGTCCTCTCTGCTCTCATCTTCCTCGCTCTGTCCTTCAACGGTTTCGGAGGAATCTGCCTGACCTTCACCTCGCTCACGGTGAGAGAATTAAAGGGACATGTGACAGAGAAAGGGGCCTGAGAGTGATGCATCAGTACGAGACAGACAGACAGCACTGGGTGACAGACAGCAAACTTCACACTGGCCAGCGCCACCCCCACGTTCAGCAATGATGTTACACCCATGGGGAAATATTACACCCGTGGTGATTTTCAGCTGAGTACATTTTAGAAATGAAATAATAAGAAACAACACTGATGTATTCCATACAAATAGACATTGTAGATACGCTGTTTTCCTGAGGCCGATTATATTCAATTGCAGTCTTTCGCAGACAGAACTTTCCCACTGTCTGCTTCGTCTTGCGTGCCATGAGTGGATGATATAATTTAATTGTCTTGCTGTACAGCTGTTCCCACAGAAGAGTTTTTGTACTTGAGTTAATTTGCAGTGTGCACAGTACGTTAATCTGTCTAGTTAACAGTGCACGGCTCCAGTAATCTGTGTCCTGCTCTGTGATGCAACAATGACAGAGCTATGTAGGTTTAAGCAGTGAAATAGCTATAAAAACCCGCTTCACCAATTTAAATTGTTCAGGTGATAGAACATGATTTAGGTACATTTGTTAGCATTTGCTTTTAACATTGTAGTTATATGTTTCAAGGTAAGGTACAGGTGTTTAAAGGTCATCTTTGTTTTGCGATGGAATGAGAATTTTGCCGATTGGACCTTGAAGAGTTTCTCACGACTCCTGCAGGCTTGGTTTTAGTGGTCAAGTCCGATTCGCACTGTGAGGGGTGCCGGTCCTGTCATCAGGGCGAGAGATGGCGAAGATGAGCTTGCATACAGTTTTATCTGTTCAGACATATTCCACCTCAATGTTGCAAGATGAGTAATACTGGCTTGAGTGTAGCGGGATTTAGGTTGTTGACTAACGCTCACCTTCCCCGACACTTCCTGTGTCCCAGGGGTGCAGTATCAGGGCAGTTGCACTCAGTACCTGCCCCCCGGGAGAGTGAGGGTGTGTCCGCACTGGAAACACCCTCTATCTGATCCTGCAAGAGCCCAGCCAAGCTGACAGACTGTTAGTTTTCACCACGTACTGTACATGACCACAAGCTGGGTTGTGTGTGTCGGGGCTACAAAAGTATGTAAAAAAAACAGAAGAAGATCCCGGAAAGTGACTTCTTGAAAAGAGTGGGAAAAGACTATTTTGTTATCCAAACCCTGCGCGTCTTCCTGCAGGTATTCAAATTTGGAGAGCTTTATTGGCGTGACCGAGGCACCGAAGTGCCGAGGAAGGCAGTGACGATTGCCAAGGCGCTTACAGGTGCTGAGGACACCGTCACAGGTGCTGGACAGGGGGCTGTGTCCAGGCTCACCGCAGAGGACCGGGTTGATGGGAGGCGTTAGGGCCTGTAGGAGCTGGGCGTCGCTGGCCAGCGCTTCCACGTGCTCCTTCTCATAGTCGAGGGGGGTGGGAGTCTGGAGGACTCCCGATTCCCCTCCTGATTCAGCAGTTATGTGTACGGGCGGTGCTGGATTGTGATTGTTGAGAAAACATCAGACCGGCTGCTGCAGTGTCAGGGGCACCGGGGGGCTGTTCCTGGCCAAACAGGATCAACCAGTAGAGTCAGACGGGTGGGGGGGGGGGGGGAATTAGAGGTTGCTGATCTAGATGTGGTGCTTGGAGAAGAGGGAGATGCTGTAGTGCTCATTCATGTGAAGAGCTGCTGTGAAGGGTTACTCCCGGGTCTCAGGGTGAAAGGTGGATAGTGATTAGTAAAGCGTGGATTGGAGACTGTGGGAGAGTGTTGAGATGGGAGCTGTGGTAACGATGTCGTTTGCACCTCGATGCCAGGCGTTGCCCGAGGGCTCGGCGCTGCTCAGGACGCCGGGAGTTGCATCAGACAGGCAGCCTCCTGCAGTACCCGGCAGCTGCTACAGCAGGGCTCACTGGGGTAGACTTCACGCAGCAGGCTCCCGTGCTCTCGAATGACCCTGGGCTCATGTCAGCGTGAGTGCACGCAGGTGCATTCATGTCAGCGTATGTGGGCCCTACGATAAAAGCTAGCACATGACTTCCAGTACAGAATTCCAGAACGCGCCCCTGCCCAATCAGAGCGCCACACCACCCACACACCCTCCCGCAGGGCGCTGCTCTGCTTTAAACCCACCAGAGCACCCTCCCTCCCTCCCTCCCTCCGCCTCTCCCTCCTTCTCTCTCCTCCCCTGGGCTTCATTCAGGTTTGTTCGGGCCGGGATGTGCGTCAGCCCGCGTCTCCTGCAACCGGAACCGAGCCGAGTGTTTCTCCTTTCAGTTTTTTCCGGTGTGGAATCAACCTTCGCTTGCCCGTTTCTTCAGCTGTGCTGTACTGGCATGACAAGAAAGTGTTGCCGAATCTGCGCCTGGGTCGACAACCCCCCCCCCCCCCATCTCTCTCTCTCCAGTCTTTTCCTTTTCCATCTTTTTCTCTACCTCTCTCCTTTTTCTCAGACTGATAAAAAGAAATATCATGGCTAGCAGGACATATGCGTTTTCTAAGTAACTGCAAGGTGGTAAGGGTGGAGCAGGTGATCCAGACAGTGTCGCAGTTCAGGACAGGAGGCACAGTGAGAGGAGTCATAGCGCCAGACAGATGTGAGCCACCCCACAGAATGAGCTGGGTGTTACCTTCTACGGCGGGAGAGCACAGCTGGTGACTGATTAGGATCAGGTGTCGTCTCCACCGGGACAGTGACCTCGGGGCAGGAAGGGAATGTCCCACTGAGGGAAGCCAGTGTCCTGGTCTGTGTTCCAGCCCCTGCGGGACGGTTCTTATCAGATGGGCACCTTTTCGGTGCATTCCTCTGCCTTATGTTTTATAACACAGATGTTTTCTGCCCCAGATGCAGATAAAATCATTTTTTGGGAGGGAATCCACTGATAAACAGAAAGAAAATGGGAATATATTTGTAGTCGCCCTCATATTCACAACGAAGGAATGCTTTGAATAAATGCATTACCCAGCAATATCTTATTTCCTAATTAATGCTGTTGTCTGTGTGGTGCCTCAAACTATCGTCCTCGATTGCAATACTTAATTTTCATTGTGCCATCAGCGCCTGTGCGGTGTCATTATCTGCTTTTAGGACTCGTGGTCACAAGCCTGCGATACAAGACAAAGACGCTGATGTGGTGTGCAATTAGTTTCACAGCTGTGTTTGGAGCAGTCAGTCTGAAGAGCCTGATTGGTAGGGAGCTGGGCACATTTTCTCCTTCCCTGCTAGAGGAAGAAGGGAGAGAAAGGCAGGGAGAGGGAGAGGAAGTTGGAGAGAGAAAGCTTTCTGTTCCATTAGAAGAAGGATCTACAATATCAACCCCCCAGAAACATCCTCCACAGAACACATAGAAACACAACACGCACTGGAATGCTAAGGGCTCAGTGCTACAGGTACTGATGAAGTACAGGCTCAGTGAGCACAGCCTGTACATGGACACTGGACACAGACAGACCTGACTGACCAGAGAGGACAGGCTCAGTGACCACGGCCTGGACACAGACAGACCAGACTGTCCAGAGAGGACAGCCTCAGTGACCACAGCCTGTACACGGACACTGGACACAGACAGACCTGACTGTCCAGAGAGGACAGGCTCAGTAACCAGGGCCTGTACACAGACAGACCTGACTGTCCAGAGAGGACAGGCTCAGTAACCAGGGCCTGTACACAGACAGACCTGACTGTCCAGAGAGGACAGGCTCAGTAACCAGGGCCTGTACACAGACAGACCTGACTGTCCAGAGAGGACAGGCTCAGTGACCACAGCCTGCACACGGACACTGGACACAGACAGACCTGACTGTCCAGAGAGGACAGGCTCAGTAACCAGGGCCTGTACGCAGACAGACCTGACTGTCCAGAGAGGACAGGCTCAGTGAGCACAGCCTGGACACAGACACTGGACACAGACAGACCTGACTGTCCAGAGAGGACAGGCTCAGTAACCAGGGCCTGTACGCAGACAGACCTGACTGTCCAGAGAGGACAGGCTCAGTGACCACAGCCTGCACACGGACACTGGACACAGACAGACCTGACTGTCCAGAGAGGACAGGCTCAGTAACCAGGGCCTGTACGCAGACAGACCTGACTGTCCAGAGAGGACAGGCTCAGTGAGCACAGCCTGGACACAGACACTGGACACAGAGAGCAGGCTCTACTCTCACTGCCAGCAGGGAGAAGCAGAGACTGAGATGCACTTTCTGTAGCACTGTGAGAAATACTCTTCTCACTAGACAAACATGCTTCCCTAAAATAAATCTAATCCCAGAATTAATTCCCAACACCTGCCATTATCGGCACAGATTCCCATCTTACTGGGGGAGGGAGCTGGACAGAGCTGCAGCTCAGTATGGGATCTCCTGTCACAGCCTGAGGAGCAGACAGTGAGCCTGTTTCACAATAATGTTTTATGTGATGTGTGCAATTGTCAAATTACATGTTTCCACTGTAAATGTGAGTAAATAATGTCTTAATTGTATTTGCTTTGGCAACAATGTAACTCATTGGTAATGCAAATACAGCTCTTTGAATAGATAGATAGATAGATAGATACTTTATTGATCCCGTGAGGGAAATTGCAGTGCAACAGCAGCTTAACACACACAACACAGCCACAGTGTAACGAATTATATAATAATAGTACAATACATACAATACAATACAAGAGTTACTCACAGTCCGGACGCACAAGAACAAACTAGAACAGAACAGTACACAGAAAATCGTATCACACTCATATTACACATATGAATATAAATATAGATGTAACTATAGATATAAATATAAATGTATTGCACAGGTCCCTGGCATATATTGCACAAAAAGTGGTTGTAAACGGGAAAAAGAAAAAGAAAAAGAAAGAGAACAGATGTAGCAGTAGATGTGTAGATGCGTTTAGTCCAGAAACAGGTCACTGTCGATGTTGCCTCTGCCAAGACGCAAGGTGGATGCGTTGTACAGTCTTATGGCAGACGGCAAGAATGACCTCCTGTAGCGCTCCCTGTCGCACCGTGGATGAATCAGTCTATTGCTGAACGTGCTCTTCATTCCTGCCAGCCTGTCAAAGAGGGGATGGGAGAAGTTGTCCATGATGGCCTCTAGTTTGGACCTCATTCTCCTCTCAGCCACTACCTCCAAGGAGTCCAGGTCAAACCCAATCTGAATCTGAATTTGTGTAAGAGGTAGAGAAAAAGAGAGACAGGAGAGGGTGAAGAAGGACTAAAAAAGAGAAAGAGAAGAAGTAAGAACACGCCTTTCATTGACAGAAACCAGGGCATCAGCTTCAACGTTTTGACCAGGCAGCTTGTTCCACACTCCCACCACCCTTTGTGTACAGAAGTGCCTCCTGTTCTCCTGTTGTTTTAAATGCTCTTCCCTGTAGTTTCTACTCGTGTCCTCTGATTAGTGTGTCACTGTTGATTCTGAATTGACTTTGTCAGTGACTTTGAGGGCTTTGAAAAGTGCAGGCTAGTGGGCTGTGGACTGGTGAGAGGCAGAGAGAGATACGGGCAGACACGGGGGCCAGGTGTCCTGATTTGACCCCTAGATGCTGGGAAGAGAGAAGGGGGAGGGTTGTGTGTGTGTGTGGGACACACCGCTTGTAATATTTGGGGGAGGGAGGCAGCTGAGGATAGAGGTCAGAGCTGAGGTACGGGAGGAGAAACACTGGCAGACGGAGAGAGGCTGGTCTGGAACTCCGAATCTAATTGGCTGCAGCTAATTTTAGAGGCGCATGATGTAAGGTTGCGTTATACTGATGTAAGGTCAGCTCCATTCCTCCACCTTGTGGTCAGTGTGTGTCACTGCAGGATATAAAACACTGAAACTTGTCCAAAGTAATGAAATCGGTAACAATACAGTATTAGAATAGTAACCAAAGTAATACAGGAATAATAATGAACTGGTCCAGTAGTTCACAGTTTATGGTTTTATCCTTGACACTGTTTGTCCCTGAGTGAGATACGTAACGACTTTCGTAATGTGCTGTGTTGATCTCCCTGTCCCTCTGTGTTAATGTACACAGACAATATTAGTAATGTGGTGCCTAGTCACTCAGTGTGTCTGTGCTATGTTAACCCCTCTCTCAGTGCAGTGTTAATGTACTGTAGTGTCCAGTCAGTGTGTCTGGACTGTATTAACCCCCCTCTCTCAGTGCAGTGTTAATGTACTGGAGTGTCCATTCAGTGTGTCTGGACTGTATTAACCCCTCTCTCTCAGTGCAGTGTTAATGTACTGTAGTGTCCAGTCAGTGTGTCTGGACTGTATTAACCCCTCTCTCTCAGTGCAGTGTTAATGTACTGGAGTGTCCAGTGTGTTTGTCTTCTATTAACCCTAGTGTCTCTTGTGGTATAAGAAATATCATCTCATGCCCCATGAATATAACTGAGCACTTTGTGCAGTATCCTAAGAAGCAGCAAATGGTGCTCTGCAGTTGGTTGATTTCCAGCTGATTTTTAATGTATGATCAATGAAGTGCCACATTAACCCCTTGTATACCTCTCTCTCTCTCACACAGCTACCCAACATGTTCGGAAATCTGCGCTCCACAGTGATGTCTCTCATGATTGGCTCCTATGCCTCCTCCGCTGTCACCTTCCCTGGAGTCAAGGTCTGTCTGTGTCTGTCTGGGTCAGTCAGTGTGTCTGCAGGTCCAAGGCTGAGGACCCGAAGACGGGAGCTCAGATGAAGAAGGAACGTGTTTCAGTCTGAGGGCAGGATCTCGGATTAAAAGTGCCTGCCTCTCATCTCTCTGTCTGTAGCGTCTTTCAAGAAACTGATGGATGAGATCCTTGGATTAATTAAATGCCAAGTACAAAATGGGATAGATTGGCCATCTAGCCTTTTCTTGTTTGTATCCACTCTTCTGACCTTTCTGTCTCGCAGTCTGACTCTCTGAGGCTTTGTCTCTGCCAGTGTGCAGACCTTGCTCTCTTTCATGTGTCCCACTGTGAATTTCAGTGTTTCTCTACTGTACCCAATTCTGACTTCCATGATCACTGTGCCAGCACTGCCTCAGCTTGTTCTCCTCTCTCTCAGCTGGTGTATGACGCAGGCGTGCCCTTCACAATCATCATGTGGGTGTGGGCCGGGCTGGCCTGTCTCGTCTTCCTCAACTGCTTCCTGAACTGGCCAGTAGAGTCCTTCCCCGCACCTGAGGAGATCAGCTACACGTCAGTACTGAGACGGAGGGATGGAAGGGAGTACAGGGGTGTTAGGACTTTACAGACACACTGACTGAACACTACAGTACATTAACACTGCACTGAGAGAGAGGGGTTAATACAGTAGAGACACACTGACTGGACACTACAGGACAATAACACTGCACTGAGAGAGAGGGGTTAATACAGTACAGACACACTGACTGGACACTACAGGACATTAACACTGCACTGACAGAGAGGGGTTAATACAGTCCAGACACACTGACTGGACACTACAGGACATTAACACTGCACTGAGAGAGAGGGGTTAATACAGTCCAGACACACTGACTGGACACTACAGGACATTAACACTGCACTGAGAGAGAGGGGTTAATACAGTCCAGACACACTGACTGGACACTCCAGTACATTAACACTGCACTGAGAGAGAGGGGTTAATACAGTCCAGACACACTGACTGGACACTTCAGTACATTAACACTGCACTGAGAGAGAGGGGTTAATATAAATAAACTACAGTTTTCTTGCATGCTGTTCTTCAGTGGATTAAAGTGATGCTGAATAGTGGAGGAATGGGTTTGAGGTGAACTCTTCTTCTTCAGTTGCCTTTCCTCTACCCACTGACCTTATGACAGTCAGTGCAGTGCTATAGTGCACTGTATTCACTTCGTGCTTCTTGAACTCATGTAAATGAACAGATAAACCAGTGTCTTGCTCTGCTCTTCCTATCTGTTTCAGCAAAGTTATCGGGGAGATCTGTATATAGAATATATATATATATTAAGGGGGATGTCAGATGCAAAAATGATTCATGTTTCCCCTGTTGTCTGACAGTTTGTCTTTGCCTCTTGCAGGAAAAAGATCAAGCTGAGTGGTTTGGCTCTGGATCACAAGGTGACAGGAGATCGCTTCTACAGCCATGTCACCACTGTGGGCCAGAGGCTGAGCCAGAAGCACAGGGACGTGGACTGCTCCGCAGAGAGCATAGACCACAGAACAGAGCCACAGAGTGAGGGAGGGTTTGACTGTAGTCACTGCTCACACACACTGTAGTCACAATAGTCACTGCTCTCACACACACTGTATTCACTGCTCACACACACTGTAGTCACACACACTGTAGTCACTGCTCACACACACTGTATTCACTGTAGTCACTGCTCTCACACACACTGTATTCACTGCTCACACACACTGTAGTCACACACACTGTATTCACTGCTCACACACTGTATTCACTGTAGTCACTGCTCACACACACTGTAGTCACTGTATTCACTGCTCACACACACTGTAGTCACACACACTGTAGTTACTTCTCACACACACTGTATTCACTGTATTTACACACACTAGTCACTGCTCACACACACTGTAGTCACTTCTCACATACACTGTAGTCACACACACTTGTCACTGCTCACACACACTGTAGTCTCACACTGTAGTCACTGCTCACACACACTGTATTTACTGTAGTCACTGCTCTCACACACACTGTATTCACTGCTCACACACACTGTAGTCACACACACTGTAGTCACTGCTCACACACACTGTATTCACTGTATTCACTGCTCACACACACTGTAGTCACTGCTCACACACTATTCACTGTGGTCACTGCTCACACACACTGTAGTCACTGCTCACACACACTAGTCACTGTATTCACTGCTCACACACACTGTAGTCACACACACTGTAGTCACACACTGTATTCACTGTAGTCACTGCTCACACACACTGTAGTCACACACACTGTATTCACTGTATTTACACACACTAGTCACTGCTCACACACACTGAAGTCACAGACACTCTATTTACTGCTCACACACACTGTAGTCACTGCTCACACACACTGTAGTCACACACACTATTCACTGCTCACACACACTGTAGTCACTGCTCACACACACTGTAATCACTGTATTCACTGCTCACACACACTGTAGTCACACACACTGTAGTCACACTGTATTCACTGCTCACACACACTGTAGTCACACACACACTGTATTCACTGTATTTACACACACTAGTCACTGCTCACACACACTGTAGTCACTTCTCACATACACTGTAGTCACACACTCTATTCACTGCTCACACACACACTGTAGTCACACACACTCTATTTACTGCTCACACACTGTAGTCACTGCTCACACACACTGTAGTCACACACACTCTATTTACTGCTCACACTCACTGTAGTCACTGCTCACACACACTGTAGTCACACACACTTTATCACACAGACAGTGTGTCTGGACTGTATTAACCCCTCTCTCTCTCCCACAGACTCAGTGTCATTTCGTAGCTCAGTGTGTTCCCCCATCTTTCTGTGGAGTCTGATCACCATGGCGATGACTCAGTTGCGCATCATCTTCTTCATGGGGGCGATGAACAAGATGCTGGAGTTCGTGGTCACCCGAGGAGAAGAGCACCGTAAGCACTTCCACAGGAACGCCGCCACACGCTGACCCACCACACACGCCCTGACGCCCGTCACAGCTTCACAGCGGCGGCCTGCCCTCCGCGGTGCGGGCCGCGGCTCGGTGACTAGGGGGTTGTAGGTTCAACTCCCAACTGTGACACTGCTGTTGTGCCCTTCAGCACGGTGCTGCCTCCCCTCAGTCGGCCCACTGAAACACCCCACTGTATAAATCAGCGCACACGTGAGTGGAGCTGGACAAAAATACCAGCTGGGGAAATATCTAGACATCGTGACTCCACTCGCAACCTTTCTGACATTCCCGTAGGACGCACTACACCCACGGCAGTGAGAGCCAGTGTGGGGAAGCCATAAAAAAGCAAACAAAATGTCAGGAAATAGTGTGGAATAAAAGTGGAGATTTAAATCCAGGGATTCTGTGTTCGAATCACAGTGCGCTGAGAAGACCTTAGAGGGCCTTCGTGCACGGTGCAAGATTGTAGTAGGTTTGGTCAACTCGTAATGGTGTTTCGCACAGAAGCTTGTGAGAACAGTTAGATCCTGATCTCGCTTGCCTGTATGCACAAGTCTCGCACCCAGCCCTTCCTCTCGCGTGTCTCTCCTGCGCCCCTCCCTGCCTCCCTATCCGCAGGCCTAGAACAGCCGCTGGAGAGCGTATTGATTTGGAGCACCTAGAGTCGATCGCAGGCCTGTTGTTCCAGCTCGTTTTTCATAAGTCACTAGTGTTTCCCTCCTTCGTAGGCCCTAAACATTTCGTAGGCCCCAGGCACTGGGCCTACAGTGCCTCATGGGAAATCCGGCACTGCCACATCTCATCCCTCTGTCACATTAGGATCCAACCCATCTACTGAAATGGATGTTGCTCTGTATGTGACACACAATAGACACTGAAGCTGATACAGGTGCGTGTCACGGTCACGCCAGTGGACTTTTCCAGAATCACCACTCAAACACTCAAAACAAGGGGATACCGGTGCAAACTCCACGGCGAGGCATGTAAAACTGAGAGCAGGAGGCATTTCTTTACACAAAGGCTGGTGGGAGCGTGGAACAAGCTGCCCAGTTGTGGTGTTGTGGCCGATACCACGGGCTTTTTCAGGAAACAGCTGGAGGAGATCCTCCGATCAATTATGTACTGTCACATAGCCTGTACAGGGGCTGAATAATCTTCTCTTCTGTGTAGCTGTCTTACATTTTTAAGATCAATTACTCGTGCTATCACTTGCCACAACCCCCAAACCCTCTCGTGTATCCTGCCAGAAGACTTGAACCTGACACTGACCCCCCTTGTGTGTCCTTCTTCCTCCTGCAGCCTCTGAAGCGGTAGCCCAAGAGGCGACAGAGCAAGGTGAGTCTCTTCCTTCCACGGCCTTGCTTTCCCATCGCGCTCATTTCCCATGAGCCTCTGGACTGCCGTCACGTGCCGGGGCTCCCTCGGTGTATTCGCTAGAGTGCGCTGGGGGTTGCCGGTGGCTCACACTGTGGCTGCTGGGACTCACATCGCGGGGTCTTGTGTTTCAGTGGGGTTCTACTCCTCGATCTTTGGGACCCTGCAGCTTCTGTGTCTGCTGACGTGCCCCCTCATTGGATACATCATGGACTGGAGAATGAAGGAGTGTGTGGAGGAGAAGAGCACGGAGACAGAGGGGGAGAAGTGGTAAGGAAAAGAGTGGACACTGGACACTACAGGACATTAACACTGCACTGAGAGAGAGGGGTTAATACAGTCCAGACACACTGACTGGACACTACAGGACATTAACACTGCACTGAGAGAGAGAGGGGTTAATACAGTCCAGACACACTGACTGGACACTCCAGTACATTAACACTGCGCTGAGAGAGAGGGGTTAATACAGTCCAGACACACTGACTGGACACTACAGGACATTAACACTGCACTGAGAGAGACTGGTTAATACAGTCCAGACACACTGACTGGACACTACAGGACATTAACACTGCGCTGAGAGAGAGGGGTTAATACAGTCCAGACACACTGACTGGACACTACAGGACATTAACACTGCGCTGAGAGAGAGGGGTTAATACAGTATTGACTCGCCGACCTTGTGCACTTACTGTTAAGAACTTGGTGTTGTATAGTAGGAACATCCAGAGTTAAATCTGTTTGTGCTCACTGAGTGCCAGTTCCATGTGATTGTTGTGTCCTTCACAGCATGTCCAAACCCCCACGGAGAGACAGCAAGATCCAGAAGCTGACCAATGCCATGAGAGCCTTCATTTTTACCAACATCCTCCTCGTTCTCTTTGGAGTCACCTGCCTCATCGACAACTTGCCTGTACAGGTAAAGAATATTCTGGCATACCTCTGTGCAGACAATCTACCCGCACTTTAACAACACTGCACATTGCACACCTGTCTCATACAGAACTGATCTCTGCAGGTAACTGTGAGCACACTGACACACCTGTCTCATACAGAACTGATCTCTGCAGGTAACTGTGAGCACACTGACACACCTGTCTCATACAGAACTGATCTGCACAGGTAACTGTGAGCACACTGACACACCTGTCTCATACAGAACTGATCTCTGCAGGTAACTGTGAGCACACTGACACACCTGTCTCATACAGAACTGATCTGCAGAGGTAACTGTGAGCACACTGACACACCTGTCTCATACAGAACTGATCTGCAGAGGTAACTGTGAGCACACTGACACACCTGTCTCATACAGAACTGATCTCTGCAGGTAACTGTGAGCACACTGACACACCTGTCTCATACAGAACTGATCTGCACAGGTAACTGTGAGCACACTGACACACCTGTCTCATACAGAACTGATCTCTGCAGGTAACTGTGAGCACACTGACACACCTGTCTCATACAGAACTGATCTGCAGAGGTAACTGTGAGCACACTGACACACCTGTCTCATACAGAACTGATCTGCACAGGTAAATGTGAGCACACTGACACACCTGTCTCATACAGAACTGATCTGCACAGGTAAATGTGAGCACACTGACACACCTGTGTCTCAGTTAACCTGCCTTCGAAACTCCAAAGACAAGTGCATATCAGCTAGTGCTCTTACGACCCCTGTGGGGTACAGTGGAACACCCACCTGTCAGGACTGCAGAATCAGTTTGTCTGTTCTCTAATTCAGCTGCAGGTGATGGCAAGGTAGACCAGGCGTTCCCTCCTCCGTTCGCCTGGTTCCTGAATCAAGCAGACGTTTCCATATCTCTGTAAATTGTCGACAGCCGAAGGCAGTGGCAAAGGGCTCAGTAGACCTGTCATCGGATGAAGCTCCTTATGCCTTAGCAGAGTGAAGTGCTCGTTTTTGCTGTAGCACTATGGAAACGGCGGGAGTGTGGGGTGAAATTGCACACTAACACTGTTGCCCGTCATGAAACACTCGATCACAACTCGTTTACCGCAGTAAACGGTACGCTGCTCCTCCAGAGCGCTGCAGAAGGGGAACACACCGGTCCTTTTACACTTACCGTATTGTGCAAGTTAAGGCTCTAATGCGGGGTGTGTTTTACTGGACCGGCTGAGCCCCCGTCTTTCTCCCTTCACAGATCGTCTCCTTCATCCTTCACACGATGGTCAGAGGCTTCATTCACTCATGCTGTGGGGGGCTGTACGCTGCAGTGTGAGTATCCCAGCCGGCTGACGGGCTCTCCCTGCGTCTCCGTCGCTGGGGACTGGACTGTTTTGTAACATGAACGTTGTGGAGATTGGCACTGCGCCAGTGGGCACGTTGGTCAGTGTGTCAGCATACCTGCCAGTCACTGAGCGAATCAGTGTCTGGTCTCCACTACCCTCATCCCTTGTTCTCTTCCAGGTACCCCTCCAATCACTTCGGTACTCTGACTGGGCTGCAGTCCCTGATCAGCGCCGTCTTCGCTCTCCTGCAGCAGCTGCTGTTTATCGCCATGGTGGGACCTCTACATGGCAACCCCTACTGGGTAAGAGAGAGGGGTTAATACAGTCCAGACACACTGACTGGACACTACAGGACATTAACACTGCACTGAGTGAGAGGGGTTAATACAGTCCAGACACACTGACTGGACACTACAGGACATTAACACTACACTGAGAGAGAGGGGTTAATACAGTCCAGACACACTGACTGGACACTACAGGACATTAACACTGCACTGAGTGAGAGGGGTTAATACAGTCCAGACACACTGACTGGACACTACAGGACATTAACACTGCACTGAGTGAGAGGGGTTAATACAGTCCAGACACACTGACTGGACACTACAGGACATTAACACTGCACTGAGAGAGGATGAGCTTGTGAGATCTATTTGCATGAACAGTGACTCTTATTTTTCCTCCCGATCACAGATCAACTTGGGTCTCCTGATTTTCTCCCTAACTGGGTTCCTGCTGCCTGGTTACCTCTACTATCACCGCCGGAACCTCATCCGGGAGAAGGCTGAGCAAGAGAGGGGTGCTGCTGGCCTGTCGGAGAGCAGCAGTCTCAAGCACCACAGCAACGGGCAAATAGCAACAGGAGACGCCTAAGGAAAGGACAGCCTTCAAGAAGGATTCAGGAATATGGAAAATAATAGTACAAGCAGGTTGTGAAATTGCATCTGGCAGCTCCAGGACTGAGAATCAGACTGGGACACACATATCCAAAGACCTACAAAATGCAAGGCTCAGAACTTGCAAGCAACGGGAGAGGTGGCACTTGACAGGGTTTTGAAAGCGTCTACCAAATCCTTTTATTCAATCCACAGCTGAGCCAAAGACCTTTTGTAGATAGAAACATACGCATGCTAGACTGGAACACAAACCATTATTTTGTCACTATTCCCTACCCCTTAAAGCATTTAACAATAGGTTTTTGTTTTAGCAGTGTTTTTCACGTTTTTGCAGTGGGTTGTGTTCTGTGCTGCCGTGGAGAGTGATAATTGTTCTGAGCGCCAGTGCTGTACGCAGCTGTCTGGCACTCTGTGGCATCAGTACTCAAAAACATCAGTCAGCGTGCTTGTGATCATCATCCCTCCTGTCTGTCCTGCTCAGAGAGACTGAATTCACTCAGGAACAGGACACACTGATCATCATCCCTCCTGTCTGTCCTGCTCAGAGACTGAATTCACTCAGGAACAGGACACACTGATCATCATCCCTCCTGTCTGTCCTGCTCAGAGAGACTGAATTCACTCAGGAACAGGACACACTGATCATCATCCCTCCTGTCTGTCCTGCACAGAGAGACTGAATTCACTCAGGAACAGGACACACTGATCATCATCCCTCCTGTCTGTCCTGCACAGAGAGACTGAATTCACTCAGGAACAGGACACACTGATCATCATCCCTCCTGTCTGTCCTGCACAGAGAGACTGAATTCACTCAGGAACAGGACACACTGATCATCATCCCTCCTGTCTGTCCTGCTCAGAGACTGAATTCACTCAGGAACAGGACACACTGATCATCATCCCTCCTGTCTGTCGTGCTCAGAGACTGAATTCACTCAGGAACAGGACACACTGATCATCATACCTCCTGTCTGTCCTGCACAGAGAGACTGAATTCACTCAGGAACAGGACACACTGATCATCATCCCTCCTGTCTGTCCTGCACAGAGAGACTGAATTCACTCAGGAACAGGACACACTGATCATCATCCCTCCTGTCTGTCCTGCACAGAGAGACTGAATTCACTCAGGAACAGGACACACTGATCATCATCCCTCCTGTCTGTCCTGCACAGAGAGACTGAATTCACTCAAGAACAGGACACACTGATCATCATCCCTCCTGTCTGTCCTGCTCAGAGACTGAATTCACTCAGGAACAGGACACACTGATCATCATCCCTCCTGTCTGTCGTGCTCAGAGACTGAATTCACTCAGGAACAGGACACACTGATCATCATCCCTCCTGTCTGTCCTGCACAGAGAGACTGAATTCACTCAGGAACAGGACACACTGATCTCTGCTCTGTGCCGCACAACCAGAGAGACTAATTTCTTATGCGAATCGAGATCTGGTGGGCCTCAGCGGCGTCAGAGGGAAGGATTCCCCACGGAGCAGCTCCTTAAGGATCGACCGCTCGGAAGCTGAAGAAGCTCAGCCCTCTCCTTGCTGCAACAGAAAGACCTTCTTGATTGTTTCTGGATCCTGATCATCCGGGCCATTTCAAGCGAATATAAAAGAACTGAAAACTGAAAAAGCTCACTGAAGAAAATCGCTGATGCAGTTACAACCCAAGTCAGAGAGAGCTTAGCAAGAGAAAGCAGAGAGATTGGCCTTTCACAGACATGTAGCACTCACCACCCACTCCCTCCTGTGCCCCCCCCTCCTTCTGGCGTGGTTTGGTCCGGATTCCCTATGGTGACAGTCACGTGGACCAATCAGCACTATGTTGTGCTTGCCCCCCTTCCAGTGTTGTGGCGTGGTTTGGTCCAGATTCACCATGGTGACAGTCACAATGGACCAATCAGCACTATATTGTGTTTGTCCCCCTCCAGTGTTGTGGCGTGGTTTGGTCCGGATTCACCATGGTGACGGTCACAATGGACCAATCAGCACTATATTGTGTTTGCCCCCCTCCAGTGTTGTGGCGTGGTTTGGTCCGGATTCACCATGGTGACAGTCACAATGGACCAATCAGCACTATGTTGTGTTTGCCCCCCTCCAGTGTTGTGGCGTGGTTTGGTCCGGATTCACCATGGCGATGGTTATACTGACCAGTCAGCACTGGGATGTGTGGACAAGCAAACCTGTTATAAAATGAGCACTATAGCCTGCATCACTTGCATTGAAATATCCCAAAGAAAAGCTCATTAGGGTCGTAAAGACTGATGGGAGAGTCCCACAGAATGTATTTTTGGACCTTAATATTTGTTGTATATGCCTTGTATTTAATCAGTGCCTTGGCCACCTACAATAGAAAAACTACAACTCTCATAGGACACTGGAGGCTGTTGTCTCATGGTGGCTGCGGGGACTCATGGAAGATGTAGTTTTTAACATTTTGTCCGTAAGACTTTCACATCATACTTCAGGGAGCAAATGAACTTAATGGGGTTGTTATCATCATCGCTGTAAGCTGAAGTTCCTCTTCACCTGTGAGAGGGCAGCCCTTTACCAAATTTGCTTTGTTTTGCTTGAATAATTTAATGTCACACTAAATTCAGATACTCAACATGAAAGCCAAAGACACAAAAAGTGTTATTTTATATATTTCTGTTCTGAAAAGATTTGCTTTAGAATTAGTTTCCATTTTTGTTTTTATTTATTCACTCTGTCTTCATTTTCCGTTACTTTTTTGTTTATATTACCCATTCTAGAAATATGTTGCCCAATTTTCGCATTCATTGTAATAGCAACATCAGTTCTAAAGGCACATAATGAAGTAAAGGCATCTATGCTTCTGTTGTGTGAGGTGTGTGACAGGAGAATACAGCTCTATGCAAAGGAGTCACTACTTATGGCACCTCTGCTGATATTGTCAGTGTGATCAGTACATCAGTCAGTCAGTGTGTCAGTAAGTCCCTATATAAGTCAGTATGTCGATAAGTCAGTGTGTCAGTAAGTCAGTCAGTATGTCAGTAAGTTAGTCAGTAAGTCATTAAGATGGTAAATTAGTGGGTCAGCCAGTGTCAGAACTATAAATGCGTTTAGGGGTAATATAGTCATAAAAAGTAGGGGTATTGTGGCAACATAAACTCATTTTTTTAAATTATTTTAATTCCAAGGGCTGTGAATGACATATAACTCCCATGGTCCACCAAGGTAACCTTTTCCACACTCAGACAGGAGGTCTGTGGTGTCACAGCCTCCAGGGATGGGTTGCTGATGAGATGTTTGTTGGGTTTTTTTTGGCGTGTAGATCTGTAAAGCCTTTATCAGAGCCATTTACAGTACCGCAGAGCTGGCGGGGAAGTTTCATGGGAGTTGTGTTTTTCCCCCTAATAACTTTGTGATGGTAAAATCAGGAAGTGTCTGTAATATCAGTGCCTTAATCATTCTGCAATGAAATCGACAGATCCCATGATGCACTGCTGCATAAGAACCTTACACTTGACGTCACAGCAGCGGACCCGATAAAGGGCAAACATTTCCACAAATATTTGCACAGTCTATCTCTTCAATCGAGCACACAGGTGTACACCTTTGCATAACGGAGGAGTACAAGTGGTGCAAAGTCACGGGCTCTTTTTTAGTCACATTTCCTTTCCATACTTTTCAGTAATGCCTCAGGGAGCACGAGTTCAAAGCATTTCATTGTGACTGCCGTGAACTATTACTGGGAAAGGCGTGCCTCGCTGAGCCTGAACAGAGCTAGGAGGCACGCTCTCTCACTGCGTTGTTCTTGCGAGTATAGTACAGGAGAGCTCCAAGGCCCTGAGGGCTGCTGTCCAGCAGGATTTATACGTCTCCCTCTAAACCTCCAGCTTCCTAAGAACAAGGAGAGGCTACAACCTGTCCGGTTCAGCAAGTAGAAGTAAGATCAGAAAGTTTCTGGGCCCCAGGCCAGCAGGTGTGCCCCCTGGTGGAGACAGTGTGTCAGCAGGGTAGCATGCAGGGAGAGAGCCCTTGGTAAAGAATACCTTGCAGGTTCGTTGTGTAACCTGAATTATATACCTGTATTTTTGTGTTTCTTTTTGCGGTGCTGTCATGAAAATGAACACTCAACTGTCTTTAAAATGCAATAAAAGTCAAAGGGTGTTATTCAGCCATGTTGTGACTCAGCTGCTGTTCTTTACCCCTGGCCCAGCAGAAGGAGACCAGCAGAGACGAGCCCCTCGCTTCGTCACGTCTGCCAGCCGCGAGGGCGCGGTGCGGTTTCACACAGCAAGGCAACAGGAATAACAAAACAAAAAACGGCCACTTGACAATTTAGGCCAGGGCTGGAGGTTTTCATCCCCATCCAGCTTTTGACAAGGTAAACCCGCTCACTACAGGCTGTACTGGACTGGATGAACATCAAAACCTGTACCGCGACCAAACCCCTGAAAAGGCCTGTCCGCGGGCCTTCTCTTCCGGGAGAACCCAGCTGCTGCCCCGCGCCCAGCAGACACGCAGTCCGAGCCCCGGCTGGTGGCCCTGGTCCCCTCCGGGGGCAGAAAGGCCCTGGCAAACGCTGATCCACAGAACTGGGGCTGCTTTTCGTCCTGATCGCACCTGACCGCCCGAGTCACACCCGAGAATAAAAACGACCACTCTGTAACAAACGGGCTTTATTGATTTCAAAAACAGGGCGTGTACTTTCTGAGGTGTACTGTTCCAGAAAACTGAACACACAGGACGAGGCACAGGCTCAGCAATGCACACGTTAACACTACTGGTTAGGAAGGTGTATTAGTGTGGGGGGGAGGAGGGGGGAACATTAAAAATGACCAGAATCCTTTACCCCAGGGGTCATGGTGAAAACTATTTCAGCCCAGATCTGGAGCCCGCTGTCCAGCAGCACGGAAGGAGGCGATGGCTGCGGACCGCTGCTCCCACGGGCGCGAGCCGGAGCTCCGGAGCCCGGCGGGTTCCAGGGTTTTACGCCGGCGAGACGAGGGCAGCTCTCCCTGCTCCTGCAGGGATTCGAACCTGGTCCGCCACTGCAGGGTTTTACATGGGCGACGTCACTCCTGCAACCTGCTCACGGCCCCCATTACACCAAGGATGCCCTGACGGACTCGGGCCAGCCCCAGCCGGGCGGGGTCCCAGCCCGATGGCACAGCCACCCGCGCTCCGAGGAAGCCGTCTTCGGCGGGGGCCCACAGAAAAAGCACAAACCCTGAAACCCGGGGGTGCGCACATGCACCCTGGCATGGAAGTGGTCAGAGGTCAGAGTTCAGGGGTCATTGTTAGCAGTCGATCCTAAGCCAGCTTAGGTCAGAGCCAGGTCAGTGGTGACTGGCAGTCGCGCTCACTATCTCAGGCTGTTGCTGCTGTTGGGCTGAGATCCAGCCAATCCAGGGTGATCAGGACTGTGCCGATTCTGGAACAGAAGACACCATAAAAGGAAACGGCTTACAAAGAAAAAAAGGCAAGCTCTTTCCCCGTGACGGGCCGCAGGGGCACCCGACTGGCTGAGCTCTAGGGTTATAGGGTCGAGCCTGGGTTGCAACAGGTTGAGCGTTGCTTAAACCGGCGTCACACTACAGGACGCTACACGACTCTACACGACTTCTAGTCGGAGAGCATGTCAAATTTATCGACTGCAGTTGCTGAATCTCACTGCCTTTCCTGTCCTGAGGGTGTCAGATTATACGACTAGGAAGCACAGGGGGGTGACTAATTAAACGATTCCCTCACGACTTTTTATGACGGTTCCAAATCTCGTAGCGCGCTGCGGAAGTACCGCGAGGTCGCCTCACTCTGGCAGCCAATCAACCTGGAGCACACCGGAATAGGAGGAAGAGCACCGCAGGAAAGTAAACAAACAACAACCACGAAACATCGCACGGACTTCTGTGCCCACTCCAGAGTTCGACGAGCCTCTCCTCCATTTGCACGGTCCCAATCACTCGCTTCCCTTCTTCCCTTGCAGCCACACTGTTTGCGCTGTACTTCCGGTTGAGCGCTCATCGGCTGCGACTGCCGCAGACACAAGAGCCCACCCCTGCGGCTTGTGACTGGCTACGTGAAAATCAAACCTGTCCCAGAGAGCCGTAGGGGCTGTTAAGAGCGCTGGGGGTGTCGCACTTCACAACTGACGGTATCGGGCGTGCGCCGCGACTCGCTGTGATTTTCTTACGATTATGTAAAAGAAGACTAGGACTGAAAATCCTAGGAAAAGTCGTGTAGTGTGACGCCGGCATTAGGGTGGGGTGGGATTAGTCAGCCAGGGCTCGTTGGGTGATACAGCGCCCCCCTGTGGCTACCCAGGTGCCTGCAGACACATGGTGTCAACAGCGCAACAGCGAGGGATGACCCTCTCCTCCCATCAGCCCTGATCCTCCAGTACGAGGCCGTGCTGCCTGCGACAAGGCCACTCTCACCCCCCCACCCCACTCTCCCCCGTGTGCGGTCACGGGGTTCACAGCTGCTAGCCGAGGTGTGGAAAACACGAACAGCAGCTCCACACAAGATGGTAATATGACAAAATAAACAGTGCAGGCACTAAAGACACTGTGGTTGAATACACTTATAAACGTGTGATTTCGTTCAGAAAGGTTTCTCTTTCAACAGCTGCAAGTGTCTGCACTGGGAGTCAGTTGAGTCCCTGGTACAATGCTTATAAAAATAAAAAATGGCCTGACAGGTAATACTGATGAACATAAAAAGGTAACAGATGGTCTTCTCACCTTCTTCTTTTTCTTATCTTTCTTCTTCTTCTTGCGGTCAGGATCGTCATCCCTCTTCTTCTTCTTCTTCTTGTGGTCAGAGTCGGAGGGCGTCTCTGGAAAGAGATGGGGGGCTGTGAGAGGACAGTGTGGCACTGTGTCCAGTGCACTGTGTCCAGTGCAGGACAGTGACAAGGCGGGAGGGGTCAGTCTGGACAGGAGACTGACCAGGCGGGAGGGGTCAGTCTGGACAGCGAGGGGTAGTCAGGACAGGACACTGACCTGGCGGGAGGGGGTCCTGGGGGCGGTGGTGTCTGTGCTTGTGCTTGCTCTTCTTCTTTGGTGGCTGGATGTGCATCAGTCTGTACTGCTCTGGCAGCTGGCGTGGAAGAGGAGAAAGTCAGCACGCTGACAGACAGACGCAGCTCTGAGACAAAGCCCAGTGCCCTGTTTCATTCGCGGAGTGTGACTCCCTGCTGTGAGGAGCGCAAGATTACACAGACCCATTCTCATTTCGTCTGTACACTCTGCAGGCTTCTTCGTGTTGAAGAGCAGTGCAAATCCAAGTGCCTGCGCTACGACAGGGATCTCATCTTCCTCTGGACCACCCTGTTCTGCAGTGTGTACAGAGAACGAGTGTCCCGATCAGCAACACTCCAGACAAGACAGACTCACTGGGCTGCTGGGAAACGCATACAGACTGACCAACAATGTGACAACACAACAACAGTGACACACACACGCACACACACACACAGTCAGACTTACCGGGCCAGTGTGCAGTCTGAAGCCGGTGAGCAGGGCTCCAGTGAGGGGGCTGAAGGAGTTGCCACAGACCGGAGGCTTTTCAATAAGGGAGCGAAGAGAGCTACCATCCTGAGAGCCTGGAGAGTCAATCATCCCTGGGAGAGACCGAGAAGGATTTAAACACTACAGTACATTAACACTGCACTGAGAGAGAGGGGTTAATACAGTCCAGACACACTGACTGGACACTACAGGACATTAACACTGCACTGAGAGAGAGGGGTTAATACAGTACAGACACACTGACTGGACACTCCAGGACATTAACACTGCACTGAGAGAGAGGGGTTAATACAGTCCAGACACACTGACTGGACACTCCAGGACATTAACACTGCACTGAGAGAGAGGGGTTAATACAGTCCAGACACACTGACTGGACACTACAGTACATTAACACTGCACTGAGAGAGAGGGGTTAATACAGTCCAGACACACTGACTGGACACTACAGTACATTAACACTGCACTGAGAGAGAGGGGTTAATACAGTCCAGACACACAGTCCAGACACACTCTGCTGCTGCTGGAAGAGGTGTTACTGGGACCAGTAGGGGGCACTCACTCTGCGGTCTGTGTGGGTCCTAATGCCCCAGTATAGTGATGGGGACACTACACTGTAAACAGGCGCTGTCCTTCGGATGAGATGTAAAACCGAGGTCCGACTCTCTGTGGTCATTAAAATCTCAGGGTGACTCTTGAAAAGAGTAGGGGTGTGACCCTGGTGTTCTGGCCAAATTTCCCCCTGGCCCTTACCCATCATGGCCTCCTAATAATCCCCATCTCTGAACTGGCTTCATCACTCTGCTCTCCTCCACACAGAGCTGGTGTGTGGGGAGTAGACTGGTGGTGGTGGAGGGGATCCCCATTATCTGTAAAGCGCTTTGAGCCAAGTGTCCCTAACAGCGCTGTTTAAGTGTCAGGAATCATTATTATCCAAAACTGGACAGATTGCCCCTGCCAGTCCGCAGACTCAATCGCAGCGCTTGTTCTTTCTCACATTGAAGTCACCGAGATGTCTCCCCAGGGCTGGGGAAACGTTGTAATGGGGTTTCAAGGAAGCACGATGGGAAAGAAACATTTCCAGAATCAGGGGCTCTTCAGCCAGCAGGGGACGAGGCGTCCAGAACAGCAGCGTGGGGTTTTCCACTGTGTAACCTCAGTTTAAAAAGCAAAACTAGTGGATTTTACACATGACAATAGTAATTAACAGGACATAATTACTCATCTGTAATATGCCGCTCTTTGCCTACGTGTACTGAAATATTCCAGTTTTCTGCCATGAATGAGGGAGGACGCTGTGCACATGGAGACGTCCGGAAAGTCTCTCGGCCTGAACCGAGAGCAGAGAGACAGTGGAAAGGACAGGCAAGACAGCAAGAGTGCTGTAACCCCAGCCATGTCTTACCAGGCAACTCGGGCAGGAAATTGCTGAGCTTCTCCTTCAACTTCTTCCCACAGAACTTGTTGTAGGCGTGCTCCAGGTTATAATGGGTGATCAGGTTAGTGTTCCCGGTCAGTTCATTCCCCACTGAAAGAAGGGCAAAAGATAACAGCTGTATTAGAAACTACAGGAACACTGCCTGACTGGACACTCCAGGACATTAACACTGCACTGAGAGAGAGGGGTTAATACAGTACAGACACACTGACTGGACACTACAGGACATTAACACTGCACTGAGAGAGAGGGGTTAATACAGTACAGACACACTGACTGGACACTACAGGACATTAACACTGCACTGAGAGAGAGGGGTTAATACAGTACAGTCACACTGACTGGACACTACAGGACATTAACACTACACTGAGAGGGGTTAATACACAAACTTACAATTGAAACGGAACAGCAACGAGACGTATTTAGTTTCAAGCACAGAATCATCCTCTCAAGCTCTGCACTGCTGTGCCCTGTACAATACATCTCTGAATACTTTTACCAACTTAAAAAAGAAACTATTGAATATTTTACTTCCTCGTCTGTAACGCAAAGTCTTGTCGAAGATGACTATGTGGGCGAGCGCAGTCTGTTTACCTGGAAGTTCCCGAAGTAAATAAAAAGGCTCATTCATCGCTGCGGGCTTCCGAAGAGGAGGCCCCTCATCCCCGAGCTGTGGTGGCATCTGTACCGCCATGGACACCTGATTCTGGGGTGGCGGCCCCGGCTGTTTACCCGGCCCGTAGCCCAGCGCCGAGGAGCCGGGGGGACCTTGAGAGTCGCTTTGTCCAAACAAAGAGAAAATTTCCGTCATCGATGCAGCAAAATGTTAATTTTAAGAAATAAACAAAATAAATAAATCGTGGAAATTTTAACACAAATACCACTAAACCACCGCACCGTGCTTCGCGTTGTTTTGCTCTGAATCCGTGAGCTTCCGTACGACTAAGCAAATTGGGCGCTACCGTCTTTCTTCATATATAGGCGACTCAAAATGAAGCAGTGAACCGCTGTTGCATGATTCAGATCAAATTTGCACACCAGACGCAATTACAATGGTGCAGACTTCTAGTGACGCATTCTCATTTTTATTTAAATACTGTATCATTTATTAGCATTTAGGAATCACCGGTCTAAATTCAGTGTCACATCAGTGAGCAAGCGAATATTACTAAAGGTGTTGTTCTTCCACTTAAGTACCTGTATTCCTCACTATCATCCATTATGGTGAAATGTAATGTTCTTAAACAGCCGAGAGTAGTCCATCTGCCCCGTCTATCCTGTTTGGCACTTGGTGGACAACTGATCCGAGAATCTCATCCAGCTGTTTCTAAACTCCCGCCCCCCTTTGTGTAAAGAAGAAGCTCCCGTCCTGATTGGAGGATCTCCTCCAGTGCTGTCACTGCACTGGCTTCAACAACAACGTGGCTGGGCTGCTTGCTCCACACTCCCGCCCCCCTTTGTGTAAAGGAGTGTCTCCTCTCCTAACTGGAGGATTACATCCAGCTGTGTCTTGCAAGACGTTACTGTATCAGCTTCAACAGCTAGACTGTTGTTTGACACTCTCACCACTTTGTGGAAAGGGTCACAGGTGTCACACAAACATAGCTGATTTGTGAAGGTTTTGTCCTACTGCCCACCCACCCGTCTCTTGCTGGTCACTCAGCTGTTCCTTCTCCTCGTTCTCCTCCATCGCTGCCAGAACCGCAGTGCTGCCTCAGGGACTCAGGGAGTCAGCCCCTTTACCTTTCTCTGTCTCAGCACAGAGCTGCGGTCATGTCTGAATCGCCTTTTGGTTTTTAGAGTAATTGTTTTGGTATTTTTTTGTGTATAACACTTCTTCTTTGGTATTTTGACAGTAGGTGTCAAACTATGTATTTTGACTATGTGTCAAAACACCACCCCCTGGAGCTCAGCAGGAGTGAGCCTGGTCAGTACCTGGAGGGGAGACTCCTGGGAAAGCTAAGACTGCTGCTGGAAGAGGTGTTAGTGGGGCCAGCAGGGGACGCTCACCCTGCAGTCTGTGTGGGTTCTAATGCCCCATTATAGTGACAGGGACACTATACTGTAAGAAGGTGCTGTCCTTCAGATGAGACATAAAACTGAGGTCCCGACTCTCTGTGGTCATCACAAAAACTCAAAAAGAGTAGGGGTGTTACACTAATGTCCTGGCCAGATTTCCCCCTGGCCTTTACCAATCATGGCCTCCTAATAACCCCCTCTCTGAACTGGCTTCATCACTCTGCCCTCCTCCCCACTGAGAGCTCGTGTGTGTGAGCAAACTGGAGCATCATCCAGGTGGGGCTGCACACTGGTGGTGGTGAAGGGGATCCCCATTACCTGTAAAGAGCTCTGAATGGAGAGTCCAGAAAAGTGCTATATAATAACAATAATCATACATTATTATTATAAACACTTATATAGCGCTTTTCTGGACACTAATAATACTCTTATATAAGTGTATAGGATTGTTTATTTAGGTTTAAGCTTTTGTGTTCATTTGACTGTTTATGTTAACAGATAGTTGACACCAAATTTAGAGGCGTATAGTTTCTGATCTTTACGGTACAATAAAAGGCTAATTTTACGTATAAATAAAGCTCATTCAAAAACTTCCCTTTTACAAGGGCCTTACAATGTATGTCACAATCCCCGATCAACCGAAAAAGTCCTATTCCTTTGTACAGAAGAGTGACAGCTGTAATATCCAATAATATCCAAGATGTCTCCACAGCTAACCAATCCGATTACGCTAGAGGCGTGGCTTTATGGCTGTTGTTTGTCCGCAGTGACCTCTCTTCACTTCCCCTTTAAATCTTCCCTGCGACCGCAGACTGTTATTATTTGTCGGCAGACAGACCTCTGTGTGCATGTTCGTCTGCACCAGCAATCTGCCGCATATATATGTAGTGGCACTCTTGTTTGAGAGTTATAAAAATGGCGTTACTTACTCCCCTCCTGGCGTTTCTGTATCACCTTCCCCGGGTGTACAAATGGCTGCTCAAGCCGTATTATGTGGCGTCAGTGTTTTTGTCGGTGATTTTCTTGCTGGTGCGAAAGACGCCGGGGATCTGTGAGCACTTGTCCACCACTAGAGAGGACGGCAACTCCTGCGACTTCGACTGGGTGAGTCACCGGAGGAGGACCAGGGCTTTGATATTAGAGCAGGCCGGTACCTCCGCGACTGACCGGCTGGTACTAGGTAGAGAGAGACACTCGCCAGTGAGCTCAGGTATTGGTCTAAGGCAAGTGTGGAGACAGAGGGCGAGCGGACTGTTAGGACAGGGGGAGAGGACGAGGAGAACCAGGGCTGGGGACCCCTGTACCAACTGGACCGGGTCTCCCCAGGACCAGGGCAGGGGACCCCTGTACCAACTGGACCGGGTCTCCCCAGGACCAGGGCAGGGGACCCCTGTACCAACTGGACCGGGTCTCCCCAGGACCAGGGCTGGGGACCCCTGTACCAACTGGACCGGGTCTCCCCAGGACCAGGGCAGGGGACCCCTGTACCAACTGGACCGGGTCTCCCCAGGACCAGGGCAGGGGACCCCTGTACCAACTGGACCGGGTCTCCCCAGGACCAGGGCTGGGGACCCCTGTACCAACTGGACCGGGTCTCCCCAAGACCAGGGCAGGGGACCCCTGTACTAACTGGACCGGGTCTCTCCAGGACCAGGGCAGGGGACCCCTGTAGTGTTTAGCACACAGCACTGGGACAGCAGGCAGCTGGTGTGTCCGTTGGCCCTGATGTGTTTACTGTACACACAGGGGGAGAGGGGGCTGAGGGCGGCCACTGGCCTGGGGTGATGGAGGGTGCAGGTGGGGGTGGGGTGCTGTGGGAGAGTGTGGGAGAGTGTGGGAGAGTGTGGGAGAGTGTGGGGTGCTGTGGGGTGCTGTGGGGTGCTGTGGGAGGGTGTGGGGAGCAGTGGGAGAGTGTGAGGTGCCGTGGGGGAGTGTGGGTGGGTGTGCGGTGCTGTAGGAGAGTGTGGCGTGTGCCGTGTGTAGTACCCCTCTGAGCAACCTGTTGCACAGTCATGCTGTAGCTGCTGAGTGTTGGTTGTGTTGCGATTGGTAGCTGTAGCAATGGCTGCTGTGGGCTGGTGCGTGTCAGTGTGCTGTCCCTGTCGCCCTGACGTGCTGTGTGCTCTACCCCCAGAGGGAAGTGGAGATCCTCATGTTCCTCAGTGCCATCGTGATGATGAAGAACCGGAGAGCCAGTAAGACACTCCTGTCACACAGTGGCGCTCGGACTCAGGTCCGGGCGCGTCCAGCTTTCTAACAGCCTGAGCGCTCAGGCGCGCAGTGGCTCTGATTCTTTAACAAACTGCAGAAGTGTAACACGTGGAGCCTGGCTCTGAGGTGTTTTATAATGAACTGTCCCTTTAATGAAGTGTATTGTTTAAAAGCTGATTATTCAGCTTAAGGAACATCCTATCTGGTTGGTAGGAAAACCAGAAGGCATCAGGCCCTCAAGGAAGCGGGTCGGACACCCCTGTCCTGATGCATGCAAACCCCAAATAATTTACTGCAGGCCACTGGACAACCAGTAGGTGGCGTCCTTCCCTCTAGACCAGAGTTTTCAAGCCAAGCCTCAGAATGGGGAACAGGAGCACTGTGCTGTAGGACATGCTGTCATTCAGATGTTAACCCCAGTGTCCTGACCGCTGGTCTTTACAGACCCAGGACACTGTCAGTGAGAGTAGGGTGCTGACCCCAGTGTCCTGACTGCTGGTCATTACAGACTCAGGACACTGTCAGTGAGAGTAGGGTGCTGACCCCAGTGTCCTGACCGCTGGTCATTACAGACCCAGGACACCGTCAGTGAGAGTAGGGGTGCTGACCCCAGTGTCCTGACTGCTGGTCATTACAGACCCAGGACACTGTCAGTGAGAGTAGGGGTGCTGACCCCAGTGTCCTGACTGCTGGTCATTACAGACCCAGGACACTGTCAGTGAGAGTAGGGGTGCTGACCCCAGTGTCCTGACTGCTGGTCATTATACACATTTAGTGCTGAGGATGAGAAGTAAACGGAGGTTCAGACTCCCTGTGGTCATTAAAAACCCCGGGGTGTTTCTTGAACAGAGAAGGGGTGTGACCCTGGCTCCTGGCCAGATTTCCCCCTGGCCCTTACTAGTCATGGCCTCCTAATAATCGTTTTGAATGCCTGTGTTCTTGCATATGGGCTGTGCACACACTTGAAATACACATTCATTCAGTGTCAGCAGGAGCATACACGTGGTATATGGTGTATAATGTGTGTAGGTATACTATGCTGTACACTCGCAGTTAAACCTGTTTACTGTATTAAAACCCTCTCTCTTCTCCAGTCACAGTGGAGCAGCACGTGGGGAACATCTTCCTGTTCAGTAAGGTGGCCAACGTCATCCTGTTCTTCAGACTGGACATCAGGATGGGCTTGCTGTACCTCACTTTGTGCATAGGTCAGTCGGACAGCTACTGTAGGTACTGCCGGTTCTAATACTCTAGAGCGCCCCCTCACTCTGTACAGGCAGAGTGGGGAACTGCAGTTCAATAATCCTTATTAAACTGGAGCGAGTCAGTGGACCTGTGCGATGTGAATAATCACTCCAGGAATTATTACTAAGTAATATATATGGCTGATGTTTTTTATGCTAAGAGACTTCTATTTGCAGCCATTTTACAGCTGTGTATCTTACTGGAGCAGTTCAGGTGAAGCACCTGGCTCAACAGCGTCTCACTTGGGATTCGAACCCACAACCTTCCACTTCTGAGTTGATTATGCTGGTCACAGCGCCTACTATTATAGCACATACAGTATTGTGGTTGTTGGCATTAATCCAGCAAAGATGTTGATGATGGGAGACCTACCAACACTAACTCTGCTGCCTGTTGTTGTTTGTGCTTTTTTGTCTAGTCTTCCTGATGACATGTAAACCTCCTCTCTACATGGGACCCGAGTACATCAAATACTTCAGCGACAAGACCATTGACGTGAGTGAGAACTCTCTCCTGTCACACACCACACACTTCAGAGATCAGACTGCTGAACGAGAGTGAGCACTCTCTCTCCTCTCACACACCACACACTTCAGAGATCAGACTGCTGAACGAGAGTGAGCACTCTCCTCTCACACACCACACACTTCAGAGATCAGACTGCTGAACGAGAGTGAGCACTCTCTCTCCTCTCACACACCACACACTTCAGAGATCAGACTGCTGAACGAGAGTGAGCACTCTCTCCTCTCACACACCACACACTTCAGAGATCAGACCGCTGAACGAGAGTGAGCACTCTCTCCTCTCACACACCACACACTTCAGAGATCAGACCGCTGAACGAGAGTGAGCACTCTCTCCTCTCACACACCACACACTTCAGAGATCAGACCGCTGAACGAGAGTGAGCACTCTCCTCTCACACACCACACACTTCAGAGATCAGACTGCTGAACGAGAGTGAGCACTCTCCTCTCACACACCACACACTTCAGAGATCAGACTGCTGAACGAGAGTGAGCACTCTCCTCTCACACACCACACACTTCAGAGATCAGACCTCTGAACGAGAGTGAGCACTCTCTCCTCTCACACACCACACACTTCAGAGATCAGACTGCTGAAAGAGAGTGAGCACTCTCTCTCCTCTCGCACACTCCACACTTCAGAGATCAGACTGCTGACGAGAGTGAGCACTCTCCTCTCACACACCACACACTTCAGAGATCAGACCGCTGAACGAGAGTGAGCACTCTCCTCTCACACACCACACACTTCAGAGATCAGACCGCTGAACGAGAGTGAGCACTCTCTCCTCTCGCACACCACACACTTCAGAGATCAGACTGCTGAACGAGAGTGAGCACTCTCTCTCCTCTCGCACACTCCACACTTCAGAGATCAGACTGCTGACGAGAGTGAGCACTCTCCTCTCACACACCACACACTTCAGAGATCAGACCGCTGAACGAGAGTGAGCACTCTCCTCTCACACACCACACACTTCAGAGATCAGACCGCTGAACGAGAGTGAGCACTCTCTCCTCTCGCACACCACACACTTCAGAGATCAGACTGCTGAACGAGAGTGAGCACTCTCCTCTCACACACCACACACTTCAGAGATCAGACTGCTGAACGAGAGTGAGCACTCTCCTCTCACACACCACACACTTCAGAGATCAGACTGCTGACGAGAGTGAGCACTCTCCTCTCACACACCACACACTTCAGAGATCAGACCGCTGAACGAGAGTGAGCACTCTCCTCTCACACACCACACACTTCAGAGATCAGACCGCTGAACGAGAGTGAGCACTCTCCTCTCACACACCACACACTTCAGAGATCAGACCGCTGAACGAGAGTGAGCACTCTCTCCTCTCGCACACCACACACTTCAGAGATCAGACTGCTGAACGAGAGTGAGCACTCTCTCTCCTCTCGCACACTCCACACTTCAGAGATCAGACTGCTGACGAGAGTGAGCACTCTCCTCTCACACACCACACACTTCAGAGATCAGACCGCTGAACGAGAGTGAGCACTCTCCTCTCACACACCACACACTTCAGAGATCAGACCGCTGAACGAGAGTGAGCACTCTCTCCTCTCGCACACCACACACTTCAGAGATCAGACTGCTGAACGAGAGTGAGCACTTTCTCCTCTCGCACACCACACACTTCAGAGATCAGACTGCTGAACGAGAGTGAGCACTCTCCTCTCACACACCACACACTTCAGAGATCAGACTGCTGAACGAGAGTGAGCACTCTCCTCTCACACACCACACACTTCAGAGATCAGACCTCTGAACGAGAGTGAGCACTCTCTCCTCTCACACACCACACACTTCAGAGATCAGACTGCTGAACGAGAGTGAGCACTCTCTCTCCTCTCGCACACTCCACACTTCAGAGATCAGACTGCTGACGAGAGTGAGCACTCTCCTCTCACACACCACAGACTTCAGAGATCAGACCGCTGAACGAGAGTGAGCACTCTCCTCTCACACACCACACACTTCAGAGATCAGACTGCTGACGAGAGTGAGCACTCTCCTCTCACACACCACACACTTCAGAGATCAGACCGCTGAACGAGAGTGAGCACTCTCCTCTCACACACCACACACTTCAGAGATCAGACTGCTGAACGAGAGTGAGCACTCTCCTCTCACACACCACACACTTCAGAGATCAGACTGCTGAACGAGAGTGAGCACTCTCCTCTCACACACCACACACTTCAGAGATCAGACCTCTGAACGAGAGTGAGCACTCTCTCCTCTCACACACCACACACTTCAGAGATCAGACTGCTGAACGAGAGTGAGCACTCTCTCTCCTCTCGCACACTCCACACTTCAGAGATCAGACTGCTGACGAGAGTGAGCACTCTCCTCTCACACACCACACACTTCAGAGATCAGACCGCTGAATGAGAGTGAGCACTCTCTCTCCCCTCGCACACCACACACTTCAGAGATCAGACCGCTGAAGAGACTAACTGCAGTGAGGACCCTGATCTGTAAGGCTAACTGGAGTGGGTTCTCTAATCTATAGGACTTTAACGGGGATGCCTAGGTGCTCTGATCACCTATAGCTACATCCCCGAACTGGCCTGTCCTCTCAGCTGTCTCAGCCCTGGGTCATCTTCATGCTGGTTGGGGTCAGCTTAGCCTGCTGTCCTCCTGGGCTCCTGTTGCAGGAGAGCTGTCCAGTGAGTGACCTGGCACCTCTCTGCAGAGAGCAGCCTAGGAACTCTAGGAACTGGTGGGGTTTTATTCAGAACGCGGAGGCTCAGGGGCTCTGAGTGTTTTGTCAGTGCAGAGCCTTTGATTGGTGTTAACGAGTGCCGATTGCTGTGCTAACGAGCTTGTCGATTGGTTGGGGACAGGAGGAGCTGCAGAGAGACAGCCGGGTGACCTGGATCGTGGAGTTCTTCGCCAACTGGTCTCCGGAGTGCCAGTCTTTCGCCTCGGTCTACGCGGACCTGTCGCTCAAGTAAGACGCCAGCTGGGGGACAGTGAGAACGCCGACACTGCTGGGACGCCACAGCGCCCCCCTCGCTGTACAGGCACTGCCGGGAACTGCACATCCCTGTGGTGTCAGCTACAGCTCTGACATGGACACTGGCATGACAGTCACAGCATAGGATCAGTGCTGCTAATGGAAACATTCAAAATGTTGATCAAAATGTTAGTATGTGAAACAAAATCTGTCCTCCACTTAAATGCTTGTTTTTCTTTCTCCTGTTTGTCTCTCAGGTATAATTGTGTAGGATTGAAGTTTGGGAAAGTTGATGTTGGCCGATATGGAGAAGTATCAAAGAAGTGAGTATATATGAGTATTTTTAATGTACTGTATTAACCCCTCTCTCTCAGTGCAGTGTTAATGTACTGTAGTGTCCAGTCAGTGTGTCTGGACTGTATTAACCCCTCTCTCTCAGTGCAGTGTTAATGTCCTGTAGTGTCCAGTCAGTGTGTCTGGACTGTATTAACCCTTCTCTCTCTATGTGTCCAGGTATAAAGTCAGCACGTCTCCTCTGACAAAGCAGCTGCCCTCTCTCGTCCTGTTCCAGGGGGGGAAGGAGGTCATGAGGCGCCCCCAGATTGACAAGAAGGGGAGAGCCGTGTCCTGGAGCTTCACTGAGGTAAGAGAGGTCCAGGCACTAGCGGCTTCATGATCACGAGGTTCTGGGTTCTGTGGCTCAGACTCCGTGCGTCACTCTTCAGTTTGATTCTGAGCCTGGTACTCCTGCAGGCCTGGCAGACTGGGCACCAGCAGGTCCTCTGGCGTTCGTCTCACTTCCCTTGGGTTCTGTTAAAGCACAGCTGCTCTGCATGCAAAGGCCCTGTGCACTTATGCACTACTCTTATCCATCCAGGAGAACATTATCCGGGAGTTCAGTCTGAATGAGCTGTACCAGAAATCCAAGAAACTGTCCAAGAACCGGGAGGAGAAGCAGGAGACGCAGTTCCCCACAGTGCCAGAGGAGGGTGCCACGGAGACAGGGGAAGAGGGGGCGGAGACTGAGAGCAAGAAGGACAAGTAGAGCCCCTGTGTGAAGACCTCACAAAGACTGGGCAGGGATATGCAGATGAGTTCTGGGGAGTGGGAAGGAGAGGAGCACCACTGAGATGGAACCTCTTGAACAGGAGAGGATGTTTTATTTCCTATTTTAAAACTTTTAGTATTAGCTATGCTGTCCTATGTGAACAGACTTATTTTGTGTGTTGTTTTTAAATTGAGTTGGTGAAATAAAATTTACTGTTGTCATCAAGGGCTCCAACCCTCTCCCACCCTACCCTGACTTGTTTTAAAGTGAAACAGGTTTTTGCTGCAGGGAGAAGGGTTTCTTTTTGGGGGGATGGGAGGGTTGACTGAGGGAGAAGAGAGAGACAGGGATGGGAAGGGAGGTTGGAGCAAAAGACGGAGAGCAAATTTATTCTCTAGGTCTCTGCTTGAAATACTGCTGTGTGCATTCGCCTGGGTCCTCCTGTTGGAGACACTGCTGGCTCTTAGCTGTCTGCGTTACTCTGGGAGTCCGGTCCTGTGTCCTCGTGTCAGACACACTGCTGGCTCTCACCTGTCTGTGTTACTCTGCGAGTCCGGTCCTGTGTCCTCGTGTCAGACACACTGCTGGATCTTACCTGTCCGAGTCCAGGCCTGAAGCTCCTCCTCTGAGTCTCCCCTGAGACCCTGGTCCTCAGCACAGATGACCAAGCAGCTCCTGCAGGGATCTGGACCCCTCCTGTAGCGCCTCGGCGATCGACCCCAGTCCAGATCGACCCTGCCCCGTCGCAGATCTCTTGTGCAACGCCTTGTGAGTCGCTTTGCCCCGCTGCCATTTCTTAGCTGTGGCCAATCAGGTGACAGGAGAGAGTTCCTGCTAGGAGCCCTACCTCCCAGTAGCTCTAACTCCCAGCCCCCCTAGAGTACACGTCCCTCGCCACCCCTCGTTACTGCACCCCCCCACCAGGAAGGAGGCCCTGGTATGCTTTGATTGAAACCATGCTCAATTGTAAGGGCAAAAACAGTTTAATATTTTATTAGATCATGAATAGTTTGATTAGTTTAGATCTTAACTCATTAACTGAGTGTTCCTGTCTAATGCCTCCCAAAGTCACTGACAATGGATCATGAAGTATTAGAAGTGGTTTGTGGTTGATAACAGGAGTTAAAAGAGAGGGACGATGAAGGGCAATGGTGGAAGGCAGCCGGTTGCTCCCCCCCAGGCATGCTGGGAGAGAGGCTAGCTCTTGGCCACCTTTCATCGCCCCCTTTCCAGCATCTTTTGTGACTTCAGCAGTCCAGTCTTAAAGGATTTTGTTTTTGCTATCTTTTCTAATATCCATTTTTCTAATTTATCACCTTTTTTTTTAAAGATTTTAGTCCCGGTTTAGTTTGTAGCACAACGCCAGGCTGCCAGCTCTTGTGATGTAGGCCAGGCTGTTTAATCTAATGTTAAGTGTGGATCAGGGGGAGGGGGGGAATAATTCTGTGGAAATTAAAACACTGTAACCTTGAAGCAAATGTTCAGCGTGGTTCTTTCTCCCTCCTCCTCGGCAGGTTAGGATGCAGGTGTGGCAGCTTGAATGAGGAGGAGGATGAGGATTGCTTCTCTAGCCTCTGTGCCATTTCACTGCTGTTAGTGGGATAGCATTGTCCACACCTTTCTGAATCTCATTAAATGGTGTGCTGCAGAGAACCGATCTTTAAGTGTGGCAGAGTTGTCCACGGTCTACAGAAAGACACTGCTTGTGCCTGTAATCCGCATAGGATCAAGTCCTGGTAGGTAAAGGGACAGCTGCAGTGGGACAGTGCAGAAACCAGTGGTGGACAAGGACCATTAACTGCTGGTGACCAAGTGGAAACATGCATCCTTACTCAGTAGAAATAGCCTCAGGGATGCAATAAAAAAGCAATAACAGAGAGATCCAACACAGCTCCTCTTAAAATTCACTTCTTTAGACTCTTTATCTTTATTCAACCCTGGATAAATGATTAATAACCATTATTGTAGGTTTCTTGTCCCCCCTCACTCATGCCCCATGGGGCCCTGTTGACAGTCTTTACAGACGACGACCACAGCGCCTGCCTTTCTCTCGCTTCAGTCCGAATCCACACTCCGCCTGGGCAAGAGCTGGACTTCCATCATGGCTGCCCTAGCGTCAGTCAGCCTTGAATTGGGCAGGTGATCTTTGGTAGGACACACTTCTAGCGAGGCAACAGTGACCACTCACTCACACACACACACCCAGCCACATCTAGAAACATAGCGCAGCTGCTCGTGCACTATGACTACCTGCACAGAAATCAGTGCTTGGCTTAACTACAAACCTCCCAGCAGCCATCCTGCTCCAGGTTCCCAGTGGCAACCAGTAAAGGCACTGGTTACTGGCGGTGGCTGGTGCCACACTGATGCTTGCACTCCTACAGGCAGGTCACTGCTCTGGAGCCACCACACGCGCTCCTGCATACTGCTGTCGAGTCCCTCAAGCCAGGCGGGGGCCCTGTCCCTCCCAGAGCCACCCAGGCTGGTGCCAGCTCTCCTGCACGAATGGGAAAGGGCTGCTCCTTGTACCACACAGGGTGGCTCCCACAGTCCCTCTGGAGCAGCTCCAATCCTCCGCTCAGCCAGTCAGAAGGCCTGAACGAGCTGCGTTCAGACAGGCTTTCACGTGGGCCTGCACTGGGCTGACGGAAGACCCTGGGCGACCGCATGTCCACGTCCCACAGGGCGACTCCTCCAGCAGCTCACACAGCACCCCGCTGTCAGAGCCAGACTGTCCGTTCCCCGCTCATGGCTTCAGCCTCCTCTTCCTCCTGCTGTGCCTGACAAAGAGGACCCCAGTCTTCCTCACAGCTGCACTGACCAGCTGTCGCCACCTCGGAAACACCCACGACCCCCTGACTGGCCTGCTTCAGCCATCAAGCCAGATGGACAAAGGGCTTTCTTTTCTTTTGTTACCGTCCCTCTGGATGAGACGCTGCCAAAGGAGGTACATATATTTATATAAAATATTTTTTTTAAAAATAAAAACAAAATCCTTCCCTGTAATCCATAGGTGATCAAATTCAAACCGTTTTAGAAAGTTCCTCCTAATGGGTCTGTCCCGGGCCAGGCCGGCTGGGGAGCGAGCGTGGTCCGTGAGGAGTGCGCTCTCTGGAATAAAGTCCCGTCTCCATCCCGGCGGCCGCCCGCCAGCCGAAAGGCCTGTTTGGACATTTGTCATCAAGTCACAGATTCGACACCGAGGCCTCGACGGCCCAGCCCTGGCGGCGAGCTCTCTCGGCTCTCTCCACCGTCGGCACCGGCCGCAGAGGGAGAACGAGTGTCCTGGTCCGCCTTTGGTCCGTGGAGGAGAGAGCGCCGCCTCCAGGCGCCTCCGGGTCGCAGCCCTGGTCCGCCTGCTGTCCTGCCCCTGAATGAAACTGCAGGTCCGAATAAAACCGCACGCACTGCGTCCGTGAAGAAACCGTTTTTTTTCTCTGTTTAGTACAGTCGCATCAGTCAGTGCTCCCCTTCACCCCCTTCCTCACCCTTGATCCTTGAGGAGGAGAGAAGTAAAGAAAAAACAAATTCCATCCCTGTGGCTTTCGCCCGGCTGCTGCTCTTCCATTTACAAGACTCTCTGTAGTAAGGGGGAGGAAGGCTCTAGAAGGGCTCCTTGCGCTGTGATTGGCAGGCCCACCTGTCCATCTCTCACACAGAGATCTCATAAGTGGTTCCTCCAACACCTGTCACCTTCTTCACTCCGCCCCCCTGTGGCCTGTGGGCTGGGCTGAGGGGAGCGCTGTGATTGGCCAGCCCTGGACCCTCCCTCGGCCGGGCAGAGGAGCCGACTGGGTGAGGCGGGGAGAGAGGGCGGGGCTGAGGGGAGGAGGAGGAGGAGGGGTGGGTCTTAGGCTGCCCATTGGACCTGCTGAAGGATTTCATCTGTATCTCGTCCCTGAGAAGAGAGGGGGGAGGAGGAGGGGCAGGAAGCAGATCACAGAGAGGGAGGAAGGAGGAAAGGGGAGGAGAAAAGGAGGTAGAACAAGGCAGGTGGAGGAAATGGGGAACAAGGAAAGGCAAAGAAAGGATAAATGAAAACAGGAAAACAAAAAATGATTAATTATACACATTGTTTAATTCACCAAGGAGGCAATGCAATCTTCTAGGTTGCAAGAATATTCTCCAATGGAGCCTGTCCAGATTTAAATGAAACGTTAGAATAACATACTCTAGGTGTGAAGGGAGAGTGGAACAAGCTGCCCAGCCATGTTGTTGAAGCCGATAGCCTGGCTTCTTTCAACAAGCTGTGGAATCAATCTGAGAATCTCATCAACTCCCCAACGGGCTGAATGCCTTCTCAATGGGTGAACCAGCTCACGATCTTAGAAGACACCAGTCCATCTCTGGGCACGCACAAATGTGTACAATTTAACCTTAACAATTTAAGATGAACCCAGCTAGCAGATCTTCAGAAGGCAGGATACTGGAGTACCTAGAGAAAACCCCATGTGAACATGCAAGCTCCACAGAGAAGGTGTGCACTCATTGGTCATATTTATTATTGTACAAGTGCTCTTATGACATCTTTAAAAAAAGGTTCTTGAAAAATCAATACTAAACCTAGGTTTGAACAGCCTCTTTTTGATAATTAACCTTGGTTATTATCTTACTATTTTCGGCACTGTCCTGGGTGAACACAGAACCCGAGAGCTGAGACAGCACTGTGCCACCCTTGCAGACAAGAATAACGAGTGAGAACCAGCACTGCCCCACTCTGCACACAGCCAAGGGTCGGTGCATTAGAGACAGAACCCTGACTCCGGATTCAGGCTCAGGTAATAACCGACGGAAATCACAAAACCACCTATACATGCTTTAGCATGGATCCTGTATTACAGAATGCACCATCAGTTATAATTGTGTTAATGTAAGGTTTCAATAAAGGGCTTCACACAGCAGGGAACCATTTCCTCCCCCAGTGTAGTAGAGCCCCACCTGGGAGACACACAGCCCCCTCCTGCACCGGCGGCCCCACCTGGGAGACACACAGCCCCCTCCTGCACCAGCAACCCCTCCTGGGAGACACACAGCCCCCTCCTGCACCGGCGGCCCCACCTGGGAGACACACAGCCCCCTCCTGCACCGGCGGCCCCACCTGGGAGACACACAGCCCCCTCCTGCACCAGCAACCCCTCCTGGGAGACACACAGCCCCCTCCTGCACCGGCGGCCCCACCTGTGCAACACCCCTACTCTCACTGACAGTGTCCTGGGTCTGTAATGGGTCCATGAATATGACTTGTAGTAGCACCCTGATTTTATCTCCACTTTGCTATCTCCAATAGTATTGTTTAGCAGCTGGTGTTAAATTACAAACGAGACAGCAGCTAACAAAATATAGCACACCTTTAACTAGTGCACAATTAGTTTTATTTCAATCCCTGGCAGAAACGGCAACTGCACTTCTGATATTAATAACAGTAATACGCTACCAACACTGCAATTAACACACAACATATAGAAGACAATGGATGCACAAACATAAAGCAAGAAGGAAAGGCTGTTAAAAACACACAGGAAAAGAATTTATTAGAAGAAAGGACAAAAAAACAGTAAAAGAGGAAGAATAAAGGAGACACTCACAGAGAAGAGGAGCTGCGTTACTCACTTCGGAGCGCGGATGACACCACTGCCGCCCCCTGCTGCCTTGGTGCGGTACTGCACCTCTGTGCTGGACAAGCTGCTGCCCCCTGTTGGCTTGTGGCGGTACTGCAGTTCAGTTGAGGCAGCGCTGCTGTAGGAGAGGGATTTGCCCAAGGGAGGAGGCGCCGATGGGCCAGTGTGGGCGGAGAGGGAAGAGTGGGCAGGTGGTGCTGGGGGCTGTAGATCCGGGGAGCCTAAGGAGCGTATACGGACAGAGGGGGGGTGATGGTGTAGGTGGGCCCCTGAGCCGTCGGACAGAAGCGGGGGGCGGCTGTAGCGCGGGTGGTGGCGGGGGTGGGCTTGAGAAAAGGTGTCGTGGTCCTGCAGCAGCCTCTCCCGCTCCGGAGGGGGGCTGCCTGAGGCAGCCCTCAGGTAAGGCTTCTGGGGAGGGGGAGAGGAGGCAGCGGAGGAGGAGGAGCCAGGCGGCGGGGGAGAGGTTGAGGACAGCAGCAGGGAGGAGGACTGGTGCAGCTCGGCCTCGCGCTGGTGGGCGATCTGGGCCGAGAGGAAAGGTGAGCTGTAACCCACCACTGGCGGTGGGGGCTTCTGGTGAGGCAGGCCGGGAGGGGACAGCTCGGGGGCGGCGGACTCGAACTCGGGGCTCTCGGAGGGCGTCAGCAGGCTGTCGTACGAGAGGCTCCCATTCCGGGGCGTCTGGTTGGCCAGGCTCTTGTAGCTCGTGGACGTGGTGCCTTCCGAGTGCAAGGTGCCCAGTGCATTGTGGGCCGTGTGGGTGGAGCGCAGGCTGGAAGAGCGGGACGCCCCCCCCGAATGGACCACAGGGTCCGTGAAGGAGGGGTAGGAGCGGCCCCCGAGGGAGTAGCCCGGGATGCCCACTGCGCCCCCAGCTCCCAAACCCGGGCCCCCTCCTCCGCCTCCTCCATCCAGGCTGGGCTCGGAGCGGTAGCTGGGGTGCTGGCTGGACTCCAGGATGGAGGGCGGCTCTTGCAGGCTGTCGCCCCGGCTCATCTGGGACAGAGGGAAAGAGAGAGAGACACGGAGCGAGGGTCACTATCAGTGCGACCTCTCTGCCGTGCCGGCAACACCGCCCACACAAGACGAGGGAGGGCTGGGAGACTGGACGGACACACCCACAGAAGCAAGCCCCAGAGAGAACGAGGGCCGGGGAGCAGCGGGGTATGGGAGACACAGCGGGGGTGTCAAACTCACTTGCTCAGGAGGGCCAGATCTGGTTCCAATTAAAGCATTTAAGACCTAATATTTCAATTCCTTAAATACGTAATACACCATTTAAAAATGTCATACCCCAAATAATTGAAATACTAGGCACGACTTTTGGTGTTTTTTTTACAATAAAATACATCCCTTTAAAATGCCATCTGCAGTTAGTCTTCATGAGATGAAAATGCAGACTAAGTTACTCACAGCCTCCTGGGTTTTTTTTTACTGTAAGAAGCGTCATTTGAATGATCACAGTTGTGATTGTACACTTGGATGAAGTGGAGGTGTTGCCAGCGCTTTCAGTATTACAAAAGCCAAGAAATAAAGAGAGCATTCCTCCCTTGGCTGTAGAACTGGAAGCAATAGGATGGGAAAAGGCATAAGATTGAAAGACGTTTGCACTGCTTTCAACTTCACTGGTCAACAGTTCACAATTTTTACATATCTGGTCTTGTAAATTAACTGGAATAATTCTCATAATCATGCAGAAGTGTTTTATTTTGACTGTGACAGGACTCTTGAGATAGTAAGAACAGGCAATATTGGGCACATGATGGGATTTGAATTTTTTTGTACATCACGTTTCACATTACGTTGCTGAGAACGATTTGCCTTTTCATACAAGGATGGGTGTGTAGAGTATATGGATATCTGTTGATAAACCATAGATCAGAGACTGTGCTACTGCAGTCGGATTAGTGATCAGCCTGTAAACTCTGCTATAGAGACTGATGATAGTGATGAACAGCCTTTGATTTTGTAGTAGTAGAATTAGAGCTTTTAACTGGGACACAGAATCAGCAAAAGGCAGTTTAAAGTGCTTTCCTATGACAAAAAATACACCGAAAACGCAAACACTATTCGCTAGATATCAGCAACATAAAAACTTCCACAACTATAGCTCTTTGGCATCAGCTTCATGCAAACATCAATCATGTCAGCCTTACATTTGCCTCTAGAGAGAGATTTTTCTGCTTTTCTTGAACCACACAATTTTATTTGTGATGTTCAAAACTCTTTTGAGATCGTTAAAAAAACACTAGGTATGGCTTCAGTGCTACCAGTGGCGATTAGGTGATTGAAGTTGCTCCGGTATTGGCGGAAGGGCATACGCTTTTTGATGGTCAATTCCCTTCCCCATCATATTTGTACACACGAGGTGTTGCCATGTGAGGTCATCAGACGGGGCCACAGCGGTAGGGAACCGCAGGGGGAGCAGTGTACGAGACTGAGTGACATCACCAAGGGGGCCTGTTTCATGTGTGGGCTATTTGGGCTCAGACAAGGCACACGCTGCATCCTGGCTGATGGGTCTGACCACAGCTGCCCCTCGGGCCGGATTCACCTGGGGGCTGTATGTTTGACACCCCTGACAACTCTCGGTCTCGGCATCACGTGAATTACACAACGCTCTGGGAGACACCACTACACACAAACACAACTGGATGGGTGTGGGTGGGTGGTTGAAATGAAGTACATGAAAAAGAAAATAGGAGTCGCTTCTTCCAACATAAAAACACAAAGGAACCTAGTGGAAGAAGCAAACTGAAGATCTATCATGATCTGGTGTGACCAAGTGAGGAGACCTACAACCTTGCACTCACATTTCATGTCCTACACTGACATTGCCCATTTACTGGATTTCAACTGTATACAACACCAACACCGTCTCTTTATTTGCCTAGCGACATCAAGGGCTCAAGGCACTGTGGAAACTTCAGTGTGATTGAGTGTAACACTCGGACACTGTCCCACTGCCCGTGAGCTCCCACATGGCTGTTCCTGAAACAGCTGGTGTTTGCTCTGCAAGATCTACAGATCATTTCCAAAGATAAGGAACAATCTGACTGTCAAGTACAGCAATGGTGAATTAAATAGAGATCAAGGAGGACTAGCATGCACTCTTCAATAGTCAAGGAATCAAGTTCTCTTAACTGAACAGACTACTTGCTTGATACGATAAGATTACAGGTGTTTCCAGTCTTCAAAAGCAGGTGACCACCTTGAAAGGGGCTCTCAGGACCAGATTTGGAAACCCCTCTACTAACTGGACTGGGGCTGGAGACCCCTGTACTAACTTGAGGGATCCGAGATGCCTTCTTAATGCCTATAGAACCTACAGATCCAGTCCCATTTTACACTGGCATGGTCTGTAGAGAAGATATATCCTGTACGAGTGAATACACCCCTGTAGTAATAACGCTGGCTACACACACACAAACGGGGGGGGGGGGTTCCCAGTAAGACTTACTGATCAATCGATTGCCACTGAGAGTCACAAGAAAGAAAAAAAAAGGAATGAAGCCATTAACACACAAACAAACCCCCAAAAAATAGTCACGTATAGCGACAGAAAAACAGTGGGTCACAAGTTAATATCACTACCAAAGACGGAACGGTACAATAAGTACTAGTGATGACGCACAACTACACAGGCCGTTGACCTCATGCCATGCAGGCACACGAGACACACGTGCTGGAAGAGTGACAGGAAGGCCAGTCTGAAGCCGGCCAGTGTCCGGGCTCCCCGCGATCCTAGAGGCACACCTGTAGCAGGTTATGAGAAGCGCCCTGCGCGGGCTCCTCCCGGCGGCTGGGCGGCCGCCGCGCTACAGCAGGGCTCGGGCAGCGGGGCGGCGGTACCTTGTTGCCGGAGGCGTGAGCGAGGGCCGTGTGGTTCTTGCCCGGGCTGCTGTAGCTGGGCCGGTACTTGTACATGGTGGGCGTCGGTGGGGCCTCGTTGAGCAGGCTGCTCTCTGGGAGGGGAGAAGAGAGATGGCGGGGGGGGGGGGGGGTGTTACAGCACTGGCACAGCTCGCGGAGGCAGGGCGATCGGCACTGTGGCGTCACCGTGCGGTTTGGAGTTCATACTCGGACGGAACAGCAGGGGTCACGTCCCCACGAGGCCAGCTCAGCGGGACTGTGACCGAGCTGCCGAGCCCCCGGCTACAGGGGAAATGCACTGCAGTCCGCAAGAGCATAAGCACAGATTTGTACGATCTGCAAAACAGCTTCAATGTTCAGCAGGCACATCAGTACTTACTGATAACACCCCCAGTTACCATTAACACAGACTGCTCATAAAAATCTATTGAAGAGATTTCATGATTGAAATTGTAGTCAGACTCGGTGATGTTTTCCTATTTGAAAGCAAAGCAGAAGAGAAAAGTACGAACAACAGACAAAGACCCGTCTGATGATGACTGAGTCGCTTGTGGTCGCTGTGTTTTCAGACTAGCTACGGTTTGGCCTGGGAGTGTGAACTGGACTAGACTGGACTGTATACAGTCTAGACACACAGTTAGCAACGTGGGAGTGATCAACCTCTCTAGCACAGTATTACCCTCAAACCAGGCTAGGGGCATGTCTAGTGTTTAATATAGTGTACAGTGACCACAGTATTATCTTGAGTACAGGCTAGGGGCATCTCCAGTGTTTGATGCAGTGTAGAGCAACTGCAGTATACCCTCTCTAGTACACTAAGACTTTCATGTAAAGGGTAGGAATATCTCCAGTGTTTGATACCGAGTAGAGTGACCACAATGCACTGTCTCTAGCACAGTATTATCTTCAGTAGGCCCCAGTGACATCTAGGCCCTCAGCCCATGCTAGGGGTGTGCCCAGTGTTCGATGCAGTGTACAGTGACCACAGTACACCGTCTCCAGCACAGTATCAGCCTCAGCCCAGGCTAGGGGTGTGCCCAGTGTTTGATGCAGTGTACAGTGACCACAGTACACCGTCTCCAGCACAGTGTTACCTTCAGTATGCCCCAGTGACATCTGGGCCCTCAGCCCAGGGTATCTATGAAGCTCTGGCTTGGGAGGGGGAGGTGGCTCTGCATCAGCTGACTGGCTCTCCATCACCTCCAGACTGCCTTTGGACTGGAAAAAGAGAGACACCAGTCAGTTGTAATACCCTGGTAACCACAGACTATATATACACTGCACACAGAGTGCACACCCTCCCCACTTACCCTAGAGGAGTGCAAGTCTCCCTGAATGCCGTTGTCTAGGATCTTCACCCCCAGCTGGGCCTCTGTCAGCTCAGGCCTCAAAAAGGGAGGCTTGATCAGCACTGACTGCTCCTGTCGAGGACGGCCCAGGTACCTGAGGGAATAAGGGGGAATTAATACAGTCCAGACACACTGACTGGACACTACAGGACATTAACACTGCACTGAGAGAGAGGGGTTAATACAGTCCAGACACACTGACTGGACACTACAGGACATTAACACTGCACTGAGAGAGACTGCTATGGACGAAGTTAAACGGAAAGAGCGCATGGTCTCAGGGGAAGAGTATACAGTGAAAGTGGAACTCACCTGGGGGCCTGCGAGCTGCACAGAACATGAGACACATTCCTCCAGCAGCCATTCGTAAAGGGATTGACCCCTCCGCGGAATTTACCCGTCACCTGAGAGAAAGAGAGAATCAAACAGCCAATCAATATCACAGGACAGGAACACTGGACTCGGAGGCAGAGGAAGTGAGAGACATTCACACAGCACAGACACACAGATCAGAGTGACTACTGTAACCAAGAAGCGAGCTTATGACAGGACAGCATGATTCCAAGACCCTACCCTGAGCTCCACCAAGAATAAGGACTGGATAAACACTGCACAGACACAGACACTGCAATCAAGTGGACACCACAGCACATTAATTGTTCATTGTCAGTCAGACAGCTGGTTGACAGGACAAACACTGACTGGACAGAGAGAACCGCAAAACACAGGAAGAATCTGACTAAAGAGGCTCTCATCGGTGGTACATACGGGGACGCGATTGTGAAGTCTCTCTCTGGTGGAACACATGAGTACCTGATTTCACAGAGTGCAGAGACTCATGGCTTCTCCCCGAGAGACGTGGAGGAGGGGGACTCAGCAGGACAGATAAAGCCGCACAATGCCCTCCAGTATAATACATCAGACAGCAAGCTTGTTACCAACAGACACTGGGGTTAATGTTGCAGATTAAGCAGTGTGTTGTTGCACGCTGAGCAACGACAGACTGTGTATTAATTTGCTGTGCTGACAGGATTATAGGTTTTTAACCATAACCCATAACAGATTTTAGGAGGGGATTGGAGGGAGGGGAGCTTATTCAGGTCATATCTGAAGGATTACAAATAAATTTGGATTAACAATTTCTAAACCAAACCAAAAGTTTATCATCAAACGGCATTAAATATCTGCAACCCTAAGACGCACACTTTCATCCTCTCTTTGTTGTGTGTGAAAGCCAGGGCCCTCAGGCTGACAGCATAGCAAACAGGCTTCAGCAGTCAGTCTCCCTCCTCCGCAGGTGGAATCCTGCTCGGACCGGCGCAGACCAGACCGGGGTGATGCGATCCCACTGGGGACAGGTGCAAAACCCAGACTGGAATCAAGTGGGCCAGAGAGTGCCTGCTCCCCCGCCACCAGTCTGGAGATCTGTGTGCATATCTTGATGAGCCGCGTGTTCTGAGCCTGCCCTGTGGCCAATCAAAGCTGTGTCCTTCACCGGACAGGCTTTTGTCCAGCTGTCTGACCACACACAGACAGGCCACAACTGACCGATGCATGTGGAACACATCAGACACCGGGAGTCTGGAGTCAGGTCACAGCATGATACTGACCAAAACGACAAAGGATTGTGAAGTACACTTTCAAGCAGGCAAGTTGGAGGGGTCATCATATTTCATTCACATATATTTAACGTGTAAGTGCTCATGACCTTAGTGTAGATGCTCTAAGCATGATGACAGCTGACTCCAGCATTTAGACGCATGGGGCACTTAACAATACAGTAGAAGAACGAGCACAAAAGCTGAGCCTTGTCTCACGAATGCCTGGATTTTAAAAAACCTGTAATTTTGGTGGTTGGGGCGAAATTAACCTGATCTCTAACTGGGTATAAATTCTCCCCATTAACTTACAGAGACCTCATCGTTCTTGATTAAGGGTTTTTATGACACTTTCTTAAAGCAGATCTATGCAAATTGACTAGGATGTGGCACCAAGATACAAGGGAAGAGAGAGGAACACCTGCTGTGCTGTCTGCCCAAACCACACACATAGGCCAAGTAAAATTTGGCTACACCAGTCATTTAAGTTTCTGGCAGCAACATCTATAATACCAATATGTCTATACACAAAGGGCGGCGGGAGTATGAAACAGTCATTCTATTGAAGCTGCTACCCTCGTTTTTTTCAAGAAACAGCTGAAAGAGATCCTCAAGTTAGGACACAGAGGTTTGTAGGAGTTTAGAAGAAGCTGCCCAGCCATATACTTGAAGCCGATAACGTTGGCTTTGAAGAAATAGGAAATGCTAACTACCAAATGGGCTGGATGTGCCAAATTGCCTTCTCATTTGTAACCTGTTTTAGTGCTCCAGGATCACTGCACAGCGCTGTACTGTTCACACCCTTTCTGTATCTGTGGCCAACAGTAGGACACAGGCCTATATTGTCAATTACTTTTAGGCTCAGATTCCATCTCTTGCTCTCTAACTCTACACCGTATTTATTTCTTTGGCCTTCTTGTGACTGGAGTGGAGTGAATCTGCTGAAGCTCAGACCTGTGCTACAGTGCAGTCCTCCACTCCTCTACAACTCCGCCCACCACCTGTTTCTGTAGGGAACAGGACGCCATGTGCACTTGTCCGCTAACAGACCAGCTCTGTGGGGTCTTCCGGGCTATTCCTATAGAAAACACTCTCTTAATTACACTGGACTGAATGTGCTTGCCATTGGATCTTTCATTAATAGGAATTAGTTATTTGTTATTAATTGGTAGACTGAAATAGCAGTCACACAACCAGCCCCTCTCCCTGCCAGGGCACTATCTTCTCTTCAGGTTTTTTAAATTCTACTTTAAATTAACAGCATTTGAATCAGAGATCAATCTGATTCTTCTGAGTAAAATCAACACATAGCCATTAACTCAGCCACTGTAACAGAGTTAAACAATTTCTTGTATTTTTAAAGCACTTTCAATCAAAAAGGGTCCAAAAGCTCTTTACACATATAGAAGGGAACCAATTTCCTCCCCCACCGAAGTGCAGCCACCTGGGAGACACACAGCCCCCTCCTGCACCAGCGGCCCACCTGGGAGACACACAGCCCCCTCCTGCACCAGCGGCCCCACCTGGGAGACACACAGCCCCCTCCTGCACCAGCGGCCCACCTGGGAGACACACAGCCCCCTCCTGCACCAGCGGCCCCACCTGGGAGACACACAGCCCCCTCCTGCACCAGCGGCCCCACCTGGGAGACACACAGCCCCCTCCTGCACCAGCAGCTCCACCTGGGAGACACACAGCCCCCTCCTGCACCAGCGGCCCACCTGGGAGACACACAGCCCCCTCCTGCACCAGCAGCTCCACCTGGGAGACACACAGCCCCCTCCTGCACCAGCGGCCCACCTGGGAGACACACAGCCCCCTCCTGCACCAGTATCTCCACCTGGGAGACACACAGCCCCCTCCTGCACCAGCGGCCCACCTGGGAGACACACAGCCCCCTCCTGCACCAGTATCTCCACCTGGGAGACACACAGCCCCCTCCTGCACCAGCAGCTCCACCTGGGAGACACACAGCCCCCTCCTGCACCAGCGGCCCACCTGGGAGACACACAGCCCCCTCCTGCACCAGTATCTCCACCTGGGAGACACACAGCCCCCTCCTGCACCAGTATCTCCACCTGGGAGACACACAGCCCCCTCCTGCACCAGCGGACTTACTGCTCACAGGTCAGGGGGAGGAGAAAGAAACTATTGAACCAGGAGCAGAGCGAACTTTAATCACAGAGTGGACCTCAAGCCAGGACCACAGTTTGTAATTTCATCCAAATGACAGCACCTTCTATAGCACAACGTACCTGGTCACCATATCAGAACACTGGCTGGGAAAATGGTTCAGAGGAAAGAGCAACTCCTACTGGTCCACCAGCTCAACACACGGCAAAACACTTAACTTCCTGGGAGTTCCCATCCTGGTAGTGACCGGGCTTCTCTGACCACAAGGTGGTAACTTACAGAGCGGCTCCACCCACCTTACCAACATGCCTCACGACTGACACAATGACAGACTCGCACTGATGAACACTGTGAAACGGGCTCTCCGGAAGACACACAGTACAGAGACAAGGACAGCGAGACGGACCTGATCAGAAGATGGGGGAAATGATTCCTGCTCTCACCTGTTCATTAGTGGTCCGTCCCCTGGCCACCAGTACAATGTGGAAACCAGTCAGCCCAGCCACTGGGATGAAGAAGAGGCCAGCCACACACATCACTGCCATCCTGGACAGGGAGAGGGTCAAGGACAAACACGCCCACACCGCGAGGGAGGCCAGCTCTGCTGTCACACGCCAAGACAGGACAACGACTGGCCGTGCCTCTGCCCAGCAGACCCGAGAGAGAAGATCAGATGTTGAAGAGAGGAAAGTGCTCGCCTACAGTGCGTGTGATGGTCAGCCACAGCTCTGCCCTGCCCCCTACTGGGACATAATCACACTTCTCTTTCCCCTCTCCTGCAGCAGGAGGGAGGTACACTGTCTCAGTTTTGGGGAGCTAGGAGATGGGGCGTGATCTTACCTTTTGTAATGGGCCAATGCCCATGACGGGCAACTCCAGGATTTAAGTCCTGCAGGTTTTAAAGGTACTTCTCAACCAGAAAATCGGGTAGTTAATCAGGTAATTAGGGCCAGGGGCCGATCTCCCACACAGTCATTACAGCACCAGCGCATCGGCACGGAAGGATACGTGACGGCACAGTGGATCTTGCCCAGCTCCTCGGTGTGGTAGAGGATGAACAGAAGGCCGAAGCCGAAGACGCCCATGATGTGCGTGGTGAGCGACAGCAGGAACAGGAAGAAGTAGCGGTAGTTGCGACGACCGATGCAGTTGTTCACCCAGGGGCAATGGTGGTCGAAGTCCTGCAGGGGAGAGAGAGCGAGAGGCTGCAGCTGTTGGCCTTGCGTGGTGGTGAAGAGGGAACGAACACAGCGAGCACTGGAAAAGGGAATGAAACCGCGACGCCCCGGGTATATTATTGCAAACAACAGCCTGCTCTACAGTAAAGGAAACATGCCAGTGGGGGACAAGGGGATGGGACGACGATATACTGCAATAAAACACTACAGTGCAGCGAAGGACTACACACTGCAAAGCAGGCTTAATTGGCTCAATCATCCCGAAACTTAAAACACTCGGTACAGCAGCAAGTGTGACAGACAGAAGCTGACCAGAATGCGGTACAAGGGTAAGAGCAGTCTCAGTTAAGTCAGCTAAAATGTCTATTAGTCGTATTTTAGTCACACGCTTAAGTTGGTCTAACCAACTAAAATGACAGAAACCACTTACTTGAAGCTGAATTCGCTTTTAGCCACATTTCAGCAATGCATTTGAATTTCGTGGTATAAAAATATAAAGGTCGTAGTTTAATTCATTTTGAGTCTTTGGAAAATCTAGCAAATGTAGCCCTTTATTTACTGCTCAGACCGTTCCGGTCGGACAGGCAGCCCGTCCCGACTCGTCAGTCGGCGTACCTCCACACAGTTGTCACAGACGGAGCAGTGGGAGCAGCGGGGGGGTCTGTAGAACCGGCAGGTGGAGCACCACTTCATCCGCACCTGGATCCCTCGGATCTCCACCGTCTTGTACAGCGGGGCCCGGAAATCGTCCTCCTTATCCTCATCCTCCTCCGCTGGGGGCGGGAAGAGATGGGAATAATTAAGACACAGCACAGGCGGGCTGGGAGACTGCGGTGTGACAGGCGCCGAGAGACGGAAGAAAAGCGATCTGGCAACACAGGACTCCAGGCTACAGCACGGTGGAGGACAGGTGGCTCAACGCTACACCAATACCGCACAGAGACAGGAGGAGAGGAGACAGACAGACAACCAGGGCGCTCAGGTCGGCAGTTACCTCGGGGGAAGATGCCAGGGTCCATGAAGGTGGCCATGCAGAAGTTGGCCAGAACGAAGAGGAAGATGACGCCATTATAGATGGGGATCGCCATAGAGAACTGGTGCGTCAACCAGGGACACCTGAATGGGGGAGACGGGGTGAATACAGCATAGAAGAGAAACAGTCTAGACCAGGGGTCCCCAAACCAGGTCCTGCAGAGCCCTAAACCGGTTATTCTTCCAGATCACAATACATCAGGGGGCTCACAACCCTGGTGCTGCAGAACCTCCATTTGGTTATTCTCCTCCGTCATTGACACACAGAAAGATGCAACACAATATTCCCACCACACTATAAAAAAGAATGGGAGAGGGAGGACAGAGCAGAACACCCTGTGCTACACAGTGTGCACAGCAAGTCCACACAAGCTGTGATAAGATACAGAGGGATTTTACAAAACAAGAAAATGACAATAAGAAGAGTGAGAAACTGAAAAAAACATAACTGATTAACTGTTTCAGAGTGTCAAAAGCAGCAGATATACAGAGAGCGAGCGAGCATTTCATTAAGGGTGACAGATGTTGGCCTAGTTTTTGAGCTTGTTGTTTCTCTTTAATCTGGGGATAAATGAGTGACTGACACAAAGACAGAGGGGTGGAGAGACAGTGAAAAGAGGGAGGATGGGCTTAAGAACTCTGACTGCACAGAGAGAGGGGTTAATACAGTCCAGACACACTGACTGGACACTACAGTACATTAACACTGCACTGAGAGAGAGGGGTTAATACAGTCCAGACACACTGACTGGACACTACAGGACATTAACACTGCACTGAGAGAGAGGGGTTAATACAGTCCAGACACACTGACCGGACACTACAGGACATTAACACTGCATTAAAATGAGATCTTTCCTCTGTACCACATAAGCATACACTTCTATTGTTCACCAATTAAGAAAAAATTAGATGTAAAACAGCCGAGTAAGAGAAGAAACACTCAGCTCCAACCGCGAAAGGCAGGAGGCAGCAATAGCACTAGCAATGTCTCACATCATGTGGGTCCAACTTGCACGCAGGTGAACTGGTATACCAGTATCCAGACATCCCACAAGAGGAACACACACAGACACAGATAGACGCTCCAATTCAGACCCAGAAGAGAAACAGCCACTCCGCGGAGGAAGACCCACACTCAATTCAATTCAATTCAAGGTGCTTTATTAGCATGACCGATGGGTACAATCAGTGTTGCCAAAGCAAATAAAATAATGAAATTCACATGAAAATACCCACTCGCACTCACACCCAGGAGAAGGACACGCGCAGGCCGGAAGCCGAGGGAGACTCACGTGAAGGCGAAGAAGAGGGTGGTGGAGCCGACCAGGAAGGTGGTGGCAGCTGACACGGGGATGTACTTGCTGGGCTTGAGGCTCGCGGACGAGGAGGAGCCAGCCCCGCCGGGGGCCTTGTTGACGCTGGGCATACTGCCGCTGGGAAAGAGAGAGAGGTGGAAGGGCCTGGCTCTCCTGAGCAGAGGCGGGGAGAGAGAGGGAGAGGGAGAGAGGACACGCTGAGCAGGCGTTCGTCAGAGACGGGCGGGCGGGCGCTGGCTTCTCGCAGGACAGGGGGAGCCCCCAGGGGTCAACATAGCCCAGAGGCAGGGAGCGAGGAGGAGGAGGAGGAGGAAGAGAGCACCAGTCCCAGGGAGCACAGAGAGAAACCTGCTGTCAAGACGAGGGGGAGGGAGAAATTTCACAGGCCCAAGGAGAGAGGCGTTCCCAAGTTTTCAGAGGTATTGTAGAGTCCGTGGCGTGAAATTCCTTGGCAGGAAACGGGAGCAAAGAAGCCCGTCAGGATGAGAGGGTTAAAAAACGGGAGGAGTGTACCAGGCAATCTGGGAATGAGAGGTTCAAGGCAGAAGAGGTGTTAGGGACAGGTTCACTGAACTAGGGAGAGATGGGAAGGGGCGGTACTTCTGGAACTTCCCGCGCACAGCACAACAGTGGACTGCTTTCCTTTAATACAACTAGAGTCCACCCAGCAACTTGCTTTTATTCATCTTTGGAAACATAGAAAGAAAACCGTAATGTGTGTATTGTAAAGGAGGCCAGGACAGACCGACAGCCGCTCTGCTGCAATGAGAGACCTGATCTGGATTCAGTCGGTTAACTACAGGGAAACTGTTGTGAACTGCACTGAAGTTCAACCAGAATATGGGAGTTTTTTGGAAAAGGTGCACTGACTGGGCACTAGACAAAAACAAAATGAAAATGTGATTTGTGTCAAGTGACAGATTTCCCAAAATGAGACTTTTTACAGAAGAACAGATTGTGGTGGTAAAAAAAAACTCCCTAATAAAGCAGTGACCGATTTGTAATCTCCTTGTAGATGTGCAAACAGAAGATGCAGTAGGGGTGAACCTATTTATTTTTTATTTGTAGGACTTATGAACAACAAACGCGCAGGAAGAACTCAGAGAGGCTTATGGTTTCTGCATATATCAAATGGAAACTGATGCAACAAAACCGCCAGTTTTAATATCTTTTAAAAAAAAGTATATGTTGGTAGAGATAGGCTGTGATACAAAAATATATGTTCAATAGGTGTACTTTTTTTTTTTAAAGAAAAAGCAAACTACTTTTGAAAATATGGCTTCTCTCCTTGCGGTTTTGGTGCGTAAAAGGTTACAAGTCAACCAGATTTTTAGGTAAGATATATACACTCTAAAATAAGAAATCTCTTTTTCAAGTGCCTGTGCTTTAATTTCCCTGCAGTCTGGAGCCCACTTAGCACTGGTCCAGGCTAAGACCCCTCTGCTCGGGGTCTCGTTAACAAGCGCAGCACCTATCTGGCCTTCCTAAAACTCCCACTACCACGCAGCGCATTACAGGGCTGCCTGAAAGTCCAACTACTAAAAGATTACAAAGCCAAACGAACAAAAACACTTGAAGTGCAGATTAAGCAGTGTGTGATGTTGCCGTGTTAGTGGTTATCAAAGGCAGCTCAACTACGACCAGGTCTAGCCGTTAACAGCGCATTACTTGAGAGAGGAATTAGCAGTCTTTGCAAGCCTTAAGGGATCATCTCTTCCCGTTATGTCAGTTCTCTCGAGAAACGGTTTCGCCGTTTCGACTTGAAAGGCAGGATGGACCACAGAACTGAACGCAGTGCACTAATTTTCTTAACGGTCTTTTCTGAGGGACAAGCGAGAGAAAAATCTCTCCTACCCAACCAGAAGGTGAGAAGGCAGAACCCACACGAGACGGTGGAAGTGTGCTTTACGGAGTTTGGTTTTTAAACGTTTTGGGAAATAGCGACTGTGCAGTATGTTTGCACTGAAGGCTCGTCTATCCTTCAGTGTTCAGAGAAAGAGCACACTGGGCTTTATCCACCTTTTCTTACCATGCTCTGGACAACAGTCGCTCCGGTCTCCGCCGGGAGGACTGAGACCCTGCAGCCTGGAGTCAGGGATAAGGGGCTCGGATCTGAGAAACGTGTTCCGGACACAGGACACAAGGCCTGCGCGAGGAACCCTCGGAAGTGACACGGACGTTTCTGGACAATTTAAGTACAACGGATCTTTTTTTAAAAGAGACTCAATTATCGCGAACGCCCTGGGGCCTCGGAAGATTAACAGAAAGGCTTCGGAGAATCTGGTGGGAAAAGGGGTCTACAGAGCTCGAAGGGAAGAGGGCCGAGGGGAGGTAGACGGAGGGCGGCCCGACCGCCCCCTCCGGAGTCGCGAGGAGCAGCGGAGGCGGCCAGAGACAGGCGAGGCGGGGGGCGGGGGTCCCTAGGCTATCGGCTCTGGAACTGAAAAGGCCTTGGAGCCCGGAGGCCGATCCGCACGTGTGGCTTTTCCTTAGCGTACGGGGGCCAGCTCTCTTACTAGACAAGCTAAAAAGAAAATTAAAAATCTCTGCCGTCAAGCACTTCGGACAATCAAGTCTCTCTTTGCGTAGGATCACGGCGACGCTGTAACGCGTCCACCGAGACCTTGTCCTGGAGCCGGCCTACAATTTGGAAAAAGTAAGTTTTCTTTTGACATATATATATATAGTGGATATCTATATACATGAAAAGAAAACTTACTTTTTGAAAATCGATCGGGCTTCCTAGCGCTCCGAGTGCCGCTCGAACCCCGGCACGTCCTCGCTGGTGGTGGTGGCTGTTCCCAGCTGTCTGGGAATCCAAGGGGTGGGATTTAGGTCCCGGTTTCCCAACGCAAAGGACTTGGGACCGGAGAGGGGGAGCTCGGGAGTGGCGCTTAGGTGTGCGTAACTGAGGGAAATCTTAGGAAACCGGAGTACAGAGTGCTGAAGACATGACTGAGGCTCAACTACGCTGCTAAGAAACATACGAGAACAGCACAGTGCGCTAAATACGCGGTAAGCCCAGCGATCGCTCATGCACACCCGGAACACTCTCCAAGAACTAAGAAAAGTCCAAAGACGCGCAGTAGGTATACGTGTGTTTTTCACGTATTTTCTTAGCCAGGAAGAAGGGAAATGCAGGGTACTCCTCCGAGGCCCAACCTTTGAAAGCACAACAGCGCCTCTTCAGGGACAGCGATCCAGTGACAATCTGACCAGCGGGAGATCCTGCCTTCTTCAAAGGCAACCCCTCTTTCACTTCCGGTTAAAAAAAATAACCAAGTGTCCCTGAACTGGGCCGAAGGATTCTGAACATGAAGAAATCAAGTCAGGTTTCTATGATAGAGTCAACGTTCCGATTTAATGGGGAAGAAAGGAGACGAGGTGAAGGGGCTTGTGATTACCCACAGGCTGCAGACACGAGCACAGACTCCCTCGAGGCCAGTAGAATCAGAAGCAGTCCTACAGGGCTCCGGGGGGAACGCCGCCCAGCCTCATCGAAACCTCTCGTCTATCGCACTGGTGTGAAAACAGTTCACGGGCGGTCTTGGAAAGTGTCGGTGCACTTGAAATAGACGCAGGGAGAGCCCGCGCACAGTGTGGGTGGAGGTCCGGTACCTGGCCGATCCGACTGCATTCACACCCGCGAAGGCCCGCTCGCACCCCGGCTCGTCTCCGGAGCCGGATCAACAGTGGCGTCGCCCCGGCGGTCAGACCCGCCCGCCCGCATGGCGACGGGGCACAAGCGATCGCGGCTGCAGGCGGCCTTCTTGTCTCCCTCCGGGACCAAACTCCCGGAGAAACGGGCAGTCTGGAGCAGGAATTTCTAAGAGGGGGCAAAAAATTCAATTCCCTGTAAGGAATCCTGAGGAGCGGAAAAAACTCGGAATTCCTTCCTGAGATCCTTGCGCTTGTTGCCTTCAGCTGGAAGGGAGACGGGATTCAGCTGCAGAGCACGGGAGGTCCACTCTCCCCTCAGGATGCGACAGTGCGGACTGTGTCGTTTTAGCAGACTGTAGACTCCACTCTGCTTAGTCGAATGTTCAGTCGACTTGACTGACGATTTAAAAAAGCACAGCTTTGGTTGTGAAAGTTTGTTCCTCTTGGTCATGAAGTGAAGTAAAATCCACTCTGCACCTCTCCAGCCCGACACTGCTCCTGCAACACAAAACACACGAGTTATTCTTCCTCAGAAACATGGGGCACAGCTTCCCTGTCGACAGCGGAGTCTAACTCCCTGGACTGGCTGTGAAAGCGAACAGAGACAGTCCGTGGCCAGCAGCTGGCCGCTCTCCCAGCAGCGTGCGAGACGCGCAGGACCTTGTGTTTGTGCGTTTCTACTGGGCACTGGGCCCGCACAGCTCTGTCAGACATCACTCACGGCAGCGCAACACAAAACAATAACTAAAACCTGAAGAAACGCACACAGGGACGCTGGGATCGCACCCCGTTTGTGCATCAGAGATTAAGAGTGTTCTAAAACCAGTCCCAGTCCCAGTCGTGCTCAGACCTGCAGTGTGCGACTGTTCTGTACCAGGACACAGAGTTAACTCTTGAAAGACACGGCAGGCTGTATTACTGCTGCACTCTGCAGGTGTCCGTGCTGTGGTGTTTGAAAGGAGCTTGTCAATTCAACAGTTCCCTCCCCTGCCTGAATTAACAGAGCCTGACAGCTGTTCTGCTGTTCAGTGAACTCATCCAATTGGCCAGCCCCTCCCTGATGAGCAAACCAAATTCACCCAGTTTCACCCACGTTTGCATTGCAAACACAGCGTGACACACTAAGACTGACAAGGTGCCAACAGAATCACAACCTAGGGCCAAACACAAACAAACCACTTCCCCTAACAGCGTGACTGACTTCTTTTCCTCTGTTCTGTCTCCTGCAGGACACCAGGGAACAAGCGTCTCCAGGCATTTCACTCACAGGCCACAGGACAGCGAGCTGGGTCTGGGTAGAACAAGCAGCATACAGGCCTCTTGTTCGTAATGTTTAATGTTACTGCCCTCACTGGGGCAGACCGTTGGAGGGTGACAGTGGAGGAGTGTGCTGTGTGATTTCTGGGGGGGGTGACACGGGCAGAAATGTCACTCCCCCAGAAATCACACAGCACACTCCTCCGCTCTCCTAAACAGCCTAGAACCAAGACACATTACATCAGAACTTATAAGACCTTAATTCACACATTGTACCAACTTCTCAATGCAAAGCAAATGCTCAAACATGCTGAACAGTCGTCCCATTTGATACCCAGGACAAGTGGGCTGGAGAAGCGTACACACCCCTGGGTTAGCAGCTTTTTCTTGAATTACAGCCATGATTCTGATAGGATCCACCTGTACCAGCGTAACACACCGAGACTTGGCAGTGTTTGCCCACTGCTCCCTCCAGAGCTGCTCAAGCTCACTCACACCGAGGGGGTGTTGAAGCTGTCGGACTGCAGCCTGCGAGTCTGGGTTCTGACCGGGCCACTCAGGGACGCTTATCTGTCTGTTCTACAGCAACTGCACTGCTGCTCTGGCTGTGTGCTTGGGGTTGTAATGTGGAAGAGGTGAAATCCAGTCCTCATTTCAGCTTCCTAGCAGAGGGCAGCAGGTTATCTGCCAAGAGTCTGTATTTGGTTTCATCCAGTTTCCCTTCAGTCCTGATAAAAGCCCCAGTCCCAGGTGCAGAGAAACACCCCCATAACAGAGCGCAGCCTCCACCATGCTCTACTGCAGGAATGGTGCTCTGTGGGTGAGGAGCTGTACTCAGTTTTTTCTGAATTGGATGTTTTGCATTTAGCACCAAAAGTCCCATCCTGGTTTCACCAGACCATAAAAACACAGGGCTTCAGAACCTCCACAGGGCTGCTTGGCACACCTCACACATGACTCAATCTCGGCTTTTTGGAGCTGTGGCTTTCTTCCTGCCCGTACAGCTCAGGCTTGTGCAGGGCCTGGGATAGTGTTGCGACATGTACACACTGACCAGTCTTCCACGTAAAGCCCTGCAGTCCTTCAAAGTTGCCACTGGATTCCTGGTGGCCTCTCTAATCAGTGAAGACAGGAGGCAGCACTTGGTAACCAGCACATACTGGACACAACAATCTGTCGAAGGCCAACTGATCATTTTCCCAGACAGTTCTGGTGTGGAGATGTATAAGCTATGCGTTTACCTTGTGTCAGTACATAGTAAAAATGTTTTCGCTTTCTAACTTATCTAACTGCCTGCAGGAGACCTGAAAATCCAGTCCTCAAGTACAATCATGTCTGTTGTGGTAACAGGGTGTGTCTGTTCACCAGGCTGCCTCTCACACAAGCTCAGAGCAGGAACAGCTCACACTGCTCCAACTCCTGATGCTCATGAACCATCTCCTGATTAAAGCTACAGTGATTCATGCCACTCTCCCTGGTCTTTCCTCCCCTGCCTTGTACTGCAGCTGTTTATATTCCCCTGTCATCTCCTCTCACTGTCTCCTGTCCTGTACTGTAAAACTGTCTATATTCCCCTGTCATCTCCTCTCACTGTCTCCTGTCCTGTACTGTAAAACAGTCTATATTCCCATTACCTCCTCTCACTGTGTCTCCTGTCCTTTACTGTAGAGTTATCTCCTCTCACTGGGCCTCCTGTCCTGTACTGTAAAACTGTCTATATTCCCCCATTACTTCCTCTCACTGTGTCTCCCATCCTGTACTGTAACTGTCTGCATCACCTGCTCTATTCTCCTGCTATGAAAGATTTTTTGCTGGGCACAGCATATTCTATATATTTCTATATTTCACAAACCACACTTCTCCTCCCAGCAGAGGACTACTCTACAAGGACCAGTCTTGGTTGACGGACATGTAGACAGACTAGAAGCGAACACACAGCAACATGACTGTCACAGCATGCTGGGACTATCATCACTGACGCTGCTGGAAATAGGGAAGTCTTCCCAGAATCCCAATGTCGAGAGGTCTGAATACAGGAGAGTGAGGGACATCAAGGAACTTGGGAAGAAACCAAGTTGCCTGCACTCACTAAGTGGTTTCTATTGCTCTGAGGCAAGCGCACAACAAATGAACACTGTATGAAGAAAGACAATAGTATGTCAATTCTGACAAACTGCTTACAAGAAGCCCACTGCACCTACAATTGTTTCTGTTGCTGATCGGTACAACACAGGCTTCAAACTCAGGAATACTCTTTATTTTAACACTGGCACTTCCTTCACGAGACCTCTGCACTGTGAATTTCCTCAAGATATCGCGGCATTGTTTCCTGACTGAGATGGATGTGCTTCGGGCTCACTTCACGTAGACTTCAGAGGAGGACAGTGACTGAAGAGAAGCACCTCGAACCCGTCACCCTTCAGTACATAGCCCTGATCACTCCTCCACACCCTGCCCCAAGAGCAGCAGTCACAGAACGGTACAGTAAGCAGACAGGAGGGGGCTGGAGCAGAAGCCATACAGGAAGCACGCTCCTAAAAGGCCGTGGGAACAGGACGAGGTAATGTGATGTCAAGAGTCGAGCGCTAAACCACAGGCGCAGGAGAGAAGACACAGAACATGCCAGCGCACCGGGAATACAAGATTGGATCCAGACAAGAGTCCTGAAAGCAGGGAGCAGCAGCAGAAAAGAGGCTCCAGGAGACAAAGAGCACTGGGAGCAACTGCTAAAATCTCAGATCTCCCTCCCTGACCATCTGCCCCATTTCCAGAGGTGCCCCCAATCCTCACACAAAGCAATGACAAAATCCCTCCCAACGCCCCATATGGCGCCTTCCGCTGAGCCGCCCCCTGAAGAGGAGACGGGAGCGCGGCGGGCAGTAATCTGGATTATCGCCGGAGGGGCTGGGAACGGGAGTGAGCTCCACAGTGCCAGGACAGCAGTGGGGTTCCAGCGCGAAGGGGCACCTCAAAAGCACCTGTTTCTCTCAGGGGGGAGAACATGGTGTGGATCAAAGGTAAGCCGTCTGATACAGTCTGGCCCCCACACAACTAATTATTTAATGAATCTGTGATTAATCACAGCAGAAGTGAGTTTACAGCATTAGTGAGAGTAACTGGGGACAGGTGAGGAGAGGCTTAAACCTCCTTTACTAATTGGTCAAAATAAAAAAAAAAACAGGAAGGACACAGCATGTGTCGCAATTATCAAGGGAGCGATGTCTTTGTGCCAGCGACCCTAACCCCAGTGACTGATGGGGACCCAACTACAGGCGCTACACTGGACACCCGTCCTAGAAACAACTGCCCAAGTGGACACCTGTCCTGAGAGAGCAGATAGTGACAGTGAAGCTGTGGACTAGAGCCCCAGTGGACACCTGTCCTGAGAGAGCAGTGTGACAGTGATACTGTGGACTGGAGCCCCAGTGGACACCTGTCCTGAGAGAGCAGTGTGACAGTGATACTGTGGACTGGAGCCCCAGTGGACACCTGTCCTGAGAGAGCAGTGTGACAGTGATACTGTGGACTGGAGCCCCAGTGGACACCTCAATGTGGGGGAATGCTACCAGTGTAAGAGATCAGTTTCTTCTGATGCTCATTATGCTGCACCCTGTCACACAGCTTCACAGACGTCCAGAGAGCCGGTCTGCATCGTGCTTCCAGTCAACACAACTGCACTCTGAACAGCATGGGAGACTCTCCGAGAACACCTCGGTTCAACACCTGCACAAGGACCAGCTATCACAGGACAAGGCAGAGGCAGATTTGTCAAATGTGACATGACATTTGACATTTTTTGACACGTCAAAAAGCTCACTCCCCATAATTTCTATCCTTTTATTTCATTCTGTTAATGCATGTTTTTGCACATTACCTGTTACCTTTTTGTTGTTTTGCATATTGCCTGTTGTCTCCGTCTTTCTTTTCTTATACAATTGTATTGTTTGTTTTGTACTGCTTACCGTCTGAGAGCTAGCTAAATAGCATTTCGTTATACCATACACCTGTATACGAGTATAATGACAAGAAACTTCAACTTGAACTTGACTGGCAACAGGGTGGGAACCCGAGAATCCCAGAGGACAGCATGGACCGATTCCAACAGGGAGACGAGCGAGGGACGAGTGGAAGGAAGGCCGTGAAGGTGGACAAGGTTACGGTCAGCGAGACTGAGTGGGAAGAAGTAATTCCGGAGGGAGCAGGGAGATATTTGGGGAGCAAGAGAACAGGGAAGGTGTGCAAAACACAGCCAAGAGCCTTGGAAGAGAAGGACAGCACAGGGGATCAGCCTGTGCAATCTCTTCAAAGTTTCTGTCCTTCAGCCCTGAGGCCCCCCATCACGGGCTGGATGCGTACAGCGACGCCCTCATGAGCAATTCCTTGATCTTGGCACGGCCACTACACACAGGTACTCAGAGACGCCCTCTGCCCAGACCACACAGGGTTCTGCACCACGTATGCTCAGACACGTCAACTCACTTCAGAGGAGTCAGATGAGTCAAACTGTGCCTACGAAGCAGAAGGTGGCACGCACTCGACACTCCCCCTGTAAGGACCCTGTGAGCCAGGCGCAGGAGATCCTGCTCATCCGGCCCATCTCTCTGCAGGCTTTCATTCCAGCTCAGCTCCTAAGCTCAGTCAGCTCATTAGTGGCTTACTGGGACCAGTTTAACAGCCTCTCTCGGCTCTTGAGGGGCTGGCACCTTGAAGAGATCTGGAAAACCCGTAGACATGCCAACCGGCCCTCCAGGACCAGGACTGCCCTCCCCCGCGTTAACCCAGCCTCCCCAGTGCAGGAGCACTGCTGCCTGCGGACTGCTGTCCTGAACCAAGAGCTCTAGAGCTCGAGTTACAGGAGCGGGGCTGGACACAGTTATTCACGGTCCACTTACTCGCGTTAGTTATTCCTCTTCCGTGTGAAGCTGCTCCAGTTACAGATTAAGAAGAACAGACCTGGATACCTTGAGAACCAAAACAACACCTGAGAACAATGACAGGACAAAGTCCTTTCCCCTCTCCCGCCGAGAGACAGAGTGCCATCCCAATGGGAATCAAATACGTCAGCCTAGGCTGTACCTTCCCAGGGGCCTGAGTGAGACAAGCGGGCAATTCTTCAAAACAAGGACCCCAGACACACGGACAAAAATAAAACACTCGGAGCCTGAAATTCACAACGAACAATGAATTATCCATTCTTGTACCCTCCCTGCTCCATTCCCTCCTTCAGCTGCTTCTTCCCAGCAGATTCACTCAAGGATGAGAGTGAAGAGCGAAAGGAAGATGGAGAAGAGCCATTCAAAATGAAACTGGGACTTCTGAAAGAAAAGTGCTGTGGGAGTGTGAAACAAGCCGCCCATAGTTATGCTGGTGAAAACTATAGTCAGGCTTCTATCAAGCCAGGGTATCGTCCTGACTCATCTGGAGGATCTCATCCAGCTGTGTCTTGAAAGAAGCCAGGGTATCGGCTTCAACGTCATGGATGACCAGTTTGTTCCACACTCCCACCACCCTTTATGTAAAGAAGTACCTCCTGCCCTGACCGAGTGCTGCTCTTTCTTAAGGGATGTTACAGCATCATTACGACAAAGTGTTAAAAACAAACAGGAGATATTACTGCAGCTGTAACTTCTGAAGATGTTCTCAGCCTTGTATTGATAACTTGTAACTGGGATACAGCGGGGGGTAGCAGCTTCGAGAGCGGCTGCATTTGCTTCTGGTTTTCTTTCCATCTCGGATCTTAATGACTTAACTGAACCCATTTTGTGGAAAAGAGACATCCAAGCAGCTGTGCTTCCTAGGTGCCAATCAGCTGATTGATTAACATCTCAATCAGATGTTCCTGGAAAGAACCCAGGATACTGGCTTCAACAACATGGCTGGACAGTTTGTTCCACATTCCCACCACCCTTTGTGTAGGGAAGCACCTAATGTTCTAAGTTTTAAATGCTCTTCCCTGGGGTTTCCACCTGTGGCCTCCAATTCACATTTCACTGATCATTCTGAATAAAATCTGCTGGGCTGACTTTGAGGATCTTGAACACTGAAGAGATTCAGTTCCTCCAGCCTGTCAAGGGAGAACTTTTCCTTCAGCCCACGAATGGGCCCGTCTGCTCTTCTCTGAACCGGACCGATTCCAGAGCTGCAACGTCTCTTCTACAAGACGAGGACATGAGACCTTACCAGTGTGTCACACAATTCCAGCTGACACACGGCTGGGAGCTCCCCACACGCTTGTGGGGAAAAGCGACCCACCACAGCTTTTAGCCACCCATGATCTTTTTCAGCCAGCCCACATCAAAAACGAGTTGACTCTTCAGGGGGCACAGACACGGTGGCGATTTCTTCTCTAGGCGGGAACGTTAACACACCGGCTGTTGGCTCATTACAACTGCAGCCATGTAGCTCCAGTCAGAACAGGAGGCACGTACTTACACAAAGGGTGGCGGGAGTGTGTAACAACCATGTTGCTGAAACCGATACCCTTGCTTCCTTCAGGAAACAACTGTATGAGATCCTCAAGCCAAAAAAAGCCATTTTTCTACGCCAGGTGGGCCGAACAGCCTACTCTCATTTCTAACCTTATGTTCTGTGTTACCGGAACACAAATTAAGCCTACGTGTGTCAACAACGCCTTCTGTTTCTTTTTCCCTTCCAAGTTTATAAAAATGCCCCTCTAAACAAAATCTGCACACTCAACCGTCTCTTGTCTGGCAAAAAAAATAAAATTGGAATTTAATTTTAGGCTCAGCTTTTCAGCCGTGAACCCTGAGTCCCCAGTCCCCAGCAGAGAGGTCTGCTTCCGCAGCACCCTAGCAACCTATCGAATTAGGGTGCGAGCATGGCTGTGAGCCATAGCAACAGAGCAAAGTGGGTTCCTCTCCCAGCTCTCCACTCAGCTGCGCAGAGCACTGAGGTGTTTGTGAATCACCCGGTGACGTCCTGAGCGTCTCGGCGAGCTCGCTGCAGGTGGCCCTGCCGCGTTCACACCTCCTGGCAGGCCGCGTCACGGCCCCGGAGCAGGAACCGCGGGACTCCCGTCTGACACATCCCACACGGCCGAGCTCTTGGGTGTACAGACCTGCACTGAGACCAAGTCCCGACCGGCCCGTTCTCAACCCCACCAGCCCTGGTTCAGGAACGCCCCGCTGGGATTCTTGACCCGCCCGCCACGCATGGTGACTGGAGACAGCTGGTGGTCAAAAGACGACAAATCTGGCCCATTTCAATGCAAGCGAGCTTCACCTGATCTACAGAAACCCGACTTTGAAAAAGCACCTTGACAAGGGTTCTTTACCTCTTCAGCTTTTTAATTTACTCATCAGTGGCAATGGGAGCCCCCTCCTGCACCAGTGGCCCCACCTGGGAGACACACAGCCCCCTCCTGCACAGCCCCCTCCTGCACCAGCAGCTCCACCTGGGAGACACACAGCCCCCTCCTGCACCAGTGGCCCCACCTGGGAGACACACAGCCCCCTCCTGCACCAGCGGCTCCACCTGGGAGACACACAGCCCCCTCCTGCACCAGCGGCCCCACCTGGGAGACACACAGCCCCCTCCTGCACCAGCGGCCCCTCCTGGGAGACACGCAGCCCCCTCCTGCACCAGCAGCTCCACCTGGGAGACACACAGCCCCCTCCTGCACCAGCAGCTCCACCTGGGAGACACACAGCCCCCTCCTACCCAGGCGGCTCCACCTGGGATTTCATTCCACCTGCTCAGGTATACAGCTGGCCCTTAATACTAAGATGCACGAGCACGTCTCTTTGTGTTGCAGCCTCTCCGCACTCTTTATTCCAGAACAGGACTGAAAATCCTGCTGAGGGCTTGAAGGGTTGGGTGCCTGACTACAGCCAACACCCTACACACCTGCATGATCCGTGCCCTTCGGACTCGGCTCTGCTCTCACTTCCCAGCGCTCCCAGCGGAACTGCGCAAGTCACTCCGTTCTCTCCGACGCCCCTCAAAGGTCTCTTTTGCACTACGGCTTTTCCCTCTGTTTAATTTACTCATGTTGCACGTGTCTCCGGTGTTGCCTTTCTGTCACGGCGAAGGCACCCTGAGAGTATGTCACAAAAGGCAGGGTATAAAAAGATTAATGAATAAAATTCACGTTGCAGCACTTATTAATCAGACTACAACTGCAGCCCCGGAGGGGACACCTGTCGAGGGGGTTTCAAGGTCTCCTTACATCAGCACCAGCAGCAGAAAAGTTGGGAGACGCTGCTGAAGTGGCCCAGTTGAACCAGTACCCACCCAGTCCAGCTCAGGCTGATTTGGTTTGAAAACCTGCAGATACACTGGCCCCACCAGCGCCAGGGTCAGGCTGGTAGCTGTCATAAAATTAATTAGGTGTAAAGGACTTTTGAGTCCTATATGGCTAAAAAAAATAATTAGGGTAATTGCTTAATGGTGGCCTCAGGTTATAACAAACCGCAGGTCCCCAGACTGCAGGTTTCACCTCATCAAAGAGTGGGACCCCCCACCACCACACACACCCCCCCGACGTCACGGCTGACTCCCACTTTACCACTCAGTTACTGAAGCCCTTCGGCCCCTCTTGACCTCACAGATCCCCACACCATCTCACAAAAAAGGGGGAGAGGGAACGAGGGAGGTGGGGGGCACTGAGCTAACTGTCTGAATGACAATTGGGTTCCGATCTGACACGGGGGTCAAGACACCACACCTGTGTCACAAGGGCCAGCTCGTCTGAACGCCGCTCCGCACGTCTTCCTGTGGATCCCTGCCAAAAACACACACACACGAGAGACAGAGAAGCACAACTCCAGACACGCCGCTGAAACCCACTTCCACTCCAGTCCACACGTCATAGGTCCAGAGCAAGCTCTTCAGAGAGCCACCCTCCTCGCCAGCAGCTCCAACAAGCAGCCGGGACCCCTCCGGCAGCCCGGCCGGGGGAAATCCCTTCCCCTCCCAGGGGAGCAGAAAACAAACAAGCCGACGGCCTGCCGTGGCACCGACACAGCCCACACAGGTCCGAGCGGCGACCCGGGACGCCCAAACCCCCGACCTTAACACGCTGGCCGCGGTCCAAACCGGGTCGGGCTCTGCTGTCCGAGCAGAACCGACACCTCCCGCCCGGCTTGCCCCCCACCACCCCACTCCCAGCTCCTCACCGGCGGCAGAGGCCGTCCCGACCCGGGACTCTGCGCCCTGCCGCCCGGGCTCAATAACACACAAGGTCTGGTAGACACACACGAGAGAACAGCGTAACAACAAACGGGCTCACCTCCTCTCGCCCCTCCGCGGCGGCGCCGGGTGACCTTTCTTTAATTTTTGGTGGTGTGTCGCCGTCTATGAGCAGGTCCGAGTGGCAGCGAACGAAGGCCCCGGGACTGATCCCCGAGGTCTCCTCGACGTCCTCCGCCGGCGTGCGAGCCCCGCCGCCGGGCTGGGCCGAGCCGCACAGCCCGCGGACTCCGGGGGGGCCTCGGCTGACGATGCCGGGAGGTGGGGATGATGCCCCAGAAGCTTACAGACGGGTCTTCCCTCTCATGGTATCCACCAAGACCCCGGCAAAACAACCCCGTGTGCGGCCGCCCCCCCGCAGGAAGAGAGCAGGTTTCTCCACACGTCCCGTCCGGACCCGCGACACCCGACACGACGGGGCTACAACCCGCCGGAGGAGCCGCTGAGCCTCGGCCGAGCCCCGCTCTTCTTCCTGCCCGTCTCGCCGAGGCGGACTTGAACAGATTCTGTTACTCGAAGAAGCAGACGCGACAGTCCCGGTCCAAGCTCAGGGGGGCCACTTGCCGTCTCTTCCAGTTGATGTTTATTTGGGTTTCATCAACGAACAGTCGTCCCTCCCGGTCTCGTCTCCGATCCGCTCTTCGAGAGGAGCGGCGAGCGGGAGCGGAGCTTTTCTTCGAATCTGCGGGTACCGGCCGCTGGGCTCGTGCGCGACACTCCGCTGGTTTTAAAAAAAAACGAGCACAGAAAATCCGGCACGAGCAACACTTCAGGTTTCGCCCCCCCCCTCTGCTCAACTCCCGAGGACACGCTGGAAGCCCCGCCTCCCCGCAGCTGCCATTGGCTGAACCAGCCCGTCACTCCAAAACAACACAGCCAGTGAGGTGCCTGGAGCGCTGCGACTGACAGACAAATGGGTTAAGAAAATAGGTGACCTTAATCCCTCCCACTTTGATTCAGTTCACACTCCATGATTAATGTGATGTGTGTGTGATAACATTCAAAATACATAGATGTGTAGACCATTTTCTGTCAAGAAGTTAATTTATACATGTAAATATATAAATGTCACACCCGAAGAAGACTCCACAGCCGAAACGTTGTCTCCTTTCTTCACTTTTCAGCATGGAATAAACCTTTAACTTGTTCCTTCTCAGCCTACACATGCTAAAGCAGCTACCTACCTGAACTACATATGTAAATATCTGTTCCTCTGTTGATCAAAATAGCAGATCCAATATCATACTGCTTTTTCATAATAGATGTTTGTGATGAAGGACTGTCACATTTAGCAAACATGTTGGATCACACAACCAGCTGTGTTTATTCTGTAACCAGAATTCCTAAAACCACAAGGCCCTGCTGAGCCCAGAGCTGAGCCCAGAGCTGAGCCCAGAGCTGAGCCCAGAGAAGAGCCCCCTCAGCCAGCTGGTCCTGAGGCTCACTGACACCAACCTGCCTCATGACAGCACAGCTAGAACAGCATGAATCAGTCAACCAAATCCCAACACAAGCCAAACAACACTATCCCTCTCTCTGGGACTCACACACAAACATAACAACAACTGGAATGCTATAGAACCCTTAGCAATACACACCAGATGAGCATTTAACCAGGCAAAGAGAAAGAGACCCTGACAAAGTGCAGCTCAGTGACCACAGCCTGGACACAGAAACTGGACACAGACAGACCTGACTGTCCAGAGAAGACATGTCAGTGACCACAGCCTGGACACAGAAACTGGACACAGACAGACCTGTCTGTCCAGAGAGGACAGGCTCAGTGACCACAGCCTGGACACAGAAACTGGACACAGACAGACCTGTCTGTCCAGAGAGGACAGGCTCAGTGACCACAGCCTGGACACAGAAACTGGACACAGACAGACCTGTCTGTCCAGAGAGGACAGGCTCAGTGACCACAGCCTGGGTACAGAAACTGGACACAGTCAGACCTGACTGTCCAGAGAGGACAGGCTCAGTGACCACTTCAGTCTGCGATCTCAGGAACGGACAATAATGTTTTATGTGTTGTATATAAATGTCCAATAATATATTTGTACTGTAAATGTCTATAAATAGTGATAATTGTATGTGCTATAACTCATCAGTCATGCCAATAAAGCTCTTCAAATCTGAATGTGACACAGTGAAGGACCAACAGAGTCTGAATGACCTTAATTGACTCCCAGTGTGACAAATGCACAGACACGAAATGAAGAATGATGTGCTGACCAACACTCTTTAATTCCACAGCTGAAAGGAATGTCCTAACCTGACAGGCCAGAAGAATTGAACCTTTTGGACTGTGAGGAGACCTGATACGAGTATTCACAATCCTGAAAACCACATTGACAGTTCTAACCTAGAAGAATCAGCAGTGAAACAGGAACAATAAGACTCCAATGGAAACTACAGCGAAGAGCATTTAAAACCAAAAATGGGAGGCCATTCTTTACACAAAGGGTTGTGGGAGTGTGGGACAAGCGTCCCAGGCATGTTGTTGTCTGGTTTCTTTCAAGACACATGAATGAGATTATTATATAAATTATCAATCAGCCTAGATGGGCCGCAATTTAGAACTGTTCCTCTAGTTTAGAAGCGTTTTTATGATCTGGTGCTTTTGCACAGAATCAACACCCGTCTTAAAAACTGTATAAAACGGCATTTAACTGCCTTTCTCCTGAATCGGCTGATTCAAACAGTGACTTTGCTACACCCGTCACTAATGCAAAATGAACAGCTATTTTGTAGCAAATAATTTTTTTATTAAAAATACTCCAGAAAAAAAATCAGCTTCGTTAAAACAAGCAAACCTTCTGATTTGTGCAGTCAGAGTGCCAAATCTGTAAAAGAGCTGTTTCCAGGAAAGACAAAAAAACAGAATTTCCCACTGCTGAGTAAGAGACCGTGGCAGCTCCTGGATGTGTTTCTGGGTGGGGTGATGATAAAAAACACAATCGCTGCTGACTTACTCAGAGCCAGTCATGAAAGCACTGGGGCAAGGTCTCTGCTGGCTCCCGTCTCTGTCCAAGCCCCTGGACGTCAAGCTTCTGCAGGGGCTCCTGGGAAACGCCTCCCCCCCCCCCCCCCCCAACCCAGGCTTTAAAACGGTCACTGTCCGTGCGCGAGACCGCCTGAGCCGAGCCGGCCCGGCGCTCACTTCAGGTCGATGAAGCGGATGTCCATGATGAGCAGCACGTGGCGTGGGAGGGGCCGGGGCGCGGGGGACAGCACGGTCATGACCTGGTTCTGCGTGTCCACCGCCGTCACCACGATGAAGCCACACACGGGGCTGTCCAGGATCCCGCCCCCGGCCGCCTTCCCGCCCCCCGCCTCGGGCCCGCCCTCCTCGCCCCCGCAGCTCACGCTCAGCACGTGGTGCGCCAGGTCCCGCCCGGGCGTGACGGGCACCAGCTTGAGCTGCGTGTCGTCCTGGGACATGCCCAGCGGCAGGCAGGAGTCCGGGATGGAGGGGGCGCCGATCTTGTAGATCCGCACGTCCGAGAAGCGCACGTCGAAGGCGTGGGGGAAGAAGGAGACCCCGCGGAAGCCGTAGAAGTACTCCCGGATCTTCTCGTCCCGCGCCTCGCGACGGCACTCCTTGGAGCGCTCCACCACCTGGAAGAGAGGGGTTAAGTTAAGTAGTTAATGAGTTATTGGGGCGGAGCAGTGGCTCTGTGGCTAAGGATCTGTGCCTGTGGCTGGAAGGTTGCTGGTTCAAATCCCGCGGCCGGCAGAGGAATTTCTACTCCATTGGGCCCCTGAGCAAGGCCCTTAACCCCAGCTGCTCCAGGGGTGCTGTATAAATGGCTGACCCTGCGCTCTGACCCCCAGCTTCTCTCCCTGTCTGTGTGTCTCATGGAGAGCAAGTTGGGGTATGCAAAAAGACAAATTCCTAATGCAAGAAACTGTATATGGCCACTAAAAGTGATGTTATGTTATGTTAACGAGCCGCGAGCGCCTGGCGACTCCAGTGGGACTCTCTCGCTGCATGAGCACGCTCGTGTTAGCAGGCAGGATGCCAAGATACAGGAGGCTACTTTTGAAAAAGATGGCCCTTGGTGTCGACACCATGTTTCCATCTCCCACTGTGGGCCAGCAATTACCCAGCGAGAGGACATGTCGCCAGAAGTGTAGAATTTACATCAGGGGACCATAAGAACAATGAGAGGAGGCCCTTCGGCCCTTTTGGTAGTTCATGGCAAATTGATCCAAAGATCTCATCCGGCTGGGTTTTGAAAGAAGCCAAGGTACCAGCTGCAACACCACATCTGGACAACTTGTTCCACACTCCCACCACCCTTCGTGTAAAGAAGCGCCTCGTGTCCTGACTGGAGGATCTCGTCCAGCTGTGTCTTGAAAGAAGCCAGGACAGCTTGACGGAGTGGGCAGGCTGACTGGTCAGCTTGTTTCCCATTACCACACACTGAAGCAAGACTGTACAGCGCACCACAAAGGCCCCATTTACAGCACTTTGACACTGCAGTGCGGCCACTTCCAGACTTCCCCGCAGAGTGTGGGGTATCACAAGGACTCCTGGAGCAATACCAGACTGCCCCAGAGAGAGTGGGGTATCACTGAGGACACCTGGGGCAATACCAGACCGCCCCAGAGAGAGTGAGGTATGACAGAGGACTCCTGGGGCAATACCAGACCGCCCCAGAGAGAGTGGGGTATGACAGAGGACTCCTGGGGCAATACCAGACCGCCCCAGAGAGAGTGGGGTATCACTGAGGACACCTGGGGCAATACCAGACCGCCCCAGAGAGAGTGAGGTATGACAGAGGACTCCTGGGGCAATACCAGACCGCCCCAGAGAGAGTGGGGTGTGACAGAGGACTCCTGGGGCAATACCAGACCGCCCCAGAGAGAGTGGGGTATGACAGAGGACTCCTGGGGCAATACCAGACTGCCCCAGAGAGAGTGGGGTATGACGGAGGACTCTGGGCGGAGAGCCAGCGGTCGGCGCAGACGTACCCCCCCAGACTTGGGCAGCAGCACCACCTTGACGAAGTGCGGCAGGTCCCGCTTGAGCTCGTTGTAGAGGCGCTCCTGGTCCAGCACCAGCACCACGTCCACCTCGAAGGCAGAGGCGCAGTGCACCAGCGCCTGGTAGCCCGCGCCCTTCACCCAGCCGCAGGTGTTGATGACACAGCCGCCCACGCTGGCCCGCCGGTTCACCTCGCAGCGCTGGGAGAAGACCTCCGCCAGGCAGGACGTCAGCTGGGGGGACAGGGGGTCAGGGTCAGGGGTACCCCGATACTAATACACACACACAGGACTGGGGAATCAGGGTCACCCCCCATACATACACACACAGGACTGGGGAGTCAGGGTCACCCCCCGTACATACACACACAGGACTGGGGAGCCACACACACACAGTGTCTACAGAGCCATGAGCACACAGCACACCTCCTACAGAGAGCCACACGCAGCACAGCGCCGACACGGCCACGAGCACACAGCACACCTCCTACAGAGAGCCACACATATACAGCACAGCGCTGCATCTACAGAGAGCCACACGCAGCACAGCGCCGACATGGCCACGAGCACAAAGCACACCTCCTACAGAGAGCCACACGCACACAGCACACCGCAGCATCTACAGAGAGCCACACGCACACAGCACACCGCAGCATCTACAGAGAGCCACACGTATACAGCACAGCGCTGCATCTACAGAGAGCCACACGTATACAGCACAGCGCAGCATCTACAGAGAGTCACACATATACAGCGCTGCGTCTACAGAGAGCCACACATATACAGCGCTGCGTCTACAGAGAGCCACACGTACACAGCACAGCATCTACAGAGACACCCATGCCAGTAAACGTCCAGGTGGACAGCTAAGAGCAGGCAGCACTGTGCACCTGCAGGTGCTGAAGAAGCCACCTACAGTACCTTGTTGTACAGCTTGATGTTGGTGCCGGGAGTGGTGGAGCCGAAGTGATAGACCAGGGGCGCCTGGACAGAGAAGCCTTCCTCGATGTCAGCGGGCCTCTCAATGCACAGGGCAGACACAGTGCCAGGGACAGACACACTGCTCTGACCCACATCCAGCTCCACCAGCGTGGGGCGCCGGCCGACCCGCACCGCCCAGCTGAGGAGCAGCCTGCACAGAGTGGACTTCCCAACATCTGTGGGGCCGACAACCATCACCTGAGAGGTACAGAAAGAGAGGGGTTAATACAGTCCAGACACACTGACTGGACACTACAGGACATTAACACTGCACTGAGAGAGAGGGGTTAATACAGTCCAGACACACTGACTGGACACTACAGGACATTAACACTGCACTGAGAGAGAGGGGTTAATACAGTCCAGACACACTGACTGGACACTACAGGACATTAACACTGCACTGAGAGAGAGGGGTTAATACAGTACAGACACACTGACTGGACACTACAGGACATTAACACTGCACTGAGAGAGAGGGGTTAATACAGTCGAGACACACTGACTGGACACTACAGGACATTAACACTGCACTGAGAGAGAGGGGTTAGTACAGTACAGACACACTTGTGTCGACTCAAAAACTTGTAAATACTGCATGAAGATGAATAAATGATGTTTTAATGTGAAGTGTGAAAGAAATACACAGAAAAAGACAGGCTACCCTGGGCCCTCTCTCGTTGTCTCTCTCAGCCTGCTGCCTCATCTGCTCCAGTGCAGCATGAGTGTTGAGATACAGCAGCATCGGAGTGTCCCTGGACACATAAGCCACCTGAGAGACAGAGAGGAGAGAAAAGGTCATTCAATTCAAACAGTGAAATATCACATGTAACTGTGCACTGTGAAACAACTCTGACAGTGACAGTGTGAAACAACTCTGTCTATTACAGCTGTGTGTATGAATCCCTCTCACTGTGATCCGGTAAAATTAGTAACCAGCTTGTTTAGTTCACTTAGAGTTGAATTTGTACAAAATTTCACAAAGGACTGGACGCCCTGCTGTAGATACAGCGCCCCCTCCAGGACCAGGACTGACACCCTGCTGTAGACACAGCGCCCCCTCCAGGACTGGGCACCCTGCTGTAGACACAGCCCCCCCTCCAGGACTGGACACCCTGCTGTAGACACAGCCCCCCCTCCAGGACTGGACACCCTACTGTAGACACAGCGCCCCCTCCAGGACTGGACACCCTGCTGTAGACACAGCACCCCTCCAGGACTGGGACTGGACACCCTGCTGTAGACACAGCACCCCCTCCAGGACTGGACACCCTGCTGTAAATGGGCTCCTGAGGGCCTTTCAGTATCAGCCCAGACAACCGCAGAACAGGCTGGTGTACCTCAGTCTTGCCAGTGAGGCTGACGGTGCAGCCCTGCCAGGTGAACACTGCGATCTTGGAGCCGGGCCCAAAGCTGTACTTCTTGTTGCGGTTCAGTTCTGACCCAAACACCTCAGCCAGGCCAGAAAGCAGCTCCATCTGCACCCGCTCTCCGGACTCCACCTCGAACCGCAGCTCCGTCTCTCGGTCCAACTCGAAGCGCACACCACTACTCTCATCACTGCCCCGCTCCCCTTCTGCGGTCATCACTGAGGGAGAGAGAGAGACTGACTGTTCACTACAGGACATTAACACTGCACTGAGAGAGAGGGGTTAATACAGTCCAGACACACTGACTGGACACTACAGGACATTAACACTGCACTGAGGGAGAGGCGTTAATACAGTACGGACACTGGACACAGACAGACCTGAAGAAGGCGTGACAGCCAAAATGTTATTTTTTCAACTGTTCAGAGTGAAACTAACCTCTAGTTTTAACTTTGTAGCCAAGATGTGAGCCTTCTCAATAAACATCAGTGAATGCAGTTTCTCCAAGAGTGTTGTTACACGTACATGAGTACCTGATACGTGTTCTTGAGTTCAACTAGAAACTTCGCGTTCTGTCTGCCTCCATCCGCTCACGTCAACGTACGTGGCTCATGCAACTTACTCTGCACCAATAAACCCATTCACAAGAAAACATTCCTATAAGTCACGGAAAGACCTCGTTTTTTCAGTTTATGTAACTGCTGTTCCGTTCACAAAAACAAGGTACAGAGCGAGTGCAAATATTTTTATAAAGATCCTCGTCCCCGGCTCCCCTACAGTCACGTATGACTGGACTAGAAAATACTTATGGTTCCAGCGCAGGCGACAAGAATCACTTTTAAACATCTGGCTGCGTAGTTCTACATGATATCGACCAAGACACTACTCCATAATTTACAAGCGAAAGGTCATCTGTGGTATGCCTAAAAGCTCTGGATTTCTCAATTAAAAATAATCAAAATATAACTGGAGTTCAGTAAAGACAGGTCACGATTAAACGCAGCGTTTATCTAGTCAACATTTTAATAACAATTTCTATCACTTGAATGATACTTGACAGGAAAGCAAGATAAAAAACCTGTATAACAATCATCTGAAAAGTACTTATAAAATATCAATAAATCGAATCTTACTTCATGAATTTGCCGTTAGCGCCCCACGCCGCTGTTTAAAAACAACCGAAGAGCACCTCGAGCCACCTTCTGCAGCACGTTCCGTCGCATGACGATGACGACACACACAAGGGACAACCAGCGTTCAGAGGCTGCCGCAGGGTGGTGTTGAATTTAGAAAGTGGATTTGAGTGTTCATGCTAGTCAGGCGTGCTAAAGCTTTCTTGTGTACTACAATTTTGATGACCTTAAATAAGTAAATGTTGAGTTAATGTTGGTAACCTCTTCATAAGGAGTAGCAAACACAAGTATGCAGGGGCTGCGAAGTAATGAAATAGAAAAACTTCTCTACGTTACACTAAGTACAGTGTTCCGAGATCTGTACTTTACAGAAATATTTTACTTTCAAGTTACTTTAAGGTTTAATTAAGAAAAACGGTTTAGAAAAGGCAGTACTCTACTACTTTTCCCAGAAGGCTCTCCGTGACTCGTTCCATCTGTTTGGATGACGTTACCACGGGCTCCAATTCTGATTGGGCGGACAAGAGACAGAAGTGCATGCGCAAACGCTTTGTTTGCTTTCGGGACGCCAAACCGCCTATCGTGGTGTTTTTGAAAACAGCCACTCAGGAAGCGGGAATGCAGCAATGGTGCACATGTGTGTCGGGCAGTGATTAGTTCTGTGTACAGGTATGCAAGTTACATCGAAGACGGCAGTGAGCGGCATCGGTCACCCCCGGCCTTACCTCAAAGATCTTTTTCAATGCCTTTGTTTACCACTCAGACTGCGAAAAACACGCAGCCGGAATGGCTGCTGCTACGCTGTGCCAGCTGGACTCCCAAACCCGAGAGGATCAAGCTGACCACTTAGGCCAGTGGCCCCCTGGTAGAGGCCCTTTTATGAGAACAGCAGCAGGCGTTTGTTCTTGAAGATGAGCAAAATGTTCATACAAAAACATTTTTATGATTGGTCAGTAACAGTTTGTTAGAATATAAGGTATAAACAGGGACTTGGGCGAATAACCCAGATCCCTAATTAACCCAGACCCCTGTTCCCTTTCATGTTATTAACCCCAGTGTGGGGCAGACGAGTTACACCTCCACTCAGGAGAGCTTGGAGAAAGCTAGGCCAGCTGGAAATGCACAGAACAGTGAAACAGGTCTTGAGGGCTTAACTGCAAACTCCTCATAGGTTTGGGGTCCTGCCCTGGATCACAGGAGAGCTCAAGGTCACATCTGTCTCTCAGTAAAACCTCTCGCAGGGCTCCAGGGCCGTTGCAACACTGTTTTCTGCTTTGGGGAAAACAAAGTGCCGAGTTCATTTAACTCACACTTGTACTACTGTGTCTGGTAACCACCCACCCCAGAAATGTTTCGAGATCGTTTTTTAAATATAAGGAAACGTCCGATTATGTCTTGTTTTAGAAACGACACGCGTTTGTTAACGTTCCTGCTGGCTTTAAACAACAGTTCCGTCTTCAGCGTTGTGTCCGTGTTTTAAGTGAGAGCAGAGACGGTTCATTTTCCCTTCCAGGCGGGGATGACAGCGGGCGGCAGGCGAAGAGTCCGGCACTCCTGTGCGCCCGCAGGCTCTCCGGCCCCTCCCGCGGTCAGCAGCGCTTCGCCGGGCTCCGCTGCCTGCAGGTGTCTCCTCCTTTAGCCAATTAGCCAAGCGCCGCGGAAGCTGAACACCCGATTCGGGAACAGTCACGTAGATCAAGCGCGCCCCCGAGCGTAAAAAACAATAAAGATGTAGATCGCGGGACCCATCTGTGTTCCGTGTGGTTTGTCCTTGTCCAGAAACCAAGGATCAGTACAGGAAACAACCGCACTGGAGAATGCCATGGCCGTATGGGGGATACCAGAGGGCATGACAGGGCATTCGATCTGTGGCCAGTATCTGTCAGAGAGGCCGTGGTAGCTGTACCTGCGCTATTGGGGAATGGATGGGCAACAGCTGGCGCATGATTTGAATATGGTTTTATATTTCAGTTTGGAACTAAAACCCCCAGCCACCTCAGCTAATAGTGCTGATCTCCTCCTATCCCGAGAGATGATAAAAATGGACACATTGGAGGTGCCGAGGTGGTCTGGGATAATGAACGTAAGGAAAAATGGAAGTCCAGATACTGTGTGTGGAAGAGTTCTGCAATCTTGGGCAGATCCGGGTGCTATATTTTAAGCTTGCTTTTTCAGATGTCCTTAAATTTACAAATTCAACCCCTCCCTGCAGAAGAAATCCTCTGTTCCTACAGCTGGCAGGCCAGATGCTGTCTCTCCCAGTGAAAGGTCTGGAGAGAGCAGTGTGAAGCAGCACATCACAGAGAACACAGGACCTGAGTGACCCCCTGCACACGCACACAGAGAAAGGAGGGGAGGGGGGCGATGCAACACGCACCTCCGGAAATCTGGTCTATCAGCGTCTTGACCACGTACAGACTTTTTTAAGGATCTTATTTGTTGATTTTTTTCCCCTCTGCTTTCAATACAAGACCACTTCAATGTAAACAGTAACTCGATCAAATGGGTCCTAGACTTCTTAAGAAACAGCTCTCAACATTTCAAGTTGGGGAACTGGTTATCTGACATTCACCATACTGCCCCTGGCTCCCCGCGGAGCTGTCTTGTCCCTTGCTGTGACGACTGGAAGAGCAAACACCTCATTCAGTCTGCTGACGACCCTATCGAAAAGCCCCAAGTCAGCTTATTAACGAACCCGGAAAATGATCAGGGACCCCATTTAAATGATTTTACCAAATGGCGTGATGACTTCTCTCTGGAGCTGCATCTTGAAAACAAGGAACTGGTCAACGATCTTAGTTCAAATGCAACACTGCTCCACACTGCTCTAATTAATAAACAGTGTCAAAGACCACAAGCGCTTGGGACTGGAGTCATAGCCAAAAACCTGCGATGGGACAGATGTGACACAATTTATGAAAAGGCCAAAAAAAGACCTTTTTTTTTTTTCCTTCAGGAAACTCATCTATTTTAAGTTAGAACTATATTGAGACTTTTCTGCGCGTCACTTCATGTGTCTTAACAGATTGTCTCACCAGCTCGTTGGGTAACGTTAGTAATGTTAATTGTAATCGGTCGGGAAAATCGGGTGAAAATAAGTAGCAAATTGGGGGTGGGGGAATCAAATCAATTTAAAAACCCTCTACAACAAAAGGGGTGCAAAACAGCCGAGACACCCCTGCGGCTCCAGGTGTAAGAGAAACTCAGGTGATCTTTCACCTCCACTGCAGTGTCTCTCGCTGTCGAGTGTCTCTGAACTCCAGTAAGACTTCCTTGTTCCTTGTTCCGCAGTATCGGTCAGGTGCCATGAAACACTTTCCCCCAGGGGCTCCCACAGCTGGAACCGTACTGAAGTGGAGCACGCCTTCGGTTTAAAAAGAAACGCCCAAGCGGTTCGAAATTAGGATTCCAACTGGATCCTAGAACCTTTTCCTTGTTTTACTTGTGGACGATGGCCGTTACCCTTATTAAAGCTCTCGCCGAGATCAGCACTGGCGGGAATCAGGGTGACAGCAGGAAGGACCCTCCTCCTTGAGCATCGCCCAGAGAGGATACTGGTGTACTCCCCCCCGTCCTGTCCTGGAAGGAACTTCTATTTTTACCGACTTATTTTTGGAAGGAAGAGCGTGTTTACTCGGAAGTAAAACACTGAATTATTGATGACTCCCCTGCAAGGAGGCGTGTGCGCGTGACTGCTGGCCCTGCCAGGGGAAAGAGTGACCGCAGACCACTGGACACTAGTGCTGGACACTACCTAGGGGCCGCTCCCGTCTCCTGTCCCACTGCCCATAACATCGTGCTGTGCTTTCCTTCGGACTGTAAAAATAAAGCAAAACCACCAATGAACAAAGAGAAGATTTATTGGCGCAGAATACCAAACACAAGGTTTGCAGGAAGCGTTAAAAAAAAAAGAACTAGTCGTACAGTAGTAAACTTTTTCTGAGCACTGCACTTTGTGACCGCTGTGCGTCGCCACGCAGCCAGCTCCGCAGGCAGGGCAGCAAGGTCATCCGAGGAAAAACTGGGCTGGTTCCCCATTGGTCCGTCCTCATCATAATGCAGCCTGCAACAGCGGTTCTGGAGGTGACTTGGCTATAAGGGAAGGTAAAAAAAAAAAGTCCACTTAGTCTCTACAACCAATTCAATTTTCCATTAAAACAATTTGAGTCCTACACAGGTACTATCTCGATCGTCAGTAAATTTAATACTGTTCCTACCGTAATCACCGTGAACAGGTAGGATGAGTTTATCAAGCCGATACACTAGAGGCCAGTTGTGCAAGAGGGATCAGATCCCTGATCTGGGATCAGATCTCAGCAGCTTTGTACTAAACCAGTCCCAGTCCTGGAGGGGGTGCTGTGTCTACAGCAGGGTGTCCAGTCCCGGTCCTGGAATGGGCGCTGCATCTACAGCAGGGTGCCCAGTCCCAGTACTGGAGGGGGCGCTGCATCTACAGCAGGGTGTCCAGTCCCAGTCCTGGAGGGGGCGCTGCATCTACAGCAGGGTGTCCAGTCCCAGTCCTGGAGGGGGCGCTGCGTCTACAGCAGGGTGTCCAGTCCCGGTCCTGGAGGGGGGCGCTGCGTCTACAGCAGGGGATGTCTGTCTGTGACCGTTTCACTATTCCCAGTGATTCCCAACCCTGGTCAACTAATTCCAGAATCCAGTGGCTTTTTCCATGTCTGTAATCTTCAGCAGCTGAAAGCTCTGGTTAAAACAGAACTGCAATACTATTTTCATATTTCGGGTTCAGAAAGAACAAGCATTGATGAGTACATCTGAGTCTGCATTAAAAGTAAAATATACACAGTAATCTGTGAAACCTCCAATACACGTGTATTTGTAACATCACAAAATAGACCAAACTTCCCCAGTTATGCACGGCACCACGTTCTGCAAATCAGAACAAGGTAACAAAACTTCCGGTGACATGTGGCGGCCCTATGACATGGTAATCAAGCCTGCTTGTTTACCATCTCTTTTAAACCCATAACAATGAGCAGTTTTGTGCTTAATTTGAAATTTGTAATTTTTTTTCCTATAACATCAATGAATTAATTTTGTTACTGAGATGTGATAACCAGTCGGAGAAATTCGGACTGCAGCTCCCCTTTAAGGGATGAACTGATCCATTAATTAAGATCTTTTCTAAACTATTCCCAGGTGTCCAGCTGTTCAAAACATAAGGAAACATGGAAAAGCTGCCGGATTCTTGAACCGGCAGAACAGAGCTGTGACCCTCAGGACTAGACTTTCAGACAGAGCTCACCTGAGTCACATGCTCTACAGCGCCTCCTCCAGCACAGACAGCATTACAGCAGGATCAGGAAACTTCAGCTTGCGAGGTGGCCCTTTCTTTATACCAGACCACAGAGAGATCTCTGCAGAGAAGACAAGAAGTTAACACTGCACTGAGAGAGAGAGAGGGGTTAATACAGTCCAGACACACTGACTGGACACTACAGGACATTAACACTGCACTGAGAGAGAGGGGTTAATACAGTCCAGACACACTGACTGGACACTCCAGTACATTAACACTGCACTGAGAGAGAGGGGTTAATACAGTACAGACACACTGACTGGACACTACAGTACATTAACACTGCACTGAGAGAGAGGGGTTAATACAGTCCAGACACACTGACTGGACACTACAGTACATTAACACTGCACTGAGAGAGAGAGAGGGGTTAATACAGTCCAGACACACTGACTGGACACTACAGGACATTAACACTGCACTGAGAGAGAGGGGTTAATACAGTCCAGACACACTGACTGGACACTACAGGACATTAACACTGCACTGAGAGAGAGGGGTTAATACAGTCCAGACACACTGACTGGACACTACAGGACATTAACACTGCACTGAGAGAGAGGGGTTAATACAGTACAGACACACTGACATCTGTGTAAGGTCTTTGAGATTGCTTAAATCTAACATCAAGTTAAGGGTTCCAGTCCAGTCCTGGTGATACCCGTGTCTTCTGATATTTGTTCCAGCCCAGTTCTCAATTATCAGCCCATGCCGATTCAAATTCTATATTTTATGGCTTTTTAAAAGGTTTGCTTGCAGATCTTTAAAGGAAGGAACTCCGAGGTAATTAGTTTCAGGATTCGCCACAGAGCCCCTCCCATTGTGGGCGGATCTATCACCCCACTCAACATGGCCCCTCCCAGTGTGGACGCATCTTATACCATGGACAGTCTAATCTAATGGACCAAATATCAGCAGCAATCCAGTAATTAGTACAATAATTACTTACACTTATATAGCGCTTTTCTGGACACTCCACTCAAAGCGCTTTACAGGTAATGGAGATCCCCTCCACCACCACCAGTGTGCAGCCCCACCTGGATGATGCGATGGCAGCCACAGTGCACCAGAACGCTCCCCACACACCAGCTCTCAGTGGGGAGGAGAGCCGAGTGATGAAGCCAGTTCAGAGATGGGGATTATTAGGAGGCCATGATTGGTAAGGGCCAATGGGAAATTTGGCCAGGACACCGGGGTTACACCCCTACTCTTTTCGAGAAACGCCCTGGGACTTTTAACCACAGAGAGTCAGGACCTCGGTTTTACGTCTCATCCGAAGGATCCGAAGGACGGCGCCTGTTTACAGTATAGTGTCCCCGTCACTCTACTGGGGCATTAGGAGCCACACAGACCGCAGGGTGAGCGCCCCCTGCTGGCCCCACTAACACCTCTTCCAGCAGCAGCCTTAGCTTTCCCAGGAGTCTCCCCTCCAGGTACTGACCAGGCTCCCTCCTGCTGAGCTCCAGGGGGGCTGCCAGCTGGGAGCTGCAGGGTGATAGAGCTGCTGGCAGTAATTAAGGGCCCAGACAGAACGACACCCCAGCAGAGGCAGGGGACCCCAGAACCGCTGCTGGAGACTGGGAGGGAGGAGCGGACGGTAAGAACTCACTCTCCCCCTTCTCGTCCACGAGGGTGACCTCGAAGCTGTTCCGGCGGGGCTTCTCGGGGTTCAGCTCCACGGCGATGTCGGGGTGCTGTCCGGCGATGGCCTCTCGCACAGCCTCCGCCTGGCGCCCGTACACTCGTCAGCTCTTGCTGCGGTAGACACACACACACACACACACACACGCGGCCGCGGTCAGGCACCCTCCAGGACCCAGGTGGCAGTAGAGCGCCTCCTCCGGCCCCCCAGCACAGCCCCGCGGGGCTGGGGTCTGGAGCGACAGACACGGGAGGCGGTTCTACCCCAGCAGCACGCGCGCTGCAGCCCCTCCTCACCAGTGCTCGATGACGACCCTCCGGCCTGCCCCCTCCCGCCTCTCCCTCTTGGGCTCCTCTCCCTCCCTCGGCGCGGTGGGGGGCTCGGGCTCCGCCTTGCGCTTGCGCCCCCGTGAGGCTGAAGAGAGAGGAACAGGGGCGTCACAGGGGGGCATCCGATGGGACAGGAGGCACAGCTCCCCCTCCCACCTCCACTCCTCCTGAGGTCAAAGGTTAGGATGATGGCAGAGAGAGACTTGGAGAACCGCTTAGACTCCAACTCCAGTGAGTATCTCTGCCGCCGGTCTCTGTGTGTCTACTCCAGGGATACTAACTCCTGCTGGACTCTGGAGCTCAGGGACTGGAGCTGTACACCTGTGTGTCTACTCCAGAGATACTCACTCCTGCTGGACTCTGCTCCTCAGGGACTGGAGCTGTACACCTGTGTGTCTACTCCAGAGATACTCACTCCTGCTGGACTCTGGAGCTCAGGGACTGGAGCTGTACACCTGTGTGTCTACTCCAGGGATACTCAGTCCTGCTGGACTCTGGAGCTGTACACCTGTGTGTCTACTCCATGGATACTCACTCCTGCTGGACTCTGCTCCTCAGGGACTGGAGCTGTACACCTCTGTGTCTACTCCACAGATACTCACTCCTGCTGGACTCTGCTCCTCAGGGACTGGAGCTGTACACCTGTGTGTCTACTCCATGGATACTCATTCCTGCTGGACTCTGCTCCTCAGGGACTGGAGTCCCTGGAGAGAACCGCAGTCCCATAGACCTCAAGTGGTAAGGGACTATCGAATTACCAGTTTAAAAACCATGTGAACCGTCGTTATAAGTTTATAATGGTGACGTCAGGAACCCTGGACCACCGACTATGAGAGGACTTATAGAGCACGGGGCTTCTATGGCCGGGGTGGAACCCCGATTTAGGAGTCGAAATCACGTAACGATAAAACCCAGTTAAACCGTCATTGTTCTCGACTCTCAGCAGCGCAAACCATGTGTTAAGTAAGTAAACACCTCCTTTTTCCCCCCTCAGCCTGTACAGAGCGAGCAGAGGTACAGATGGAGGAGACTTACAGACCTCCTACACGTGAATACACCGCACTAATGAGGAAACTCATTTCATGGTACTCCACTCAGCCCTGAAAAAACACCGCGGAGCCCGAAATCTGGCTGCGGTCCATAGACCCCTTCCTGCCTGCGAGCCCAGACGGGCACCAGACACAAGTAGAAACCCGAGCCGTGAGAAGACGTTTTAACTTAAACACGTCGGAAAAATTCCAAAACAGCCCAGCTGCAGAACCGGGCAACAGATACCTCGTCCGATGCGTGAAACAACGTAAGCGAGACATATCCGACAGCATGCACAACAACAACTTCTTTTTTAAAAAAGGCATTCATAAATCCCCTATAAAAGACAGTCGTTTGGCGCTCGCATGCTTATTAAAGTTACCTGATTTGGCACCAGGCGCCATCGCTGCGTTCAGTCGCGCACTCCCAGCCCAGGCTGGAGCCTACCAACACGAGAGGGGAAAGGGGGGGGGAGAGGAACGGAGCAAACCACTGCATCCTCCAGGCTTAAATTAAATTAGAAGACCGGGGGAGCACGCTTTTCTGTCTCTGTACCGCACACGTTGTTGTAGTTTTCATTTAGCGGGATATGGACTGTGACGTCACAATATTGACTACTTGGTACTTTTTTTCCAGAATTCAGTACATTTGGGGTGGTTCTGCTCATAACCTGGTGAGAGTGATCAGGGTTCAGAACCGGGGCGCGTGCCCGGCTGGTGGTTTGTTTCTGGGGTGGGGTCCCCCGTCACCTGAATGTCCCCATTCCAGCTGGGTGACCTATGATGCAACTAATCCCTTAATTAACCTAATAATAGGACTAATTTGAGCTCATTAATTGTTTGTGCTCTTTTAGATGTTCAGCGCCTGCACATGTGGGAGGTCTTCTTTCAATCACTACGTTTCGTACATCACTTAGAAGTCTTCAGCTTCCGAGCAGAAAAAAACATTTTCAAAAGGTTCCTGTCAGGCAACCTGTTTGTTCAATTAGAGAATCGTTCTGATGCCTGAAGACAAGTAGAAACCATGTGACAGTGCTTTTAAAACTGTACACAAAGGGATGTGGGAGTGTGGAACCCACAGCCCACAGACATGCTGGTAGGTGAACTGGCTTCTGGGAAAATGGGAAAACTGGCCCCGGTGTGAGTGTGGGTGTCTGTGTGTGTCCTGTAATGGACAAAGTAGGTGTTTTACCCTGGCATCCTGGCCAAAATTCCCCTGTCTTTTACCCATCATGGCCTCCTCATAATCCCCCTCTCTGAACTGGCTTCATCACTCTGTTCTCCTCCCCACTGAGAGCTGGTGTGTGGGGACAGTACTGGAGTATCACCCAGGTGGGGCTGCACACTGGGGGTGGTGGAGGGGGGATCCCCATTACCTGTAAAGCGCTCTGAGTGAAGTGTGCAGAAAAGTGTAAAGATTATTATTAGTAAAAGTGGTTTTAGTATGTACAAATCCAGAATTGTTGTTGCTGTTGTTGTTACGGGCTCCAGCTCCCCTGTAACCCTGCTCTGTAGGACCTGCATGGCTGGCTGGATGTGGAGCCCATCCAGGGCAGGCTGTCTCCCAGCACCCACGCCGAGGGGCGACCTCCAGCGCAGGCCGGCCCGAGCCTGAAGAGACTCAGTGCAGCAAACGTGACTAAGGGTGGCTGGAATCGGGCAGGAGCGCACTGACACACTCGCTCACACACGTACACACACACACTCGCTCACACACGTACACACACTCACTCGCTCACACACGTACACACACACACTCACACTTACACACACTCACTTGCTCACACACGTACACACACACACACGCTCACACACGTACACACACTTACTCACACTTACACACACGTACACACATGCACTCACACACATACACACATGCACTCACACACACATACACGTACACACACTCACTTGCTCATACTCACACACACACACTCACGTACTCACACACACTCACTCACACACACACAGATGGACACGTATATAATCCTGTGTTGCAACTGACTACTTTTATCTACTAGCCCGGCAGCTCACACAGCATGCCCGGCCTAGGCACGCTGCTAAAATTTGAAAGCCCCGCCGGACATGCCTGAGCAGGGCTTCCCCACGACCTGAAAGACAAAACAGACCACCGTTATTTTTCTCAAATCTGGATTTTTACGTCTCTCTCAAATCCTGGGTTCTGGGTTCAGGCTGCGCTCATAGGACACCCCAGATCTGACCCCCCAGGAGAAAGAGACAGACTGTGCTCACAGGACACCCCAGATCTGACCCCCCAGGAGAAAGAGACAGACTGTGCTCACAGGACACCCCAGATCTGACCCCCGAGGAGAAACAGACAGGCTGCACTCACAGGACACCCCAGACCTCGTCCCCCAGGACATTCCATGTGGCATGTGCACAAATGGTACCCCAAAAACTCCCCCCCCCCCCCCCCCACCACCCGCACCCTGGAAACGCCTCACAGATCTGAGAAGAGTGGAGAGAGGGGCCGCCTGGAGACTGATGCTCTAAACCTGGGCAGCCCGGGCCTGACCCCTCAAGCGTGGGCCTTTGAGAGCCTGACAGGCGCGTTATCAGCTGGCATCAAACAAGCCAAATCAATCCCAGGAGCCTCGATCAAAGCTGCACACCGGCCCCAGTCTCCTGCCCGTGACTCTGGAGGTAGGAAGTCCCCTCCTGCCCGAGTGTGGAGTCAGGGACGCAGTCAGGCTGGGCTGCGGCTCTGGACAGGACTTACCCACAGGCGTGTCCCCGGGACGCTCCTCCTGGGCCTCCACGGCGGTCCTGGCGGCGGAGATGGTCTCGGGCCGGCCGGAGCTCAGCGCCTCCCGCAATGCGTCCAGGGAGCCGCTCTGCTGCACCAGGTCCCTGTGGGCGGGGGTGCTGGCGGCTTCTCTGGCGCCGGCGGTGGGGGGGCGGGGGGCCCTGGTCCTGGCGGAGACCACCTCCAGCACCGAGTCTACCAGGCCAACGGCCATGTGGCTCAGGGCTGAGGCGGGCCTGTCCAGCTCTCCAGCAGGGCTGGAGCCGTCGGGAGGAGTGCACACCGGGGCCACTGTCCCAAGCAGCCCGGTGACTATGTCCTCCACAATGTTTGTCAGGCCGGAGGAGGAGGAGGACATGGAGGAGGACGTGAAGGAGGAGGACGAGGAGGAGGAGGAGGACGTGGAGGAGGAGCAAATCGGGCAATCAACGGGACCCAGAGACGGGATCGGCAGGTCGGCGAGGGAGCTCGCCTGGATGACGGCCGCGCCGGCGGCCTGCTGGAGCCGGGAGAGCTCTGAGGGCGCCGCACTCCCGTCTCCGGAAGGCCTGGACGACGCCCGCGGAAGCGGGGCGCCGGCCTCCGGCGGGACGAGGGCGCGCACCTCTCCGGCGCCGGGCAAGTCCTGGAGGGAAGCTCCGGGCCACGCCGTCCGCTCCGCTGTGCAGCGGCTGCGGCCCTCCGGCCTCCCTCTGGCCCCGGCGTCCGGCGCTCCTGCGGAACGAGGTGAGATGGACAGTCTATCTGGAGGTGTGACACAGGCGACCTACAGTCCAGCTAGAATAGAATACACACTCACTGTGATCTATCTAGAATAGAATACACACTCACTGTGATCTATCTAGAATATAATACACACTCACTGTGATCTATCTAGAATAGAATACACACTCACTGTGATCTATCTAGAATAGAATACACACTCACTGTGATCTATCTAGAATATTATATACAGTCTACAGTCCAGCTAGAATATACACTCACTGTGATCTATCTAGAATATTATATACAGTCTACAGTCCAGCTAGAATATACACTCACTGTGATCTATCTAGAATATTATATACAGTCTACAGTCCAGCTAGAATACACACTCACTGTGATCTATCTAGAATATAATATACAGTCTACAGTCCAGCTAGAATACACACTCACTGTGATCTATCTAGAATATAATATACAGTCTACAGTCCAGCTAGAATACACACTCACTGTGATCTATCTAGAATATAATACACACTCACTGTGATCTATCTAGAATAGAATATACAGTCTACAGTCCTGCTAGAATATACACTGTGATCTATCTAGAATATAATATACAGTCTACAGTCCTGCTAGAATATACACTGTGATCTATCTAGAATATAATATACAGTCTACAGTCCTGCTAGAATATACACTGTGATCTATCTAGAATATACAGTCTACAGTCCAGCTAGAATATACACTCACTGTGATCTATCTAGAATATTATATACAGTCTACAGTCCAGCTAGAATACACACTCACTGTGATCTATCTAGAATATTATATACAGTCTACAGTCCAGCTAGAATATACACTCACTGTGATCTATCTAGAATATAATATACAGTCTACAGTCCAGCTAGAATATACACTCACTGTGATCTATCTAGAATATTATATACAGTCTACAGTCCAGCTAGAATATACACTCATTGTGTGTCACTCCTGTAAGTTTAGGAAACTTGAAAGAGTTTCAGTCCCAGAAGCCCCCAGAGTTAATAATTCCCCAGGGCCCGGTGGGATCTCACCATCATTGTTGTCCAGGCAATGAGAGAAGAGCAGTGGTCTTCCAACAGTCCCTAAACACAGAGACAGGACCCAGAGACTGGAGAATAGCTCCTGTAACTCCTTTCTCATAAAGCAGGCAGGAGAGAAAACTGAACCAGGTGCTTGTAGACCTAGACATCCGACTCCTCTTGCATGTAAAGTAATGGAAACACTAGAACTGAAGTAGGGGACCTGGATGAAATATACTCAGCAATGATTTAGAAAAGGTAGCTCCTGTCTCACCTTGTTAGAGATCTTTGAACACGCAACAACAGGAACAGATACACATAGATACACATAGGGCATATGGTATGGAGTGTTAAGATTTTCAGAAGCACTTTTGTAAAGTTCCCCAAAAACAACAAATTCTCAAGTTCTCAAAGGAAATGTGTCTGGATAGAGAATTAGCTATTAAATCTAATACAGATGGAACAGATAAGAGGTAAATACTCTAATTAGCGTAATGAAATTAGAGGAGTACCCCAGAGATCTGTACTGGGACCACTGATCTGATTTACATCTTTGAGACGGTGTAGGGAAGCAGTATGAGACAAAATGTTGGGATATGAGATATGAGATTTTTCTTTGGCATGACCGTACAAAACTACAAAAAACAACACTCAAAATAAACACAGATTAAAAACAAATAATCATCATAGACATGCAACAATACATAAACACACATCACACTCTCATTACACACAATCCGCTAGCTCCATACAGGAAACAGTCACTTAGCTGTGTTTAATATGCCAATTACACAGGGAATAAAAGATTTCCTGTAGACATTTTCTTCTTGTCTTATCTTGTATCATGTCCTTTCATAATGTATAAACAATTAAATATCATACTCGAATATCAATAAGACTTGAGGGCACTAGGGCACTACAAGGTATAAGAATTCACACACATCTCAATACTTTCCTATCTCAATAACTCTCTCTGAGCAGTGTTAATGTGTCCAGTTAGTGTGTCTGTACTGTATTAACCCCTCTCTCTCAGTGCAGTGTTAATGTACTGTAGTGTCTAGTCAGTGTGTCTGGACTGTATTAACCCCTCTCTCTCAGTGCAGTGTTAATGTACTGTAGTGTCCAGTCAGTGTGTCTGGACTGTATTAACCTCTCTCTCTCAGTGCAGTGTTAATGTCCTGGAGTGTCCAGTCAGTGTGTCTGTACTGTATTAACCCCTCTCTCTCAGTGCAGTGTTAATGTACTGGAGTGTCCAGTGAGTGTGTCCTAGGATAAATTATGGGGGATTAAGTTTTGGATGTTCAAATCTTTCATTTTAATTTCTAAACCTTAGTCTCAGTAGGGCTACAGACACCCTGGTTGTGGGTGTGAAACAGCTCTACAGGCTAGACTGCTTGCAACAGATTTTTTTTTCTACTCTTCTTGCTTCCTCTTTGGTTTCCTGTTTGCGTTCTTTATCTCTCCTGCAGGATCAGCAGCTGTATTGATCTGTGTGGCTCTAATACATATGACCTGAACTGTGTGTCCCATCTAAAACTTACTGGAATTCATTTGCTGCTTCTCCAGTTTTTTGCTAATCCTACTAATTTGGTATCACCTGCAAACCTGACTGGTTTACTAACAATATCAGCATCCATATCATTGATACAAATTAAAAAGAGCACTGGTCCCAGTGCAGACACCTGTGGTTCTCCACTAATTACATTACTGATATAATTAAGAACAGCACTGGTCCCAGTACAGACCCCCATGGTTCTCCACTAATTACATAACTGATATAATTAGGAACAGCAGTGGTCCCAGTACAGACACCTGTGGTACTCCACTAATTACATTACTGATATAATTAAGAACTGCAGTGGTCCCAGTACATACCCCAGTGGTTCTCCGCTAATTACATCATTGATATAATTAAGAAGACCGGTGGTTCCAGTGCAGACCCCTCTGGTACCCACTAATTGCATCACCCCAATTTGAGCTTTCCCTCCTTACCTGTACTTTGCTTTTTCTCTGGTAAACATGTTTGGGTAATAAAAATACATTCAAGCTATTTTCATTTACATAAAAATATTTTACTCATTATCCACAACACTCATCTTATGTGCAAAACTCTTAATAGAAAACTATATAAACTGGCAGCAAAATTCGATAACCAGCGCAAACTGGATGTGCTGAATTCAGTCATATTCATTTATATTGTAAATGAAATTAATTGTATCAGAACAGTAATGACTGCGCACAATACATTTTAATAATTCATACAAAATAAGAAAAAGGTTGATTCGTTAATTGGTTTGTCAAACACAAAATCATAGGCTCCAAAACACAGTAAACTGTACTTGAGTCGTGTTTTCAAGCAAATCAATCCAAGGATCTCTTCGAATGCAGGTAATGCACAAATACCACAAATCAACATGTATATAGTGTAAACACACAGATCAAACAGACAGCATGCTGTCAATCATCTTGCTGTTCTTCTGCATGTGACCACAATGTTCACGTCAACTTCACATCCCATGTCTTTGTTTGCAAGGCAGCCTGGGAAGGACGTCCTTCCCAGCAGCCCTGGCACTGTTGTGCTGCGTTGTCTTCACGTGCTTCACCCGTGGTTTGGATGAGGGTGACCTGCGCATAAGGGTGGTCACAAACGTCACAGGCGTCCTGCCTCCAGGCAGAGAATAAGGAGGCAGGCACGTGGTCATGCACCGTGGGTGTGCAGAAGGGAACTGGTGCAGTACTAGTGCAGGATGGATGTGCACACTGTTCCAGTCCGCAGTAACCATACCAAGGCTGAGCAAGGCGAGTGTGTGACACGTCCAGGAATTTTACCCATGGCCTGTTTTGTGTGTCCCTCAGACTCTCAGGCTACAGTATTCTCAAATGGTGCGCCTCCTCGCTGTCCCTGCACATCTACTGCAGCTCTCTGCTTGGTCAAGCTGAAGCCACCTTCATCTGTGTAGAGGCGCTCCTGGATTTCAGCACCTGTGTCCAAATCCGTCACTCAGCAAGACAGGAAGCAGTCGTGCTCATTTCAAGGACCAGTGTAACAGTCACATACTGTATCTGTACTGTTACTCTACTAACAGCAGTCTAACAGCATTTGACTGCTGGAGATGTCACACATCAACATTATTTTACCTTCTGTGTCTTCACTAGTTCCTCATTTCAGTGTGCATGTGCATGTTGTCGTGGAATTTTATCAAAGAAGAGCCAGGAGAGGTGTTCTCATTCACTCAGTAAGGTCTTTATTCATATTGCAATATGGGAAAAAGCCATCACTGGTTTGTGCAGAGAAGTGAAGGCTGATTCAAAAGCACGGAGAGCCCTTGTTTTATATCTTTTTTAAGCTCATGCAACACTTCAAGGACAGGCGAAGCAGTAATTTCCCATTCCTTATAGGTTTCTGCTTTAAGCAAAGAAAAGAGTAGTTATTCAAATAGTTTCTCGTACTCCCTTTTTCAAGCAGCAGAGATAAACATTATTAAAACATCCCGTGCCCTTGACGAGCTGGGTGCTATCACACTTTGTTCTAAGAATCCAGCTGCTTCTGCAACACAGCTCTGCCTGTAAACAACATTTTTAGGATAAAACACCTTTTTCTCAGTAACTTTCCATTACATTCCCTCCTTTTTATCGTTAAATATGTTCACACCACAGAGTCCTCGTAGGGGTCACCTGGTGGGTCCCAGGGCTCCTCGGAGTCTGTTCTGAGCAGTGCATATTGATGCGTAAACATTTTCACTACCATAGATCGAAGCATAGAAATAATACAAGTCATACAACAGCACAACAGCAAAAACGCTACAACAACAGGCATGAATAGCTTTAAGAAAAACAGTCCCCATGACCCGAATGATGATTTTAACCATGAAAAGAAGGGGAACTCATTGCCAATGCCCCGTTCTTGATTTACCCTGTTCTTAAGCTCTTCCAGCCGGTGTATTGCGAGGGTGAGGTTACCATAGTCATCATCATTAGCAGGGATATAGGTACAGCACGAATCGCCTATCAGAGCACACACCCCTCCAGAGGCAGCGTTCTGGAGGTCTAGCACAAACCTATTTTGCAGCCCCATTAACCTTACTCCTCTTAATTCTTGTTTTATTGCGTCAAGGCCGTCCAGTGTTATATTAATAAAGGAGTACATTTCATAGCGGGTTAGCTGCAGCCAGCGAGCATTAGCTATGGATTGGATACTCAGACCCGATGAGAAAACCATTTCCGCTGCTGAGAATAGTCTATAATCATCTGGGATCCCTACCAGACTTGGGGAATGCCTCTCTGCCCAGGTTAAGGCCCTGTTGGCTAGGGTTCCTTTCTGGGTGATCAAGGGTTGGGTGGAGTCTAGCAAGTGGGAGTCTACTGGCACTACTAGGATTGGGTGATGCAGGGTTACAAGTGCACAAACACCCCTCCACTGAGGAGGAAGGCTATCGTACACCTCTGCACCACATTGCCAATACCAGTCCATTAACACCATGGTTCCATCAGACAGGGTATGATCCGTAGTAGTAAGATTACAACCTAGGGTTCGTCCTAGGGATGGACCCTGACCCTTGTTTTCATAGCAACGTGAGTGGTAGATCATGGATGGGAGGTGAGCTACTGTTTTGACTGGGGAGTCAGTCCAAGTAATGTGTTTCATAATGTGATTCCAAATCGGGGGGCACTCAGGTTTTTTGTCGCCGGTGTAAGACATGTGAAGACTGAAACTCAACCCTCGTGCAGTAGTGTCAGACGTGTTGAAGCTTAGTTCAATGGAGGCTGGGACATGTCCCCTGGACCCATTCATGGTACTGTAGTTGTACGCCTCGGAGTAGGCCAATGAGGTTAGGACAAATCCTCCGGGGTCAGGCCTCTGAAATCCCGCAACCAAACTAATACACTCAGAGAAAATACCTGCAACCGGCTGAGGGATGAGCCTTCCTGGCGAGTCTGTGGCCTGAGGCATTAGAGAACACACATAACAGGACGCATTCGGTCGAGTACTTTTCGCAGTATAGTTCATGTCACGGCACCACAAATTGTCCTGGAAATCAGCATGATTGGTCTCATTCAGCCTGTCCAGTGGGGAAACAACCTCTCTCTTCTGTCTGCTTTTCGGAACTGGAGTAGTGCCGTTTTGGCCTCCCACAGTCACAGAATCAGTTGTCAACAGAATGGGGACGATGATGAACAGACGGAGGGAGACGAGTCCACACAGGCTTCTACTGAGTGACCACTCTAAGCGTCGGAATGGGTGCCAAAGACGCTGAGACAACATCATTGCTCTGATATGTCGTCTGCTTGTAGATCGCCGGTCACCTTCTTGCAGTGGGACGCATGGATCCAGGGCACTCTTTCTGCAGCCTTCACGGAGGTGGTCGTGGTCAGTAGCACCTGGCATGGACCTCTCCACTTGGGCGAACACCACTTTCTCCTCCTGAAGTCCTTCACCGGGATCCAGTCTCCTGGCTGGAGGGTGTGGCAGTAGTCTCGGTCTGGAGCCGGTAGGGCAGCTTTTACCTGTGTGTGAATATCACCGACAAGTTTAGACGTTTTTCGGCAGTATGCCACTAGACACTTATCCAGTGTTGTGGGATCTGCGGGCATGCCCCAGGAATTTGGAAGACCCATTGGCATATGTCTGCCCATGAGGACCTCGTACGGGGACAGGCCAGTAGTTGCAGGGGGCCGTGCCCTGATATACATCAGCACGAAGGGAAGGCAGGTCACCCAATCCATTCCTGTGTCAGCCATCATTTTTGTTAGTTTGTTTTTAATGGTCCCATTCGCTCGTTCTACTGCCCCGCCACTCTGCGGGTGGTAGGAGCAGTGCTGCTTTAAGTCGATGCCCAGGTGATCAGTTAAGCAGGTAATAACATCGTTCACAAAATGGGTACCATTGTCTGAGCTGAGTTTTCCTGGGATTCCCCACCTCGGGAGGACATCCTGCAGTAAGTGTTTGGCCACACTTTTAGCATCTGCGGGTTTGCAGGGGAAAACTCCTACCCACCTCAAGAACATGTCCACTATAACTAGACAGTGTTTGTGTCCTCTGCAGGGTGTCAGTTCTATGAAGTCCATCATGAGGTGGTCAAAGGGCCCCTGAGGAGTGGGATGGGCCGAGGACTGAGTCTTAGTGCCCCTACCGACATTGTTTTGGGCACAGATAAGACATTTTTCACAAACTCTTTCGGCAAAGGTCGTGAACCCCCTTGTATCCTACTGTGTACTTACCATGCTCACCATCCCACCTTTTGACACACGGTCCTTCCCATGTGTCAACTTTGCTATGTAGGTAAAAAGATGGCGGGGTAGGCAAGGTTTACCTGTGGGCCCCAGCCACGCCCCGTCGGAGAACGATCCAGATGTCTTCCACTTACCCCTTTCCAACGCGGGAGCAAGGGCTTGCACGTCAGGTAGAGCAGCCCCCCGGGGCTCCGGCTGGACGGGGATGGAGGGGAGGGTGAGAGGAGGAGAGGGGGAAGCGGCGGCAGCCTTCTAGGCCGCATCAGCCCGAGCATGACCCTTCGGGACGGCGTCGGTGGCACTGGTATGGGCTGCACACTTACACACCGCAATGGCCTGAGGTGAAAGGATAGCCTCGAGCAGATCACTGACCAGAAGAGAGTGCTGAATGGGCGTACCTTGAGAGGGGAGAAAACCTCTGTTCTTCCATAGAGTGCCAAAGTCGTGGACGCCGCCGAAAGCGTATCGACTATCAGTATAAATAGGAGCCGACTGTGAGGCAGCCAAGACACAGGCCCGTGCGAGAGCAAAAAGTTCTGCGGCTCGTGCAGACAGGTGAGACGGAAGGCGGCAGGCCTCAACCGCCTCGTGGTCCGAAACAACCGCGTACCCCACATGGTTCTGTCCCGCTGAGGGATCCTTCCTGGCTGATCCATCCACATAAAAAACCAAGTCAGAGTTAGGAAGAGGGGAAGAGCAAAGGTTCTGTCTGGGGGTTACCCGAGAGGTGATGGCCACCAGGGAATCATGTGGCTCCTCCTCATCCTCCATAGGCAACAGGGTGGCTGGATTCAGCACCGCACACCGTTGGATAGTGACGTGGGGAAGGGACAGAAGGAGGTGGTGAGTGGTGAGTGAAATGGAGAGTGGACGCTGGAGACAAGTGCAAGGTCTTACTCTGGAGGAGGATCCAGTCTGCTTTCTTGTTTCCTTTTTTCTCCCTTTCCTGCAATTTCTCCTGAAGTTACTCAACCTGTTGTGGACTAAAGTTGCCGTACTCTGGAAAACCCAACTTACTCCAGAGGGGAAGACACTTTATTCCCACATCACCAAACTTATCGTACATGTACTTGGCTGGGCCACTCAGCCCAGCCTTGACTTTAGAGCTCTCATTACCCATTGTCGACAATGCCTTACTGTTTCTAGAACACTCACATTGACTACTCCGCAGAGCACAAACCACACGTCTTTGTTAAGATATGTGCATCCCAGACCCATTATAAGTCCCTGACTTATCGAAGAGAACGCCCTTGTGGCTTGCTTTTCAAACTATTAGTCCTTTAAAGGATCACTTACTGATGTCAGACGGCCACGGATTTCTCCAAACGCTTCTCTAAAAGTAAGTATTTATCCCCCGAGGTTCGTCCAATTCTCAAAAATTGTCCGGGTCCGGATGGAGTTCCAATAGCCGTCCGCAATCAGGTTTGTGATCCCTTCTTCATCGCCAAAGATTGTCGTGGAATTTTATCAAAGAAGAGCCAGGAGAGGTGTTCTCATTCACTCAGTAAGGTCTTTATTCATATTGCAATATGGGAAAAAGCCATCACTGGTCTGTGCAGAAAAGTGAAGGCTGATTCAAAAGCAGGGAGAGCCCCTTGTTTTATATCTTTTTTAAGCTCATGCAACACTTCAAGGACAGGCGAAGCAGTAATTTCCCATTCCTTATAGGTTTCTGCTTTAAGCAAAGAAAAGAGTAGTTATTCAAATAGTTCCTCGTACTCCCTTTTTCAAGCAGCAGAGATAAACATTATTAAAACATCCCGTGCCCTTGACGAGCTGGGTGCTATCACACTTTGTTCTAAGAATCCAGCTGCTTCTGCAACACAGCTCTGCCTGTAAACAACATTTTTAGGATAAAACACCTTTTTCTCAGTAACTTTCCATTACAGCATGTATTTGTGTGCACCTGTGTTTGTGTGTGTGTGCTTAGCAATGCACATGTACAGTATGTGTGTGCACCTTGTGTGTACGTTTGTGTGCTCGTCAGTGCACTGTATGCGTGTGTGTACCTGTGTATGTTTGTGTGCTCGTCAGTGCACATGCATGTTTGTGTGCACTTGTGTGTGTGTGTATGTGCTCGTCAGTGCATGTGTATGTGTGTGAGTGAGTGCACATGATAGAACTTGCTGTGAGAGTGACTGTGGCGAGAAGCGCTGCAGAGGGAGACAGACTGTCGGGTCCTGCATGGGCGCATGCTATTATCTCTGGCGCGTGAATGTCCCTGTGGACTCGGGCAGCTGGCAGTCGTACCTCTGATCGTGCCCAGGAGATACTTGGGGGAAACGTCTGTCCCATCACTGCCACGTCTTCCTGGGCCACCCACAGACAGCGATCGAGACAGGCCGCAGAGCGCAGCCGGTCCTCCGGTCTCTTACTGTGGGCTGCCATCCTGTGGGCAGGTTTGTTACCACGAGCTACAGACTCAACAGACACATCTGAATCCGTTTTATCGTGTGAAAGTACTAACCAGCTTGCCTCCACTTAGCCACCAGCCTGAGCAGCAAACCTAAAGTGAACGCAGTTCAACTGAAACTCTGATGCAAGATACCGGATATGCACGCACAGCTCTTATGTTTGATCTGAAAATGATCATTTTTTATTTCTCACTCACTATTAATAGATGATGACAATACAAGTGCAGAAGTGTTGTCCTCTCTGAGCCCTGCAGAGATTGCGTCTGCTTCGTGAAACCTTGCCTTCTTGCTGCTGTCTGCTCGTGTTGTCTGGATCAGGATAAGCCACAGGGTCTCACTCATGGCTCTGGACGGCCCCGCGTTTCTGCTGATCCTACCGGCCCTGGTCAGCGTCTGGACGCTGGTTTCCTTGAATTCCAGCGGCGGTATCCGGGAGTGCAGGAAGACTCTGGCCATGCCGGTGCTGGAGGTCCTGCCGGGCGGCGGCTGGGACAACCTGCGCAACCTGGACATGGGCCGGGTGATGAACGTCAGCTACGCCCTGTGCCAGACCACCGAGGACGGCGCCTACCTCATCCCGGACGAGGTGTTCGTGGTGCCGCGGAAGGTCAGCAACGTGGAGACGCACTCGGAGCTCATCGAGAGCTGGCTGCAGCAGAGCAGCTCGGTGGCCCGCTCCATCAACGCCGACGTGTCGTTCCTGGGCGTGCTGAACGGCAAGTTCTCCGCCGAGAGCCAGAGGATGAAGACGCACCAGGTGCGCGAGAGCTCCGTCACCACCCGCGTGCAGGTGAGAGGCCGGGGAGGGGCAGAGGAAGTCACGAGACAGGTGTTTTACAAAGGGTCTCCCAAGAGGTGATAGACAGATGCCATCGTTCACTCCTACATTTGGCTCTAAAGCAGAAGCATTTCTGAGTGACTGCATATCTGACATGAAACAGCCACAAAAACTACAACAGGGGCTTTGTACTTTGAGGTTGTAACTTTTTTACAGAGAGTTCTGTTCCTGTGCTTTTCCTCTTGCACTTGACTTTCAAAAGTAAAGAAAATGTGCTTTGTTTAAAAATACAGAATACACAGCTGAACTCTGTTTGATGTGTTTTTCTTTTTCTAACGGGTTTCTGGAAATCTCTGTGTTTAAATCTGTTTCTCATAATTCTTTCTGTGCTTGTGTGTGTCATTGGATGTCCTTGGTCCATGCCTGTGTGTGTGCGTCTTCCTGCGTCCTGTGTTTGTGTCTGTGCATGTTAACCTTCTTATCTATGTTTGCACACCCTGTGTATGTTTAGGTTATTGTCAATGTGTTTGTGTTTCTGTGCAGGTCCCATATGTCTGTGTGTGTCCTGTCCTGTGAGTGTTTTGTGTGTCTGTGTGTGTCCTGTTCTGTGAGTGTTTTGTGTGTGTCTGTGCGTGTCCTGTGCTGTCATTGAGAGATGCCATTCTCCTCCTAACTCAGCCTGCGTTTTCTTACAGTGAAGATTTCCTAGGACTCCACTTGAAATCACCAGGATGAGCACAAAGTATGTGTTTGTTCTATTGTGATCACAAGTGTGCAGAAAATTACCCCCAAATAAATCCAGTATCTTATTGTACTTATCATTCATCCTAATTTCATGACCACAAACACAAATTGTTCGACTGAAAAAAAAACATTCAGAGAAAAATGTAAATGCAGGGAATGAATAGTATATAATTCTTTCCTTCTTTGAACAAATTGAAAACCCACCCGTTACCTTAAATCTTTAAGAACAGAAGAAATGAGAGGAAGCCATTTAGCCTACACAGGTAGTCCAGGGATCTATCACAGCTGTTTCCTGAAAGATGTCAAGGTATCAGCTTCAACAACAACATGGCTGGGCAGCTTGTTCCACACCCCCACCACCCTTTGTGTACAGAAAAGCCTCCTGTCCTGACTGGAGGATCTCATCCAACTGTTTAACGAATGATGCCACCCCAGAGTGGGCATTCACCCCTGTCTCCTGCCCACTAACCATTTCAAAATCCAGATCCATGCTTTACCTTGAAAGCCTACCGCCTGCAGTGTGAGATTTCGTGTTTTATGGGGCACTTGATCAGAAGCCTTCCAAAAGTGGAAAGGTACCGTATTGAAGGTCCATGACTGTGGCTGTTCCTTCCTGGCCTGCCCACTCTGTTGAAGAGACGGGGCGGGAAGGAGATGCTGGGGCGATTTATTTCTCATTGAACCGCACGGCGCCGTTGTGTCGTGGAATCGCGCGTGGCTGCAGGGTTTCGGAGCCGCCGCTAGAGGGAGCTCTCGAGCTGTGGCAGCTCACTTCTGGAGAAAGGAGAGGCTGCACCGCTGGGAGCGCCGTTTTTAGGTAGTAATGTCTGCGGGTGTTAAAGTGTAGCGGATGTCATTTCACATATTTTCATATTTTTTTTATATAAACGGGGTTGGGTTCTTTTTAATCTCAGTGCAAATCGCAAATTTCATTGTGTAAGAGTTACAGCATCTCAAATCCCTCCGGTCAGAAGAGAGCAGAGAAACTAGACTCTCCCAGTAAAAAGGCCCTTATGTTTGAAAACACTACTTGGAAGAGCACTTAAAACTGAGAACAGGAGTCATGTCTTTACACAAAGGGTGGTGGGAGTGTGGACCAAGCTGCTCAGCTGTATTGTTGAGGCCGATACCCTGGTTTCTTTCAGGGAACAGCTAGATGAGATCCTTGATTCAATTAGCAACTGAAAACCAAATGGCCTCTCGTTTGTAACCGTCCACACGCTTCATGTTGAGCTACGGACAATATTTTAATCTTGAGCCACAGACAATATAACAATTTGCTTCCGCAGATGTAGGACAATTACGGAACAAAACCTGATTGAAAGTGTAAGACCTGGTCGAGTCTCTTCCTGGTGAAAGAGCCCTGCTCGTTTTTACTGTTTTTTTTAGCCGAATCACATTGCGCTCCTATCCAATTTTTGCTTAATATACTTTCCTGGAATATTTGTTTACATGTAATAAGCTTATAGACATTAAGCTTCTCGGGGTGACAGGTAAGTGCCGCGAGAGACGAAGTCCCTTGTCAGCGAGCGGGACGGTTACCCTGGTAACAGAAGTGGCGCGGAACTCCCGCGAACCCCGTGCCTACCTCGTGGAACCGGACATGTTAAATATTAATATTTTTACTTCTTCTCCCAATGGGTAACAAGTTTGTCCTTGGGATTAATATGTTTGTTGTTGAAAGAGTATGAATCAGCACTCATGCTCTTTGCACCATTTAACCAGCCTCACCTCGGAGCCACTGGTGACCGCTAAACACTTCATTATCCCGGATCGTTGCTGAACCTAAACAGCGCTGCTCGAGTTTAGATTAAATGTAGATCGACCGCTGTCGAGTTCTTCTATTCAGAACGCAGTGGTGGTAATATCAGTGCCGGTAATTATAGTGGTACAGTATTGAAAAGAGGAGAACAGAAACACAACGTCCAGCCCCACGTGGATGATGCTCCAGTACTCTCCCCACACACCAGCTCTGTGTGGAGGAGAGCAGAGTGATGAAGCCAGTTCAGAGAGGGGGATCATTAGGAGGTCATGATGGGTAAGGGCCAGGGGGAAATTTAGCCAGGACACCGGGGTAACACCCCTACTCTTCTCGAAATTACAAGAAATTATAGTAGCTGTACTAATTGTAATATCAGTGGTAATGGAGTTTTTAACGAAAGCTCGGGAGGGATGAAGGCAGCCGGACTAATTAAACTCAGCTGCTGCAACTCGCACTAATTCTGGCGTTCAGCGCTCAGTCTCCATGTATACCACACGTCACCCTCTCTTCTCCTTCGCTCGTGTTCCGCGTCGCTCCGCCCCCCTCGGTCACACGGGGGCCCTGTCCTCCCCGTCCAGGGGCCGGGAGCTTGGCTTGGCTAGACCAAGTCTTCACATCTCAAACAACCTCAGTTCTACCTGCTCCCACGCTTCGGCTGCTGTATTGTAGTTGTAGTGTTAGAGGTGGTCATTGCAGCAGTGGTACTCAGGGGTCATTGTAGTATTAGTGCTAGCAATTGTAGTCATAGTAGTAGTGGTAGTAACTGGTAGTTGTAATTGTAGTATTAGTGCTAGCAATTGTAGTAGCAGCAGTAGGACGTTTAGCGGTAGCGCTGTACTGTTAAACTGACAGATCTGTTGAGGTCTCCCAGCGTCTTCTGGCTTGTTAATATCTTTAGCGTATTCAGGTCACCAAAGTAGTGCTCTATTTTCAGATACACGAGCCGTTAGGTCTCCTCGCTCGCAATGTGGGTCAGGTGTCGACAGCTGCGTCAGTAGATGTTTTTAAGCTTCTTTTAGCAAGTTGCTTTCTGTTTGAGCTGTTTTTGTGTTGGCCACAACCGAAAAGGCGCGGTGTTTTTGCAGGAGACGGGAAGCGGTTTCTCGAACAACAGGATGCGGAGCCTCGAGCTCGCTGCGCAGGTGCCGCGCGCGGGCCAGCTGTAACCACGCGGCGACGATGTGCCGCGCTCGAGCTGTGTGATCTTCTGCGTAACACAGATAACAGACTATACGCGGCGAGCGCACACAGTCTGCGGTGGACCCTGCAACTTACACTCCTCCTAAGAATGAAAGGGAGCATTTATGTTTCAGGCTGCGTTACGTGCAACATAAGAGCTCAATTTTCTATGTCATATAGTCGCACTGTGCACTGCAGCCTCCTATTCAAACTCTTGCACTATTAATTTCCTGTATATAGTTACGTTCAAAATGCATTACGATGCAGGTCACACTTCCTACATAAGGTATATAAAAAGTAGTTAAATGCGTTTAATTGAAATCTGTTTCTTGCGCACAGGTGTACGGCCTGGTAGGCTATAATCATTTTATTCTCAAGAGACCTTTTGCAAGATTATTAGTGTAACACACTGCACTTCTTTACAGTTCACACAGGGTCACCGGGTCTCTGTCTTTGTGTGTTCTCTTCTCTGGCTCGTTTGCTTGTTTCTCTCTGTCTGCCCCCTCTCGCCTTCTCTCCCTGCCCCTGTCTCCCTCCCTGCCTCTCTCCAATTCAATATCCTCAAATTCAGACAGCTTTCTGTTTTTATCCTGGACATGCAGGCCGTACTTCGTCAGGGTCTGTTTCTCTTTGCTGTCTCTCACCCTGGTCAGATACTCGGCTAGTGTGCGTCGTCTGTGTAGGGTCCTGTAACCGCACTCTTCTCTGCTATATAGAGGAATGGGTTGGATCACACTTTCAGATATTCGTAGGCAGATTTTAATGGGGGTGGGGCGGGTTGATGTTGTAGTGCTTCTAATGAAGCAGAAAGCCCTGTGTGCCGTCTCCTTCAGTGCCCACAGTGCTATCACTGCTCGGACAGCAGTGCCAGGCTCTGCTGCAGCCTGTGTTCTGGGTCCGGATGGACTGGCAGTGTCCAGGTGTGACAGTACTGCACCAGCAGTGCCAGGCTCTGCTCCAGCCTGTGTTCTGGGTCCGGATGGACTGGCAGTGTCCAGGTGTGAGAGTACTGCACCAGCAGTGCCAGGCTCTGCTCCAGCCTGTGTTCTGGGTCCAAACGGGCTGGCAATGCCCAGGACTGACAGTACTGCACCAGCAGTGCCCAGGTCTGACAGTACTGCTCCAGCAGTGCCAGGCTGTGGGCGGCAGCTGGACCAGGTCATCTGTTTCTCTCTGTGTGTCTCCGGGTGAGTGAGCGCGTGGGTCGACCTGAAACAGAGCGCGCGGGTTCAGCACCTGCGCAGTTTCCGTTACGCGGGAGAGAGAGAGACAGCGAGACGGGGGGGGGGGAGACACAGCAGATTTACACCCACGGAGAGAGACAGACTGAGAGAAGCAAGACGTTCCAGCAGACCTGATCGCGCACCCGGGATGGCCACGATGGGCTCGCACCAGACCCGCGCTCTGCTCCTCGCGGTCGCGGCGCTGCTCGCGCTGCCATGTAAGTATCCCGCGAGGCGGATATCCCCCGGAGGGGCCGAGCCCGACCGCGCCTCGCGCCGGCCTGTGTGTCTCAGGGTCTCTGCCGAGGCTCAGAGCGGTCGCGACGGTTATTCAGTGTCTCTCCGCGCTGTCCTCTCTCAGTCGCCGGCGGCCAGCAGCAAGTCACCGCCACCCAGAAGCCCACCGGGCCGCAGCTGCTCAAACCCGGCGACAGCATGGCGCTCCAGTGCAGCACGGAGTCCGACAGCTACAGCCTGATGTGGTACCGACACCGCCGGCCCGACACGGGCAGAGCGACGGGGCTGGAGCTGCTGTCCTTCTCCTACGCTTCGACCTCCGACACCGATCTGAAGGACGCCCCGCAGGACGTGCGGGACCGAATCGAGTCCGTCCGGACCAGAGCCGAGCTGAGCCTGACCGTGAAGGACCTGCGGCCCGCGGACAGCGCGTGGTACTACTGCGCAGCCAGAGACACACGGCGGCGCGAGAGCGGCGCGGGTCCGTGCAGGAACTGCCGCGCCGCTCGCGACGGGGGAAAGGGCGCGTTTTCTTTTCTTTTTTTAACAAAAAGAGGCTTCACTCGGACATAAACTCGGAGGAACAAGAAGAGGCGCACGGCTCTTCATTAACAGGCTGGAGGGAAAACTCTCCCCACCCAAGCTCATCTCGCGTGTCGGTTCTGCCCTTTCCCGCCAGCTTTTACACCGTCCGTCCCCCGGTTCTCACTCACTGTACCCCGATAATCTCTCACCGATGTGTCTCTGTCCTCCCCAACTCCCCCCCTGCTTATGTTACAGCCTGTCGGTCCCAGACGAACGTCCTGGTCTCTCAGTTCCCCGCGTCCGCCGTTACCGAGCCCAGCGGCGGCTCCGTGAGCTTCTCGTGCACCGTGAACCAGGCCAACTATAACTTCTTCTGGTACCGCCAGATTCCGGGCGGGACCGAACTGGTACCGCTGCTGGAGTTCTACTCCTATGACAAAGAACAAGCCAGCGAGAAGTCGCAGGACCCCGGCCTGGGGCCCCGGATCGGTTCGGTCCGGCTGAGCGACCGGTCGGTGAACCTGACGCTGTCCGGGCTGCTGGGGAACGACTCGGCGCTGTACCTGTGCGCGAGCCGAGACACACAGCGCTGCCGGCGCGCGGGAGGGGCGTGCAGATAAGAGCGAGGGCGCTCGGGGATCGTGAGCACGTGAGCCAGTACAGCAGCTGTCCTGTACTGTAAAAGTCTATATTCCCCTGTTATCTCCTGTCCCCGTGTCTCCTGTCCTGTACTGTAAAACAGTCTATATTCCCCTGTTATCTCCTGTCCCCGTGTCTATTGTCCTGTACTGTAAAACAGTCTATATTCCCCTGTTATCTCGTGTCCCCGTGTCTCCTGTCCTGTACTGTAAAACAGTCTATATTCCCCTGTTATCTCCTGCCCCCGAGTCTCCTGTCCTGTACTGTAAAACAGTCTATATTCCCCTGTTATCTCCTGTCCCCGTGTCTCCTGTCCTGTACTGTAAAACAGTCTATATTCCCCTGTTATCTCCTGTCCCCGTGTCTCCTGTCCTGTACTGTAAAACAGTCTATATTCCCCTGTTATCTCCTGTCCCTGTGTCTCTTGTCCTGTACTGTAAAACAGTCTATATTCCCCTGTTGTCTCCTCTCACTGTGTCTCCTGTCCTGTACTGTATGTTACTATTTTTCACACCTGATCCTTTATGTTACCAGGTAAGTCAGTTACTGTACATGTGCTTGCATGTCTCTTATTTCCTGTAGGTGTAGGAGGGATCGGCACTACTGTGCCACAGCTATGGAGTCCTGGGTTCGATTAATGCTTGAGGCCTGTGCCTGTGTGGAGTCTGCATGTTCCCCTTCAGTGTTTTGTCTTCATGTGGAGCCCCTGGGGCTGCTGCTCGAAACGTTTAGGTGAACTTGCGTCGCCATGGCGATAGTCAGCTAAATTTGTCACACCAGGTAAGTGTCAGTCACAGTATCTGATGAAAAAACAGATGTCTTTTTGAGGTTAAGCACAGTTGAAACAGGTGCTTCTGAAACCTAAAAACACAAACAGTTCGTGATAGAGCCCATTGTGGCTTCTCCAGTACCTGGAAGGCTGAGATGAGACATGTGGGTGTTGTTATTGAGATATTTTCTTCCAGCTGCTTGCCAGGCACATTACTGTCCAGATAAAACCCAGGCAAAGCCTGATATCTGCCTTCTGATATCAGAGTTAGATTGTTGTACTTCTCTCTTTACTGATACCCCAGTACCCCAGAACAGTGGCCCAGTACTCCAGTACTGACTCTGTACCCCAGTACAGTACCATAGTACCCCAGTACTGACTCAGTAGCCCAGTACAGTACTCCAGTAATGACTCTCTACTCCAGTACAGTACCGTAGTACCCCAGTACTGACTCAGTAGCCCAGTACAGTACTCCAGTACTGACTCTGTACCCCAGTACAGTGTTATTTATTGTTAACAGAAATAAAATTAAACTTTTAATACAGTGCAAATTGCATTCTACCTGTTTGTGTTTATTTACATTTAATTATATACAAGTGATTTTTTCTCAGTGCCTTTTTGATTGAGATTTTCCTGTTCCTGCAGTTTTTCCCCAGATGTATTTATTTCAATCTTCAACCACTTTTCTGCTACTCAGCACTTCAAGGGATTCTTGTGAAACATCAATATAAGAATAAATATTGTTGGATTCCCTGTGCAGTCTGCGTGGAGTTTGTATGTTCTCCCCGTGTTTGTGTGGGTTTCTTCCCACAGTCTAAAGACTTACTGGTGTGTTAATTGGCTTCTGTGAAAGCTGTCCCTTGTGTGAATGTGTGTGTCTGTGTGTGCCCTGCCATGGATTGGCGTCCTGCCCAGGGAGTACCCCGCCTTGTGCCTGTTGCTCGTCGGGACAGGCTTCAGCTCCTCTTTGACCCTGAATCTAACCCTGAAGTGGTTAGAAAATGGATGGGTTCACTGTTATCTCCTCTCACTGTCTCCTGTCCTGTACTGTAACTGTATCACCTGCTCTATTCCTGTTATCTCCTCTCACTCTGTCTCCTGTCCTGTCCTGTACCTGTCTGTATCCCCCTGTTATCTCCTCTCCCTGTGTCTTGCCCATGTATTCCCCATGTGTTGTGTATCCTCCTGTCGATTCTGCACATGTCTGTCTGGACTGACGGACTCGGTGCCAGTGTCGCACCCAGTCCAGTCTCCCCTGGAAATCTGCATCACATCACCCCCAAACCACGCGCAGTTTGATTTTCTCAGCCTCCACATATAAAACGATTTACAAGTGACACATAAGCATAAAAGGCGCACAGAGCCTTAGTGTGCGCTGTTTCGGGCTCCCCTGCCTTAGATTTTCTTTTACGTGACGGTACTTTTTAACAGTTGTTCTAGCAAACGCATGAGATACACCGAGAAAGAAAATCGACATAAACACACGCGAACAACACGACAGGCTCCTTTTTTTTTATCCACATCCTAATAAGCCAAGGCACAAACATGCCCGCGGGAGCCGCCTATGTCATCATACAAGCTGGGGAGGTTTACAGCTCGCATGACGGTGTGCGCTACAGAGGGGGATACAGGTCTCCGGGGGAGACTGAGCTGGATAGCACGCCCGCAGACAGGCGCAGTCGGACAGGCGCTTCCCTGTGGCCCGGGAGCTCGTCACACCCGCCTGGCGCCTCCGCGCCGAGCCGTCCGGATCCCCGCCGCACACAGAGACACGCGGAGAGACCCGGACTCGTGTCCTGTCGCCGCCGGAGCTCTCCCGCGTCGGCGCCAGACACACGAGCGTTTTTGTCACGAGCCGTAGCACGGTGGGTTATGGGGGGAGCACGGTGACTCGCTTCAACTCGCCCCCCGTGCAATATCGCCCCGGTCCGGTTTCCTCCCCGTTCTCAGTCTGCCGGGCCGGAGAACACAAACACAGCCCGGCTGAACACCAGCCTTCGCTGCTATCCGTAGACAAACAGGGAGAGAGAGCCCCAGATGTTCGATTTTAAAGACATCTTGACGCTTTTCTGCACTGAAAGGCGCGTCGGTTTTTTTTATATGCGGGTTGTACAAAATACGACTGTAGAATCGAGTGTCTTAGTTGGTGAGTAAATATTCTTTTAATGTTTCCTCAAGCAGGTGTCCTGCTCCAACGCTCTCCGGGAAACGCGGAATTTTTTTTTACAACTGAGGGTTTTAATATTATTTTCATGGACACGCAACGCGTCCCAGTTTTTGTAACACGGCTTCCTAGCGTGTCAACAGCGCAGCACAGCGATATCGCGCTTTACAATAAGTCTCGAGTGTCAAAAACTACCAAAAAGGGAAATATCCCATGCGGGGTCTCCGCCTTCTGTTCCCGGCGACACGTGGAGACGTTTCAGCTAAAAACAGGACGATTTCCCACTTTGGGGATGGTTTTTTGCACGGGTGGGAAGTGTGGGCGGGTTGTCGTTCCGCGTGGAAGCCCACGGAGGCGGTTTCTGTGCTACCGGGTTCCCCGCGCGACTCACCGTGTCCTGCCTACTTCGGAAGCGGCACTCGTCTGATCGTCACAGGTGAGTTTCTCCTGTCCGACCCCTCACTGCACCCGTGCCCCTGACCGCGTGGGGTCAAATCAGGGGTCACCCACCCCGGCGCGTGACCGAAAGGGGGGATGACCCGCGAGTTTAGAGAAATCGATGACGTCTTTCAGAGAGTAGATACGCCGTACCCCGGACCAGACTCGCTGCTCCGAACACATCGACTGTTTCCTTATCAGAAGCTGTAACACCAGTTAGCGCCCCTGCATTGCTAGGAAAAATACCCATTTAAAAAGTTAAAAACATACATCACCCCAACAACCAGAGCAGGACGCTAATCGTCACCTACTCGAATGGAGTGGAATGACAGCTTCAAAAATAAGGGCTGGACTGAAACATGCTTTACTAACCAGGAATCCGGAGTACTCCTGTGAAAGTGGACTGCAAAAATAATTTGTGAATTGAGATGAGTTGAAATTAAACGCTTATTGTATAATGTAAACACCCCTGTCCTGCTCTCTGTCAAGTGAGGGGTTTGATATTAACGTCTTGTGTAGCTGAGCACAATCGTATCTCTTTACATGTAAAAGCACAACTACAACAATATTATTATTATTATTATTATTATTATTATTATTTGGACTAGATGTAGCTGAATTTATAATCAGATTGTCCATTGTAATTAAATGTATGTTTCTCTGAAAAGAAACATTGTCCGAGACCGCTTTAAACAGACAGATTCCTGGTTTTATTTCCCAGTTAAACGCTTATTGTATAATGTAAACACCCCTGTCCTGCTCTCTGTCAAGTGAGGGGTTTGATATTAACGTCTTGTGTAGCTGAGCACAATCGTATCTCTTTACATGTAAAAGCACAACAACAACATTATTATTATTATTATTATTATTATTATTATTATTATTATTATTATTATTATTATTTGGACTAGATGTAGCTTAATTTATAATCAGATTGTCCATTGTAATTAAATGTATGTTTCTCTGAAAAGAAACATTGTCCGAGACCGCTTTAAACAGACAGATTCCTGGTTTTATTTCCCAGTTAAACGGTCATCCGCGCTTCTGACGAAGGTCTCGGCTCAGATGGCGCCTTTACGATTTCATTATTCATTCCGCGGGAGCTTTCGTCACAACCGATCGACAATCCTCCAGACGAAAACTGCGTTCGTAACGATCAACTTAACATTTACACGAATTTGACATGTTTACGATTTGACATATTGTGAAAAATACCGTAAAACAACAGTAGATATGGAACTGAACGCCACCCGCTGTTTTCTTAGGAATGTAAAGGAAAGAATAAATATAGTCAAACACCCACACTTGTGAATGTATTGTGTTGAGAATATACACAGACTAACGTTTATTTAATATTCGTACCTGTGATTTGTACATCTCATATTCGGAGTCTTATCCGTGATCCGGGATGAGTTGATCAACTTGTTTGTTAGTGTTGAGTTAATGAGAGATAAAATACTGAAGACTCTTCAGCCCCGCAGGGCCAGAGTTCGCTTGGCTGAACGAGCTATTCGCGTACTTCCTGAGCTAATTACTTCATGAGCTAATGACTTCAAGCCCGTGTTTCTGTACCTCGGCGTTGTCTGCTGTCCAGAGAGGACAGCGCGAGTAGAACCCCAGTGCGCGCGCCCGTACTGCACATAAGGCAAATAAACTCCCCTCTCTCTTTCTCAATGAAGGAGATTGATGAGATTCGGACGGAACCAGCTGAAGATCTGCGGGAAACTAACTCTTTCAATATATATTTATATTCTTAACATTTGCGTGAAGTTCTATAACTAAAACCCCGACTTCTCTGGGAAAAACACTCAGGTTTACAAGCGTGACTGAGTCGCAGAATCCCGCGTGTCTTGATGAAGAATGGCGTGTACTGTATTTTACGGGTCGGAGGCGCGCTCGTATTTTATATTATTTTACAAGAAACCCCATCGAGCCCGCCTCCAGCCCCGCGTTCCCCGTCCTTTCGCCCAAGACTGACTGAGCCGGCGCTTCTCCCCAGCGGTCCCGGGTCACGGACGCGTTCGCACCCGGCCAGTCCAGGCGCTCGGGCGAGGCTTTGAAACCCTCTTTAACGTCAACACCCGTTGTCTTATAAATGAACCAGCCACAATAAAATGAGCTGTAAGTGTGTGAAAGGAGCTGACACATACATCTGTGTGTTTTCAATGACCCGTGTCCGGAGCCTGAGGACCAGCAATACTGGTGCAATTTATAAGAGTGTAGGCTACAATGTAATTTCCACTCGTGTCTGTGTCTCGGCCGTCTTCGGGACGGTGAATCTGAAACATAGGAGCCAACAGCAAACACCGACTCTTTTCTTATCAGAAGCTGTACAATCATTTAGCGTTTCTGTATTGTTAGGAAAAATAACCGATGAAAAAGTTAAAACTTACATCATCCCAACAACCAGAGCAGGACGCGAATTGTCACCTACTCAAATGGAGTGGAATGACAGCTTAAAAAATTAGGGCTGGACTGAAACATGCTTTACTAACCAGGAATCCGGAGTACCCAAAAGTACTGCAGTGTGAAAGTGGACTGAAAAAGGAATTTGTGAATTGAGATGAGTTGAAAACAAAAGCTTCAAACATGTAATTCAAACGTGATATTAACGTCACGTGTAGCTGAGCACAATCGTATCTCTTTACAGGTAAAGAACCCGGGATGTGCTCTCCAAAGCACAATAATAATAATAATAATAATAATAATAATAACAACAACCGGTGTCCGGAGCCTGAGGACCAGCAGTACTGATGTAGGCTACAGTGTAATTTCCACTCGTGTCTGTGTCCTCGGGACTGTAAATCTGAAACCTAGGAGCCAACAGCGAGCGCACTGCGTTCAGGGGCGGGACTAATCCAGCGGTTAAAGCTCCCACATGTTTCGGAGCAGGGAATAAAGAGTTCCGATGATGATGATGATGATGAAGATGATTACAAGCAATCCTGAGCAGTCCAGACAGCTCTGACCGGGTAACTGCCAGTTCAGTGGGGATCGGTTAATCAGGAAGGTACACACTGAGAAAGCGCAGTTTCGAACCCGTCTCCTGCCTGTCTCCGCGCCCTGACTGCCTCCTGTCCTCCCTCCCCCGGCTGCAGAGGGAGAGGACAGCGCCCCCTCGGTGTCTCTCCTGCCCCCCTCCTGCCGGGAGCTGCAGGACCGCCGGCGTCTCACCCTGGTCTGCATCGTTACGGACTTCTACCCAGAGGCCATCGGCGTGGTGTGGAGGATCGGCAGCAAGGTAGGGTGCCGGCCGCGCAGCAGTGCGGGGTTCACCTGGGGCCGGCTCTGGGCTCAGATCCCTCCCCTTGCTGCTGTCACAGGGCTGGCGGTCAAGGGTACGAGCAGCCGCTGGATCCCTGCCGCCGCCGGTGAGGTTAGTGAAGTCAGTCTCCTGGGACGGACCTGTGTGGTGAAGATCCAGTAGGGAGCTGCGTCAGCATCCGTAGGCTGCAAAGGAACAGGTGAAGGTTTATTCCCTGCTGAAAGGAAAAGAAAAGAGACAAGGTTTCGGCTGTGGAGCCTTCTCTAGGTATGAGGGAGAGAGGAAAACCAGCAGTATCGACACTCAGGTTGTGTGAAGTGTGATCCCAGTTTCAGGATCACTCAGGTGATCAATCCGAGTTTCAGGGTCACTCAGGTGGTGTGAAGTGTGATCCCAGTTTCAGGATCACTCAGGTGATCAATCCGAGTTTCAGGATCACTCAGGTGGTGTGAAGTGTGATCCCAGTTTCAGGATCACTCAGGTGATCAATCCGAGTTTCAGGATCACTCAGGTGGTGTGAAGTGTGATCCCAGTTTCAGGATCACTCAGATGGTATGAAGTGTGATCCCAGTTTCAGGATCACTCAGGTGGTGTGAAGTGTGATCCCAGTTTCAGGATCACTCAGGTGATCAATCCGAGTTTCAGGATCACTCAGGTGGTGTGAAGTGTGATCCCAGTTTCAGGATCACTCAGGTGATCAATCCGAGTTTCAGGATCACTCAGGATGTGTGAAGTGTGATCCCAGTTTCAGGATAATTTTCAGGATGTCTTGCCCGAAGAAGCTGGAAATGAAGAGGAGGATCACGGCTTCCCCCTTCTCTCAACAAGAGACTCGTTTCCATCTAGTCCTCTCTGTTCATCTGCAGGTTTCGACTTCACACCCCCTGAGTGCCCACTCTGCGTCTCTCCTGCCCCGCCTCCTCTCCACTCCCGGCTTTATCAGCTGCCATCTTTCCTCTCTCTCTCACACCTGCAGGGGGCTCTGCAGCCGAACTGCTGCCTTTCTTTTCAGCCTGGAATAAACCTTCACCTTTGCAGACCTGTGTGATGTTAACAGGGTGATTTTCAAAGGTTCTGGCGCTACTGCAGAACGTGCATCGCCCATGCTCCCAGCTCAGTTTGCAGAACTGAGGGTGTAAGAGGGTTTATTCACGCAGGAGCCATGTGTACTGTTTTCCAAGGGCTGGGGAAATTCTCCGCTGTTAGCCTGGCCGGTTCTCTGTGGTTAACGGGCAGGACAGAGGCAGCTGCGGAGGCCTCCTGCCTCACAGAACACGCAGGAGCCAGCGAGAGCACAACACGGCTGGAAGAGTGCCACCTGCTGGTCGGCCAGCACTGGTTACAGCAGCAAACCTGACTTTGCCTTGAGGTGCCCAAACCCAGGACTGTCCAGGCCCAGTTTTACTCAGCTTTGTGACCCGACCCAGCCAGGCATCAGGGTGGCAATGCTGCTGCCCATCTCTGTGTGCGGGAAGCACTGCCAGGGTCTGGCTGTGGTGCTCTGTTCCTGCCATTCCTGTTCCACCAGTGTCATTCTTTTAGTGAATGTTTCACTTACTGTGATGCTAGCGAAAGTGCTGCTGCAGTGCCACCTGCTGGGCGTTTTGTGCTATAACAATAACAAATAAAGGCATTGGTTTGTGCTTAGGAGCACCTTCTTTATTATAATAGTAAACTTATTCCAGTAAATGTCAGCTTGTCTCACACAAGTTGTTGAAGCTGATGCCCTGGATTATTTCAAGACACAGCTGGATGAGATCCTCTAGTCGGAAATGGAGGCATTTCTTTACACAAAGGCTGGTGGGTGTGTGTAACCAGCTGTCCAGCTGATACCCTAACTTCTGTCAATGACCAGCTGGAAGTGATCCTCAGATCAAATAGTTACTAATTATCAAACAGGCTGGATGGGCTGAATGGCCTTCTGTCATGTGTGACCTGTCTTTGTGTCTGTGTTTGCGTGGGGAAGGTGATTGACAAGGGGACTCACCTGGCAGAGCCAATCAGAAACGCAGCAGGTGGGAGAGCGAGGCTGTTCTCCACCACTGCCAGACTGACGGTGCCGGAGAAGGTGTGGCTGAGGGGCGGGACGTTCTCCTGTGAAGTCCAGCACAGGAGTCTCAGCCAGCCTGTCGTCAGGAGCATCACAGCCCCAGGTGGGTGCAGGCCGTAGTCACAATCGATACTGCTACTGCTACTGACACTGCTACTGCTGCTACAACTTGTACTGTTACTGACACTGCTACTGCTACTGCTACTCCTACTGCTACTGACACTGACACTGTTTCTGCTACTGCTACAACTTCTACTGCTACTGACACTGCTACTGCTGCTGCTATTCCTACTACTACTGCTACTGACACTGACACTGCTACTTTTACAACTTCTACTGACACTGCTACTGACACTGACACTGCTACTGCTGCTGCTACAACTTCTACTGCTACTGACACTGACACTGCTACTCCTACTACGACTCGTACTGCTACTCATACTTCTACTTCTACTCGTAATACTACTCGCACTGCTACTGCCACTTGTACTCGAACTGCTATTCGTACTGCTACTTGTACTCGTACTGCTACCCGTACTCGTACTGCTACCCGTACTTGTACTGCTACTTGTACTGCTACTGCTACTTGTACTTGTACTGCTACTGCTACTTGTACTCGTACTGCTACTGCTACTTGTACTCGTACTGCTACTTGTACTGCTACTGCTACTTGTACTGCTACTGCTACTGCTACTCATACTGCTACTTCTGCTACTGACACTGACACTGCTACAACTTCAACTGCTACTGACACTGCTCCTACTGCTAGTGCTACTGCTGCTACTGACACTACACTACTGCTACTGCTACTGTTACAACTTCTACTGCTACTGACACTGCTACTGCTGCTACTGCTGCTACTGCTCTTACTACTTCAACTCCTGCTGCTACTGTTACTGCTACTGACACTGCTACTGCTGCTGCTACTGCTACTGACACTGCTACTGCTATAGTATAGTGGCGGCACAATGGCTGCCTTGCAGTGCTAGGGTCTGAGTTCAAATCCTTGGGTGCTGTCTGTGTGGAGTTTGTATGTTCTCCCTTCGGGTTTTCTCCCACAGTCCAAAGACATACTGGTGGGTCAATTGGCTTCTGGGAAAATTGGCCCTGTTTCACATGAGAGTGTGTCTGTGTGTTTGTGTTTGTGTGTGTGCCTTATAATGGACTGATGTCCTGTCCAGAGAGTGTCCCAGCTTGCGCCCGTTGCTTGCTGGGATAGGTTCCCGGCTCCATAACAACCTCGAATTAGAAGCAGCGATTAGAAATTGGATGGATGTTAACTTCAATAATAAGAAGAGTATAAAGGTGATGGTGCTGATGACATATCACTGTGTTCTGTGTGTTTCCAGAAAGCTTCATCTGGCCAGCTCTCAACGTGACCAAACTATCCTTCATTCTAATGCTGTGTAAGAGCCTGATGTACTGTTGCCTTATCAACGTCCTGCAGGTACTGTACACACTGAACACCACTGTACCACTGAGACACACTGGACACCTCTGTACTGCTGAGACACACTGAACACCACTGTACCACTGAGACACACTGGACACACTGGACACCTCTGTACTGCTGAGACACACTGAACACCACTGTACCGCTGTTACACACTGGACACCACTGTACTGCTGTTACACACTGGACACCACTGTACCGCTGTTACACGCTGGACACACTGAACACCACTGTACTGCTGAGACACACTGGACACACTGAACACCACTGTACCGCTGTTACACACTGAACACCACTGTACTGCTGTTACACACTGTACACACTGGACACCACTGTACTGCTGACACACACTGGACACACTGAACACCACTGTACCGCTGTTACCCACTGGCCACACTGCACACCACTGTACCTCTGACACACACTGGACACACTGCACACCACTGTACCGCCGTTACACACTGGACACACTGAAGGCCACTGTATCGCTGTTACACACTATACACACTGCACATCACTGTACAGCTGTTACACACTGGACACGCTGAAGACCACTATACTGCTGTTACACACTGTACACACCGAACACCACTGTACAGCTGTTCCACACTGGACACACTAAAGACGACTGTACTGCTGTTACACACTGTACACACTGAAGACCACTGTACTGCTGTTATACACTGGACACACTAAACAGCTCTACAGCTGTTCCACACTGGACACACTGAAGACAACTGTACTGCTGTTACACACTGTACACACTGAAGACCACTGTACTGCTGTTATACACTGGACACACTAAACAGCATTCTACAGCTGTTCCACACTGGACACACTGAAGACGACTGTCCTGCTGGAAAGTCCTCAGAGACCTGCAGCCTCAGTGATGAGCTCTGTTGTTGTGTATGTCCTTCTAGCTGGTGTGGCTTTGATCAGTAAGGTCAGGGGAGCTTGGAGAACCCGAGTCTAACACATGACCAGGCCTCAGCGCTGTCAGTGACCTCCACCCCTCTCTCCCCCAGGGCGCCAGGCTGTGGAGAAAATCACTGTAGGGGTCGGCTTCCGTGAGCAACAGACACAGGGACACACCGGGCCCACCTGGGCCCACCTGGGCTGAAGAGGACCACCTTTGGCTTTGATTTATGCTTTTTCTTTAAATTGGCAAACGTGCTAATACAGGCTGGGGAAAAAGAGAAAAGGACAACGCGATCGCGTCTCATTTTTGATCAAATTTGTATTCTGGTTTGAACAAAGAACATCAGGACAGTCACCAAATAAGCAAGAACATTGTAACAAGTTTCCCCCCCCCAGCGGCGTCTCCTCATCCTCCCCCATAGATGATCAGACTCAGCTCCCCCCTCAGATCACCTGCCTCGTCACCCTGGAGCCACACAGCGCAGCATCCCTACCCCTCCGCGGGACAGTACTCACGGCATCAGGAGGGTGTGAGGAGTGAGCCGTCACTTTCTCTAGATGTAAATCACACACCTTTCACAGCTGATAGATATCATAGCTGTACGTCATATCAGGCATACATACTGTATGTATATCACAGAGATATCACCGCAGACGGATATATCCCATCTGATAGGTACCATACCTTTATATCATATCACACAAACAGTAAATATAAATATCAGATAAATATTATATATGTCATGTAAAGCACACCTAATAGTTATCATATGTACTGTATACATATCTGTCACATCATCCAGGTGGGACTGCACACTGCTGGTGGTGGAGGGGAGTCCCCATTACCTGTAAAGCGCTTTGAGTGGAGTGTTCAGAAAAGCGCTATATAAGTGTACGCAATTATTTTTATTTTTTTTATTATTATCTATTGGCTATCAATATCTTTGCCACAATCAAGTCATCAAACCCAACTTTCTGAGCAATCATGTCTTTTTAAACTTTAAGGTAAAGTAAATATGCATGCTTAAATTGTTTTGCTTTGCAAAATAAAGAATGAATGCACCATGAATTAATGCAGATGATGAAAATATCACTTTAACAAAATCATTTCTTCACTGTACACAATTATATATGCAAAGGCAGTCTGCCTGAGTCTTCATTACCTCTGGTCTGGAGGTTTTCTTCTAAAGCAGCCTGACGAGGACACTCTCTCACACACATCCACAAACACTCACACTCGCACTCTCTCACACAAACTCTCAGAGCCACACCTACTCACACACACTCAAACATACCAACTCTCACACTCTCACACCCAGACCTACTCACACACACTCAAACACATTCACTCTCACTCTCTCTCTCACACACACACTCACCCACACTCAAACACACCCAGAAACACACTCAATCTCACACTCTCTCATACTCTTACATACACTCTATCACTGACACACACACTCACCCACACCTACATCCGCTCACAGACCCTCTCTCACACACACCCACACCTACACACACTCACACACCCTCTCTCACACACCTACACACACTCACACACCCTCTCTCACAGACTCACCCACACCTGCACACACTCACAGACCCTCTCTCACACACTCATCCACACCTACACACACTCTCTTTTATATCCCTGGGAGTCTCTTCCCAGGGACTCTTATTGTTATTGACTCTTACACAGGTGTGCACTGACAGGCCATCTTCACTTCCAGCTGGTGCTGTATGGACACAGGTGGGATTTGCTCTGGATGAGACCCTCGCATTAACAAAGTCTGAGATTCCCGACTCGATCCATAGGGCACAAGTGGAAACTACATGGAAGTTTTTAAAACTAAGAACAGGAGGCACTCCTTTACACAAAGGGTGGTGGGAGTGTGGAATTAAATACTAACTACCAAAGCGACCGGGTGAGCTGACAGCTCCTCTCATTCAATATGAATGATTTATGTTCTTTACTAATACTGAGAGTACTACTCAACAGGTACTCTACTCTACTGTGAGCCTTAATCAGAAGGTTCTCTACTCTGAGCCTTATTCAGAAGCCACTGTAATCTGCATTAAGCCTTACTCAGAAGGTATTTACTGTGGGCCTTACTCGGGAGGTACTATAATCTGCATCAAGCCTTACTCAGAAGGTACTATAATCTGCATTAAGCCTTACTCAGAAGCCACTGTAATCTGCATTAAGCCTTACTCAGAAGGTACTCTACTCCACTGTGGACCTTTCTCAGAAGGTACTGCAATCTGCATTAAGCCTTACTCAGAAGGTACTCTACTCTAGTGTGGACCTTACTCAGAAGGAACTCTACTCTACTGTGGACCTTACTCAGAAGGGACTCTACTACAGTCACAGCCTCCTGCAGACACAGTGTAACAATTGTGACACATGTGCAGCAGACTGAAACGAGTGGCATGTGAAACTGTTTGCTGTGTGGCCTTTCCATTTAAAACTGACGTCCGTATCTTTAAAAACGGAAACGGTCTGCTCATTAGAGCTTCTCGTCGTTGCCCCGAGAGGCCGCCCGTGAGAGTAACACACTCATTCACAAGGGTGCCAGGGCCGAGAGAGGGGGGATGAAGTGAGCCGTAGGTGAAAAAGTCAAAAGACCCTCTGAAGTCCCGTAAAGCATCCATGTTTCAGGCAGCTCGGCTTGGTCATTCCAAGCTTTGTCAGTAGCTACGCTAAGAATAGACCTGAACCCCTCTCCTCTCCCTCTCAGTTACATACCCTTTTATACAAATAGCACCCGTGTGTAAGTCCCCACATTCCCACTGAACAGCTACAGCCCACAGCTGTATTAAAAACAAGCACATACTGCATTCACATACCTAGTGCTTCAGGCCATCTAGTGGCAGCCCCTGGTCATTGCAGCCCTGCCACAGTGTGGGGACAGTGACACTGCTCTCTACACAGGGGACTGCCCAGATCCATTTGGACTCCCTCAGCCTAAACCAAACCAGCCCTCCATCTCACCATCTCAAAGCCCATCCCAAACTTGCTTGTGTCCTTCTGCTGGTCAGGTTCAGATGGGCTGAAATTCCTGGTCCTGGTTCCGCCCGTACTGTCGCCCTCAGAAGTTCAGTGTCCTCTGTTGCTCCAGCTGAGTTCTTTCAATTAGAGATCAGTTTCACATAATTAGTCCTTCCTGTGTGCTGGCAGCAGGGAGATTCTAGACTTGAGATTTCCAGGGAAGAAATGTCAGTGGTTTTTCATCCAGTGGAAATGCCCCCTGCCTGATGCTGCTATCCGTCTCCTGCCTCTCTGCCCCCTCGGCTTTGAGCAGAACGAGGGGTCAGAGGTCAGAGGTCAGCAGCCAGGGTCAGTGATGTCACCGATCTCGAGCCCTGCATCCCAAGGAGCAGCCGCTTCGCCAGGAACACCAGCGGAGACGTCTGGATCGGCTCGACTCTTCGGAGGCGTGTCGGCGAGGCCCGCAAGGGCTCGGTACTGTGACCCAGAGCCCGGTTCCAGTGAGAGCGAGAAGACACAGAGGTGCCGAGTCTGGGAAAACCGGGTGGGATGGTCCAGTGGGAAGCCAGTCCAGAGGCAGCAGCGGGTTCGAGAGCAGGGCTGGAACAGGCCCCCGGTGTCGGATTCTTTCCCTGCAGGCGCTCTCAGGATGGGATGGATGCCCAGGTCGGATCCAGAGCTGGAAAGGCGATAAAGAGCAGTGAGATCACACGGCAGACACACACCTTCACACACACTCAGACCAGACCATTCACACACACCTTCACACACACTCAGAGCAGACCATTCACACACACACACCACACACACTCAGAGCAGACCATTCACACACACCTTCACACACACTCAGACCAGACCATTCACACACACACACCACACACACTCAGACCAGACCATTCACACACACACCACACACACTCAGACCAGACCATTCACACACACACCACACACACTCAAACCAGACCATTCACACACACACACCACACACACTCAGACCAGACCATTCACACACACCTTCACACACACTCAGACCAGACCATTCACACACACACACCACACACACTCAGAGCAGACCATTCACACACACCTTCACACACACTCAGAGCAGACCATTCACACACACACACACACCACACACACTCAGACCAGACCATTCACACACACCTTCACACACACTCAGAGCAGACCATTCACACACACACACCACACACACTCAGACCAGACCATTCACACACACACCACACACACTCAGACCAGACCATTCACACACACACCACACACACACTCAGACCAGACCATTCACACACACACCTTCACACACACTCAGAGCAGACCATTCACACACACACACACACCACACACACTCAGACCAGACCATTCACACACACCTTCACACACACTCAGAGCAGACCATTCACACACACACACCACACACACTCAGAGCAGACCATTCACACACACCCCTTCACACACACTCAGACCAGACCATTCACACACACACCACACACACACTCAGACCAGACCATTCACACACACCTTCACACACACTCAGACCAGACCATTCACACACACTTTCACACACACTCAGACCAGACCATTCACACACACACCACACACACACTCAGACCAGACCATTCACACACACACACCACACACACTCAGACCAGACCATTCACACACACCTTCACACACACTCAGAGCAGACCATTCACACACACACCACACACACTCAGACCAGACCATTCACACACACACCACACACACTCAGACCAGACCATTCACACACACACCACACACACTCAGACCAGACCATTCACACACACACCACACACACTCAGACCAGACCATTCACACACACCTTCACACACACTCAGAGCAGACCATTCACACACACTTTCACACACACTCAGACCAGACCATTCACACACACACCACACACACTCAGACCAGACCATTCACACACACCTTCACACACACTCAGACCAGACCATTCACACACACACACCACACACACTCAGACCAGACCATTCACACACACCTTCACACACACTCCGACCAGACCATTCACACACACTTTCACACACACTCAGACCAGACCATTCACACACACACCACACACACTCAGACCAGACCATTCACACACACACACACACACACACCACACACACTCAGACCAGACCATTCACACACACACCACACACACTCAGACCAGACCATTCACACACACCTTCACACACACTCAGACCAGACCATTCACACACACACACCACACACACTCAGACCAGACCATTCACACACACCTTCACACACACTCCGACCAGACCATTCACACACACTTTCACACACACTCAGACCAGACCATTCACACACACACCACACACACTCAGACCAGACCATTCACACACACACACACACACCACACACACTCAGACCAGACCATTCACACACACACACACACCACACACACTCAGACCAGACCATTCACACACACCTTCACACACCCTCAGACCAGACCATTCACACACACACACCACACACACTCAGACCAGACCATTCACACACACACACCACACACACTCAGACCAGACCATTCACACACACACCACACACACACTCAGACCAGACCATTCACACACACACCACACACACTCAGACCAGACCATTCACACACACCTTCACACACACTCAGACCAGACCATTCACACACACACCACACACACACTCAGACCAGACCATTCACACACACACCACACACACTCAGACCAGACCATTCACACACACCTTCACACACACTCAGACCAGACCATTCACACACACACCACACACACTCAGACCAGACCATTCACACACACACCACACACACACTCAGACCAGACCATTCACACACACATTCACACACACTCAGACCAGACCATTCACACACACCTTCACACACACTCAGACCAGACCATTCACACACACACCTTCACACACACTCAGAGCAGACCATTCACACACACACCACACACACTCAGACCAGACCATTCACACACACACCACACACACTCAGACCAGACCATTCACACACACACCTTCACACACACTCAGACCAGACCATTGTCAGGACTGGCATGCTGCACAGTGTCTATCCCTCCTTGTGACCTGTGCTATTGGCTCAAAGTCCAGCAGTCCACAGCACTCTAAGGATAAAAAGGCTACCAAAAACATATGGGTGGGGTGTGTGGGATTAGTGGACAAAGACTATTACAGTGAAGCAAATAGAAAAACAACCTGGTACAATTGTGCAGCTGGCCTTGACTCCAGAAGCACCTATCCACCGATTCCAGTGCCAGTGCAGAAATTAAGGGGGTACTCCATGGAATCCGACTTCCACAACGTCCTCGTGCCAGATCTGGTCCTTGATCCTGGCTCTGACTCCTTCCTCCAGGGGCCGGCTGCGAGGCTGTTTAAAGACAGATAGATCGTCAAGCCCACCTGGACAGACCGGTGTGCAGAGAATGTGGTCATACAATGCTTGTAAACACCTTTCTAACTCTCTTATATAATTTTGCTATAGAGACTAGAAGTCATTACCCATATTTGTGTTGATTTGTAGACCTGTATACAATTGTGTGTTTATAGCCTGTGTGTCTGCAGTATACTACTGTGTGATCCAGGTGAGCTGCTTGTACTGTGTACACACTGTGTGATCCAGGTGTGCTGCTTGTACTGTGTCCAGAGAGTGTGATCCAGCTGTGCTGCTGGTACTGTGTCCAGAGTGTGTGATCCAGCTGTGCTGCTGGTACTGTGTCCAGAGTGTGTGATCCAGATGTGCTGCTTGTACTGTGTACACAGTGTGTGATCCAGGTGTGCTGCTTGTACTGTGTACACACTGTGTGATCCAGGTGTGCTGCTTGTACTGTGTACAGAGTGTGTGATCCAGATGTGCTGCTTGTACTGTGTCCAGAGTGTGTGATCCAGGTGTGCTGCTTGTACTGTGTCCAGAGTGTGTGATCCAGGTGTGCTGCTTGTACTGTGTACACACTGTGTGATCCAGGTGTGCTGCTTGTACTGTGTACACAGTGTGTGATCCAGATGTGCTGCTTGTACTGTGTCCAGAGTGTGTGATCCAGGTGTGCTGCTTGTACTGTGTACACACTGTGTGATCCAGGTGTGCTGCTTGTACTGTGTACACAGTGTGTGATCCAGATGTGCTGCTTGTACTGTGTCCAGAGTGTGTGATCCAGGTGTGCTGCTTGTACTGTGTACACACTGTGTGATCCAGGTGTGCTGCTTGTACTGTGTCCAGAGTGTGTGATCCAGGTGTGCTGCTTGTACTGTGTACACAGTGTGTGATCCAGATGTGCTGCTTGCTCTGCTCTCACTCTCTTACCTGGGGAAAGACTCAGTCAGACTGCCCAGCTCTGTGCCAGACTCCTTGCCAGCCCATGACTTCGCATTCTCCCCGGAAGACATGCTCATGCTCCTCTATCCTCCTACCTGGAAAGAAACACCACTAGGTCTCTGGAGCGAGGACAAACACATGGAAATGTCCAAGATGGGAAAACAGTCCCCACTGTTGCCCCACTCTTTCACACTGAGGAATGCCACCGTGAGCTCCGAGCTCAGAGCAGCGCGAGTGGAAAAGCTCAGCTCCCCCTTCCTGAATCTGTCTGCAGGGGGAGTGTGGTCACTCATGTGAGACACGCACACCTTCCCGACACATTCCAGCTCAGCAGGAGAGCACTGGTGCCCACGGCAATCTGCAGCCGGGCGGGACACAGCCTGTCGAGCTCCAGAGTGCTGCAGGGAGGAGGGGTATGATACTGCCTCTCGATTTAGGGACAGACACCTGCTACAGTACTTCTCAGCACTGAGGTCACCCTTCCATCACCTGAAACCTCATTGGCTGATTGTCTTGCAACCCCATTGGCTCAATATCTCGCAATCTCATTGGCTCGGTGTCTCGCAATCGCATTGCCTCATCATGCTTCCTAGCCATGAGGCTGGAAGACTCCCAGGTCTTCTGTTGTTCTTATCAAAACAAGTTCTTAGTAATCGGTAAATTAATGGCAATTCTCTATTCTAGGTGTGCATTTCAATGTTTTTTTCAGCTCACTGTTATTGCTGACAACTCTGTGCCATTCCTGTGTTCCAGGCTGTGTCTGTGGTGGAGGGGGCCACAGTCAGGGGAAGATCAGGGGCCTCTGTGGCCCCCTGCTGAAAAGGCACAGAGCCACTAACTGGGCACTGTATCCAGCAAGAGGCTTTCAACAGCCTCCTGACAGGCCTTTTTTGTCCAAGCTGGAGTACTGTAACTATACAACATGCCGAAGAAAAATCACCCTGATTTTCTAAAATGATGTCCTCGCTCAGAAAGCACAACCGCTGAGGAGCATCAGCAGCAGCTGAGACAGTGTCTGCTGCAGTCAGTCTTACGCCCTGCAGACAGCTACTCGACGCACACAGAAGCAAAGAGCTCACTCATCGCAGAGCTGCAGTGAGTGCTGCTCCAGCCTCCGAGCTTTAGGGGTTAGACAACCTGAGAGCTGATCTCCAGCTTCCTAACGCTGCTTGTGAGCCACAAGCATTTTTTGCACTAAAAACATGCGGCTCGAATTGACTCCAAGGGTGGTGGCACTGTGGAAGGAGCTGCTCAGCCCTGCAGCTAAAGCTGAATTCTTGCCTTCCTGCTCGACACAGAGATCGCTCTCCTGTCCCCTCTGCCTGGGCGTGGCGAACCCGGGCGCCAAAAGGGTCTGGGTGTACAGACCGCTGGCTTACCTTCACAGTGGCTGTGGGTCAGACTGGCGTGCCTGAGCTCCCAGCCTACCGTGCCGCAGAAGAAGAAGCCGCTGAGTGCTGTGTGCTGTGTGCTGCGCGGAGCCAGGGAGGGCGTCTTGATGCAGAGGCATGCTGGAGGGTGGGCAGGTGGAGTCAGGACCCACCCCTCCTCCTGTCTTCACCCCTGGCTCACGCGTCCTGAAATCAGCAGGCTCTGTGCTCAGTCAGGCGTTCGAGCAGCAGGGCTGCTGGGCTCAGTCTGCTGCTCCAGGAAGCTCGGGGCTTTATAGTGAGTCTATAAAGGGAAGGAGGCGGGACGGGGCTGGGACACACACACACACACACACACACACCCCTCCTGTGTCTCTCATTCCAGACCGGTGACATCAGACAGAGCCCGGCCCCGCTCACGGGCCGCCGCAGGTGGAGGGGAGCGAAACGTGGGAAGAGAGGGGGGATCGCGCATGTGACAGGACTGGGGACGGTTGGCTGCCTCCCTCCAGACTCTGCTCCGGTCCTGTTGACTCCCTTCCCGGGCTCCAGTCTCCAGTGTTCAGCTCCCCCCCCGAGCTCTCAGCTCCAGCCTGGTCTAGCAGAAGCGCAGGGATCAGCTGACCTCAGCTTGACCTCAAGGTGAGATCCTGGGAGCTGGAAAAGCTTTTCAAGGATGTTTCCAACAAAAACAAACAGAAGCCAGGGGCTGTGATTGGCGGTGTTGCTCCTATGTGAGGTTACACTCACAGGTGAGATGGTCTAGAGAGTGAGAAACTGATTCTCAGGATGTCATGGAGGAAGACCAGGTAGATCACAAGGGTTTCTTGATCAAAAACCTCCCAAACATGGTTTCATAAACAACAGCTGCATGGAGATTTAAAATAAATTGGTTTGCAGCTAATTTCCCAAAATATCATCTTTATTTTATAAAGTGAACAAGTCAACAATAGGACTGCGTTCAGTTAAATGGCGCTCTGGTGACCTGTGTGACATTATTCTTAGGTATCTGTAAGAGCTGATTAGAGTGTTCTGTCTGACATAGAGCATGTGTGTGACACACTGAATGACATACTGACACTCTGACAGATTGACACACTGACTGACACTCTGACACTCTGACACACTGAGGAACACACTGACACTCTGTCACACTTACAGACTGACAAACTGACACTATAACAGACTGAGAGGCTGACACACTGACGCTCTTACACAATCACTGGCGCCCACGGCAATCTGCAGCCGGGCGGGACACAGCCTGTCGAGCTCCAGAGTGCTCCAGGGAGAGGGGTGTGATACTGCCTCTCGATTTAGGGACAGACACCTGCTACTTCACAGCACTGAGGTCACCCTTCCATCACTTGAAACCTCATTGGCTCAATGTTTTTCAGCCTCATTCGCTCATTGTCTCACAATGTCATTGGCTCATTGTATCACATTCTCATTGGCTCATTGTCTCACAATGTCATTGGCTCATTGTCTCACAATCTCATTGGCTCATTGTCTCACAACGTCATTGGCTCATTGTCTCACAATCTCATTGGCTCATTGTCTCACAATGTCATTGGCTGTCATTGGCTCATTGTCTCACGATCTCATTGGCTCATTGTCTCACAATCTCATTGGCTCGTTGTCTCACAATCTCATTGGCTCATTGTCTCACAATTTCATTGGTTCATTGCCTTTCACCCCTCCATCCTGCTTTCCAGCCCTGGGCCAGTAGACCCTTATGTCCTCTGTGTTACTGTTCAAACAAAGTTCTCATTCAAAGGATTGTTTATTTCCGTTTCTATTTTATTTTCTGCCACAGCCACAGGCAGGTTTGACTGATGCCCCCCAAGCCCTCAGATGTGCTCAGCTGCTGGGGGAATCCTGGTCACAGCTGGCTAGTGACATGACTCGAGCTCGAACCCAAGATCGGCGATGAGCGGAGCTTCTCGGGATGTCCACGTTCCTCATGTATACCCCTACACCCTCTAGCACAGGACACTCCCAGACACAGGTAGGTACTGGCTGCACCCTGAGTGCCTCTGTGCCGTGTGCCAGATTAGAGTAGACGAGCTGGACTGATGAGTTTTCGCAGGAAGAGGAAGCATTCCTGCAGGCAGGCCCTCAGCACTGCGGCCTCGACGCTCCTGGGTCTCAGGGATCCTTCTGCCTGGGGCTTGTTTTTCCCCAGGTGCTCATGGGAAACTCATCAGCTCACGTACGGTTAAAATAAAGAGGAGGGCGTTGTTTGTGTGCTGTTTGCCAGTCGTCGGTGTGTAAAATCCTTTTCTGTTAGTGATTAGACTCCTGTGAAATATTTCCCCGCTACACGGCTAAAGCGTAAGCTATCCTTAGAAAAGGGTTTATCAAAGTGGGACCAACCTTTGCTCGTTCCTGTGCAGCTGACTGGCACAGATCCCCATTCGCACCCCTGCAATGCGGATGTGAACCGTACCTCAATGATCGTCTCGTGCACAGCAGCGCCGAGCCTGAACGCCAGCACGCGGATCACAGATTTTTATTTACCATCAACACGATGTCCCTGATCGGGTTACAGTGGTGATGTCACCCTCTCCGAGAGCAGGGCAGCACCAGTGACACCTGTACTGTTACTGAGTAAATGCTGAAAAACCTGCTAGCATTGCTATCACTACTACTGCTCCTACTGATGTAAAATATATTTAAATTCAAAGATCTTTATTGGCTTGACCAATGTGTTACCGTGATGCCAAAGCAGATACAATTAAAAAAACATTTATAGTACAAACATATTATTGGACATTTACATACATCACATAAATCATTATTGAGAGACAGGCTGCGACTGGAGATCACATACTTGTCACGCCCTCCGCTCAGCCTCGTAAACGCCATTACATTCCCAAACCCGCTGTTTCACGATCTCATTCCTGACTGAACCCAGCACATTCTCACAGGCACCAGATTCCACAGATTCTCACCCCAAACCAATTCTCCAGCCGCGCCCCTCTCCCTTCAGTATTTCAAGTTCCCTCAGGCACCAAACCTTGCTCACTATTTAGAGTTTTCTAGTGCGTGTTATTTTCTTGTTGGATTTCCTGGTTTTTGGACTTACCTTTTCCCTCTTGATCTCGTCTCCTGGATTTCGCCTTCTGGATTGTCTTCTCGGTTTGTCTCGGCTCTTTCTGGTTAACTGATCTCCAGCTTCTTCTCTCAACCTTGCTGCTGGATTGCGATTTTGGATTGTTTGCCTCTGCATCCCGCAGAGTTCACGGTTATGAACAGGATCCCCGGAGAACTACCTGCTGGATCCCTGACAATACTGGGCTGCAGCTCTATTGATCCACTGGGATCAGAAGCTGTTCTGATTGTGGTTCTCTCTGTCTGTGTGGCTTATTAAGGCCTTCTAATCCCAACACAATCCACACAACGGCAGCAGTCTTCACAGAGGGAAATCACACGGTTTGCCTAGACGCTCGTCTATCGCCATGTGACGCTCTGTTCTCCCACTGGGTCTCCTCAGGGCTGTGTGCTGTCCCCCCTCGTGCACACTCTGTACACAGACCGCTGTAGAAGCCCTGTGGAGGACAGACTCATCATTAACTTTGCTGACGACTCTGTCAGTCTCCTCCAAGGCATAGACACTGCCCATGGGCCTGTGGTGGATTAATCTGTTGAGTGATGTAACTCAATGTATTCCTTAATGTATTGAAAACAAAGGACATCATTGTTGATTACAGGAAGCAAACACCATTGTCGCATCACCAACAGTGAGTGATTGAGAAGCAAGAACTTGAAACTGTCAGCAGTTGCAAATATCTTGATGCTGTTGTTGGGTACATTGCTATGCTTATCACATTGATATAATTATCATGTAACAGTCCTATGAATCACCATGCAATTCACAGGCACTCCTGTCTCTAGGCTAATGTCTGCTGCCCTGACAGGTGTGGGATTAGAATTGTTATTTTGGGGAGGAACGTTTGTCTAAGCCCAGAGTATTTCTGACAATACAGAAGAAAGTGCACCTCTGTCTCTGTTTCCCCACTGATGGAAAACCTTCACAGGATCCTATCATGTGATGCAGACCACAGCTGTTGTTTAATCACTGATCAATTGATACTGACACTGACTTCTGCGTGTTCAAAGTCAGTCGCTCAGCTCTTGTACTGTGCCAAGAGTCAGAATTCAATCTTTCCTTCACTCTGGTGGTCCACTTTAAAATGCATGCTGGTCCCATGTGTCTCTCCGCAATCCCTACCTGTTGTGATTTCAGGAAGCCCTGCAGTTTGGTAAAACGGCCACAGTGTGGCAGTGTTTCATCACAGATGACCGAGGCACTGGGGCTTCTCTGTTGCATTAGAGAGAACAGAACGCACAGCCAGTTGGGCCTGTCAGTAAGTAGGTAAGTCCTGGTCCCAGCACACTGGGAGTGTCCTTTGCTTCAGTGCGCCTGTGCTGCTGCGCACAGTCTGAGAATCGCCCTTCCCGACTGAGCACCTGGAGTCTGAGGAACAGCTCTGAGTGACGCCTCCCAACACACCCCCTGCAGGCCTGGGACCCCCTCATCTTTATCTCCAAACCGATCAGCTCAAATCTGCACTTCGAGACACAGCAAAGTTCCTGGGGTTCGAGAAAAGATTTTTTTGGATTATGCCAAAAGCACAAAACTCACCCACAGGTGAGGGAGGAGTGTCAGAGCCTGTAAAGGACAGAAGGTCATGGAGGACTCTGGAGGAAGCAGCCTTCATCAGGCAGGGGATTGACCTGGGCTGATGATGATGAGTGTAATGAAGGGTCCTACTAAACCACTGTCGTGTTACCCCTGACAAGGATTTTCATCATTTTTACAAGTTTATTCATTAGAGTCATGACTGGCCTTCATGATCCAGTGAGGCAGTCTTGTCTAGTCTTAGCTTTGGCTTTGGTATCCTTGACTAATGTCTCACTGATCATCTTTGGCTAATACTAGTTTAGTACAGGGGTCCCCAGCCCTGCTCCTGGAGAGACCCGGTCCAGTTGGTACAGGGGTCCCCAGCCCTGGTCCTGGGGAGACCCAGTCCAGTTGGTACAGGGGTCTCACTGTCCTGTCACGATCGCTCCAGCCCTTCCTTGTTTGCCTCATTCCCCGCACCTGTTCCTTGTTCCAGCCCCTTTTCAGTTCCCCCTTAAAAGCCAGACGCTGACGCTAATCAGCGCTCTGCATTGGTTCCCACATCGTGCGAGCCCGGGACCTGGATGCGTCTGGCTCCATTATGGTTTTAAGTTTCTGTTCCTGTTCCCCCTGCCGGTCCCGACCCGGCTCTGGTTTTTAATCTTCAGTCTCGGATGGATCGCCTGGCCTTAGACTTATGCTCTGTTTCTGGATTTCTCTTTGGACTCGTCCCTGGATTGTTTGCCTCGCTTACACCTCCCCCGACCACCAGCACTCCTTGGACACGCCCCCCTGTTTTTATTCACGCTTCCTGCATGCCTCTTTCCCCCTGTGTTTCCTCACTCAACCCCGGATCGTGTCGTCTGCACAGGGTCCGGAAAGAGCTGTTCGTGACATGTCCTCTGGGGGTCATGTGAACCACACACAGACGGCTCTGTTCTGCTCCTCGAGAGTCTCTCCTCTCGGGGGTCAGAATCTGGAGCCAGCTGCCCCAGCCTAGATTAAGAGCTGTAGGCATTGACGTCTTCAGTTATAATGACAAAAGAGATCGGAAACAACTGGAAGACACAAATTGCATGCTTTGCTTTTATTATAGAGCTATTAAAAGCTGCAAAAGCCATTTCACAGAACACATGAGGCATGACTGTCTGCTGTGTTCCTGTGTGTTTTACAGTCGCTCAGAGAATGGAAGGGTCTGATTGACCTCTGACCTCCTGGGTCCTGGGAGGGGGGACTCTCAGCAGCTGTAGCAGATGTGGGTGCGTGGGGGGGTCTCACACTGTCTTTCGGAACAGGGCACACTCCAGGTTGCTCTGCGCACCCCTGCTATTGAGCTCAATGACCTGCAGCTGGTCCTTGGTCACGCTGGTCACCTCAAACTTCTCATGGGGGGGGATCAGCACCTCCTTCTCCGTGGGGCAGGAAGAGAAGGCCACCACGTCCGCCCCCAGGCAGGTCTTGATCTTGAACAGCGACTTCTTGGCGAAATTGTTGGCGACATTCTGGTCCGCGGAGCTGGAGGCGAAGGAGCCGAAACGCACCTGGCTGCCCTTCTGGACCCGGAAGAGCTTGGACGTCCCGCGGTAGGTGACCCGGCACTGCTGGCCCCCCTGCTGCTTGAGCAGGTGCAGCCCGTTCACCAGCAGGAAGTGCAGGGACTTGTAGCTGAAGTCCGTCTTGTAGGACTTCGCCCCTTCCCGCACGGCGGCGTTGAACTTCTCGTAAATGGGGTTTCTCCCACCCTTGGTGTAGGTGAGCATGGCCAGGGCGTGCTCCTTCCTCATTCCGCTCGGGAGTTTGGTGGGATGTTTCTGCCAGCGCTTCTCCGCATACTTCCATGCATTCTTGAAGACGGTGTTGGAGTTTTGCTCCTTGAGGAGGTAGTTGTTCAGGACATTCTTGAGCATTTGGGGGGTGCAGTCGTCATAGGAGTCATCCACAGAATTAGGAGCCATGTCCAGCACGATCTCATCTGAATTGTTAAACTGGAAACGGAGAGAGAGATGTTCACACAGTCTGTGTTTTATTACAGTGTAATAACACTGCTCTGAGACAGAAGAGCATACAGAGTAGACATCACTATTTATTAGCAGCAGAGACAGGATCCACAAAGTCTGGGCTTTGTTACCTTGTAATAACACTGTGCAGAGTGGACATCACTGTGTATTAGTACCAGAGACAGGATCCACACAGTCTAGGCTGTATTACAGCCTAATAACACTGTGCAGAGTGGACATCACTGTGTATTAGAACCAGAGACAGGACCCACACAGTCTGGGCTGTATTACAGTGTAATAACACTGCTCTGATACAGAAGAGCATACAGAGTAGACATCACTATTTATTAGCAGCAGAGACAGGATCCACAAAGTCTGGGCTTTGTTACCTTGTAATAACACTGTGCAGAGTGGACATCACTGTGTATTAGTACCAGAGACAGGATCCACACAGTCTGGGCTGTATTACAGCCTAATAACACTGTGCAGAGTGGACATCACTGTGTATTAGAACCAGAGACAGGATCCACACAGTCTGGGCTGTATTACAACCTAATAACACTGTGCAGAGTGGACATCACTGTGTATTAGAACCAGAGACAGGATCCACACAGTCCAGGTCTTATCACCTTGTAATAACAGTGTACAGAATGGACATCACTATGTATTAGCACTGCGCAGAGAGAAGATTCTAACAGTCTGGGCTGTATTATAGTGTAATAACACTGCTCTGAGATAGACAGACAAGACGCAGTGTGACAGAACAGTGTATATCTCCTATGGTATTGTAGGATGCCTCATCCCCCTGTGGACTCAGTCTGTCTCTCTAGACTTTAGAACAAAGCTCTAAAGATCCTCCCTGACCCTTCCCAGCTGCCCAGCCTCTGTTCGCTGCTCTCCCCTCTGGTACTCGGCTCAGGTCTGTCAAGACCAGGACTGCTGGGTTCTCTAACAGCACCGCCCAGAGGCTGAGAGCTGTACACACTCTGCACTTTAACTTTGATTTTTTTGTGTGTCTCATTGTTACTCTTACTGGTGTGTCTATAGGATGATATGTGATCATGTGTTGGTTATTGGCTTTATATTGTATATTTCTATTGTAAGTCTTTCAATCGCATGAGCTCACCAAACCAAATTCACAAATTGTTACGGCAACAACGTACTGAACTAGAAAGTGCTGAACCTGAGCAGCGTGGAGCTCACTGAGTATTATGGTCTGTACCTGGATCTTCCTCATCTCTGCCGGCAAGGCCATGGAGACCATAGCGATCACCGTCAGCAGGAGCTTCTCCATGCTGTCCGAAGGGCTTGTGATCCTGGAGACAAAACAGCCTGTCAGTATGATGGCACTCTCTGGCTGAGAATTCCTCATAACGTTTTTAAAGTGAATGTTTTCCCTGAGTGGCGTGAAATGTCAGTATTTGACTGCACAAGTTTTATTACAGTTTTATTACAGTGTAATAACACTGCTCTGAGATAGAACAGCATGCAGAGTAGACATCACTGTGTATTAGCACCAGAGACAGGATCCACACAGTCAGGACTGTATTACAGTGTAATAACATTTCTCTGAGATAGAACAGCATGCAGAGTGGACATCACTGTGTATTAGCACTAGAGACAGGATCCATACAGTATGGGCTATATTGCAGTGTAATAACAGTGTGCAGAGCGGACATCACTATGCATTAGCACTAGAAACAGGATCCACACAGTTTTAGTGTTAATACAGTGTAACAACATTGCTCCGAGATAGAACAGCATTCAGAGTAGACATCACTGTGTATTAGCACCAGAGACAGGATCCGCACAGTCTGGGCTTTATTACAGTATAATAACCCTGCTCAACCACGTCAGGAGGGTTGGACAGTTGCCAGGTTTTGCCGCAGTTGTACGGTAGCTCCAAAGTGTTGTACTCAAGCTGGGGGTCCATGTGCGGTGTCGAGGGCAGGGTCTCGTGAGTGTGCCACTCTTACCATTAGTTATCTCTGTCTGGGCGAAAGAGCCGAGCTTTCTTTCTCTTTCTCTCTCGGTGACACTGAGCCCAGCACACTCACAGACACTCCTCTGCGAACACAAGCCTGCAGCCTGTACTCTGTGCTGTGTGCAGAGTACAGGCAGCCTCATCCCTCAGTTCTTTCTCACTGAGAAATGTAATTTTATATTTATATACTGTACATGCAGCTCTCAACCTCAGCCCTCCAGGTTGTCTGATGGACTGGTCATCCATCCATTTTCTTCCAGTTCAGGGTCACAGGGGAGCTGGAGCCCACCAGGGTCAGTGAAAGGTGCAGGGCAGGGTACACCAGTACACCAGTCCATCACATACCCACACTGACTCTCACACTAGTTCCAAATTAACCAGAAGCCAATTAACCCACCAGCATGTCTTTGTACTACAGGAGGAAATGGACTGAAAAACTGTTTCTTAACGACTTAGAGGAATTCGCAGATGCCTCCATCTGTTTGGGGTTTCAGGATGCGTACAACAACCTCAAGATGAACTTGCATCGCGATCAAGAACAAATTCTTATACGGTATGCATAATATATATACAACCCGTACTCAGAGTGACCCTCGAGCTTTGCTGTTCATGATGTTTTACACACAAAGAAATGAATATATATATAGCAAATGACCTTGACCAATTATTTAATGGCATTACAGGATAAAGTTAATTAAATGTTCGTTAGTTGCTTAATTAGCCCAGGTGCTGCTGACCACTTTAGTAGTAGGATCAGCTGAAGACTTGCAATTGACACAAAGTCCCAAAGTTGACCCACCTTAATTTAAAGTGTCACCCTCACCCTCGTTCTGGTCTGTGGCCTAACAGTTGTAGGTCCAGTCAGTCCAGAGTATCATACATCACTCACCTGTGTGATGGGAGAGTGTGGTCTGTTCTCAGTGAGTGAGGACAGTGGGAGACAGGCAGGCAGTCCAGAGCATAGTACAGACACTCACCTGTGTGATGGGAGAGTGTGGTCTGTCCTCAGTGGACGATGACGTATCAGGACAGTGAGAGACAGCTCGTGGTCTATCTCCAGTGAGCGATGGAGTGCAGCCTGGACGCTGATCCTCTCTTGTTTAAGAGGCGTCTCCTCAGCCCCAACCCCTCCCTCTGGTCCCCTGTGTTATCTGATCACAGCTCTAGCTAACCACACTGAGACCCCCTTGGGAGGAGAGACCAAGACAGCGTGGTGCTTGATCTTCTGACACCCACACCCAGGGCTCAAAGACAAGTGCAAAGTGCAACATCTAGTCCACCAGTGAGAATTCTAAATGGGTTGTATCCACCGCTGATACTATTTTATGTGCTGAAAGTGTGCCCACATTTAAATACTTTAAGAATGTAAGCATCTGTCTGATCCTGCACTGGAAATGTTTCTGTAATGGGCTTATTATATTATATGCCTTCATGTGTTCTGTATAAAGCACTTAGTGTCGACAGTAGTGAAAGGGCACTGTCGGGCAGACTGATGTGTAGCACACATCGCACAGATCACAGCTGTCTGCCACTCCTGTAAGATACTGGTGTCAGATTCAAACAAGAACACAAATATCTTTTGCACTAACTTGAAACAGCTGTTGCGATTACTTTAAGACTAAAAACAAGTGACACGTCCTTATTCAAAGGGTGGGGGGAGAGTGGAACAAGCTGCCGTGCCTTGTTGTTGAAGGGGATGCCCTATCTTTGGTGCAATAAGCCGATTCCAGCACTGTGCTCACATGGGGACCCCAAAAGAGACCGAAAGAAGAAGTAAGGTCTCCTATCTGCTCAGTGGAAACCTCCAGGAAAGTTCCTTAAGAGACAAAGCTTGAAAGTAGATGATCTGGACTGATCGGTATGTGTCCATGTGTGTCTTTATGTGTGCATGTTCATGCATGTGTGAGTTTTTGCATGTGTGTCTGTGAATCTGTGTGCATGCTTGTGCATGCGTGTATGGGTCGGTGTGCCTGCAGGTTCACTTGTTGCATGTTGTGTGTGAGTGTTTGAGTTTGCATACATGTCTGCTTGTTTGTGAGCACATATCTGGTGCCTCTGCATGCTTGGATGTCATCTGCGATTTGGCTGTGGGCAGTGGTATCACACATCATAAATGTGTTGCTCTGCAATACTGAGATGAGACGAGCCCGACTACAGGAAGCAAACTAACATGCTGACAGTAGTAATTTTAGAAGTCGTAAGTAGTTTGAGTTGAGGATCTCATCTAGCTGTGTGATCAAAGAAGCCAGGATATCAGCTTAAACAGCACAGCTGGCCAGCTTGTTCCACACTCCTACCACCCTTTGTGTAAGGATGTGCCTCCTGTACTGACTGAAAGATCTCATCCAGGTGTTCTTTCCCTACAGTGAAATGTATAATTTTCAATTTAATTTACTGCTTCTACAGTGTTTGTTAATCCTCCTAATTTGCTATAACCTGCAAACCTGACTAGTGTACTAACTATACCACAAATTACTTATATTTTTGGTATAAATTAGGAAGGCCACTGGTCCCACTACAGACCCATGTGGTACTCCATTTATTACATCGCTGATATTATTAAGAGCAGCAGTGGTCCCAGTACAGATCCTTGTGATTATCCACTAATTACATCATTCATATAATTAATAAGTGTCTGAAACAGCCTGGCAAGACATGCTGTTAACATTGACTAAGAGGGAAGTAATGACACTCCCTTCAGACTAAAGAGACTCAGTTCCTTCAGTCCATCAGTGTAGGACACTCCCTTCATACTAAAGAGTCTCAGTTCCTTCAGTCCATCAGTGTAGGACACTCCCTTCAGACTAAAGAGACTCAGTTCCTTCAGCTTGTCAGTGTGGGACACTCCCTTCAGGCTAAACAGACTCAGTTCCTTCAGTCTGTCAGTGTGGGACACTCCCTTCAGACTAAAGAGACTCGGTTCCTCTAGTGTGGACACTCCCTTCAGACTAAAGAGACTCTGTTCCTCCAGTGTGGACACTCCCTTCAGTCTAAACAGACTCAGTTCCTTCAGCTTGTCAGTGTGGGACACTCCCTTCAGGCTAAACAGACTTAGATCCTTCAGTCCATCAGTGTAGGACACTCCCTTCAAACTAAACCAGTGGTTCTCAAACTATGGTACACGTAACACTCGTGGTACGTGTAGCACCGCCAGGTGGTACGCCATATGACCCTTGAACTTTGTTGTGTGCACTGAAAAATCGGGACGGGTTTTCATATTTTCTATTTTAATACGTGTCGAATACGCAGCCTAAGTACTAGGATACAGCGGGCGCTAATACGTGAGTGGACACAAGAGCTACTATGTAATTCTATACCATAGCATAGGAATGCGTGCTACGAACGTGTGACCAATTGTATTTTAAAAAAACTTATCTCCAGCAAATAGGGAGGTAGGAGAATGTGCGTGATTTTGGAACAGTGCCAATGTTGTAAACACAGGAATGCATAGAAATGCGTGCTACGAATGCTGGTAATCTTGTGAGCACAGGAAAGCGTGATAGATAACAGAAAAATATTTAAGAACTGTTCTAAGTTAATTTGAGAAAAATACACAGAGCGTCTCTGTGTTTCGCTCCCATGCGCATGAAATAAAAAAAACTTTTAACTTCTGAGACAGACTCCTAAAACGGAAACGGGGAAAAATGCAAGCTTGCGGATTGCTAAAGCAGGTAAGCCCCACACTACTTGTGAAGAACCTTATTAACTGTTTGCAAAAGAGCTGACACGTATTATGTGTGGAGAAAAAGCTGCTTAACAGCTCGACCTGCTGCCCGCAAAGACACAGTCATTCATAGAATTATTGATATGGCGGATGATATCAAAAATACGCGTTAAGATGTTTGAGGGTACGTCCCATGAGGACTTTCTGTTCTGTAAGCCGCTACCAACAGGAACTACAGGAGAGCACATATTTCAGCTTCTGAATGAATTTATAGAAGAGAATGGCATCGACTGGATAAATTGTGTCGGAGTTTGTACGGACGGTGCTAGAGCGATGACAAGCCGACACAGCGGTGTAGTTGCACGAATTAGAGAGCTTGCTCCAGAAATGAATGGACGCATCGCAACATCCACCGCGAGACCTTTGCCGTCAAGAAAATGCCTGACGATTTAAAATCTGTTAGACTCTGTTGTGAATTCTATCAAGGCTCGAAAAATGAATTCACATCTGCTTTGCTCGACTAAACAGGCTCACCCCTCTTACTGAAATGGTGCTTTTTTATTGTTTATTTTTAATTGTTGTTGTTCCTGTTTTTTTTCTGTAAAGCGCTTTGAGAAGCCACCTTTAAAGGCGCTATATCAAATAAAGTTTATTATAGTAATATTTATTATATGTGTATGTGAGTGTGTGCGTGCACGTGCGCTCATGTTGGTCATTGAGAATTTGTGGGGTTCCTATGAGAAGATGGCTTGTAGATGGTACTTTGGTTTGACCAGGGGTGGTACTTGGTCCAAAAAGTTTGAGAACCACTGGACTAAACAGACTATAGTTCCTTTAGCCTGTCAGTGTGGGACACTCCCTTCAGACTAAAGAGACTCGGTTCCAGTGTCTTAGAGGATTTTGAATATGAATACGTGTCTCAGGTCCCCTCTGAGTCTTCTCTATTCCAAATTGAAGAGATTCAGTTCCTCCAGCCTGTCAGTGTGTGACACTCCCTTCAGACTAAAGAGACTCACTTCCTTCAGTCTGTCAGAGTGGGACACTCCCTTCAGACTAAAGAGACAGTTTCTGTCAATACAGATCCCTCCAGCCCTGTAATGAATGATGTTGTTCTGCTCCAGACTGATACCTGGGCGGCAATATATTTTCTATAATATGTTGACTAAATTTGTGCACAATATTCTGAATGAAGCCTTACTAGTAAATGATACAATTTTTGCAAAACACCCCTTAAATAATCTTCTGCTCTACTCTTCCTGTTTGCCTTGTCTCTGGGACCTGTGTCCTGTTTCAGTTTCCTCTCTGGGGTGTAGAGCTCCAGGGTGCCTGTCTCAGCTGTCTCAGTCAAGCTCAATGTGCTGTTCCTGTGAGTTCTCACAGGAAGCCACAGGTTGTGCAGTGTGGCTGACTGGTGCTCTGTTACCTCCTGTCTTGCAGATCAGTGAACTTATCTGTGCACCGATCATCCCACGATCACATCACAGCTCTCTGCCATTGTTTAAGCTCTGCCGGACGCCTCCCATTTCAAGCTGCTAGCATGCATTCTGCTCCCTCTCCTTCACTGCCCGTGAGGCCAGCACATCTCCCCCTGCAGGAGCTCTGAGACTGCTGGCAATCTGACAGGTAGGCTCTGTGGTCTATCTGGAGCAGTGCTGCTCTGTGTGTCCCTGCGGTCTGAGGCTCTATTACAGAAAGAATTGCTGAAACTGCCTGCCTGAGCATCTTGGTTGTGCGGTTGCATCTCACCGTCCTGAAGCTCACTTGCTCACACTGCCCCCTCCTGGTCTGTTCCGGTAGTTCTGAGTCGCTAGCTGAGCCTTTCTGCCAGGGGTTTGTCATTGTGCCACTGCAGGAAGGTCAGTGTGGGACACTCCTTTCAGACTAAAGAGACTCAGTTCCTTCAGCCTGTCAGTGTGGGACACTCCCTTCAGACTAAAGAGACTCAGTTCCTTCAGCCTGTCAGTGTGGGACACTCCCTTCAGACTAAAGAGACTCAGTTCCTTTAGCCTGTCAGGGTGGGACACTCCCTTCAGACTAAAGAGACTCAGTTCCTTCAGCCTATCAGTGTGGGACACACCATTCAGACTAAAGAGACTCAGTTCCTTCAGCCTGTCAGTGTGGGACACTCCCTTCAGACTAAAGAGACTCAGTTCCTTCAGCCTGTCAGGGTGGGACACTCCCTTTAGACTGAAGAGACTCAGCTCCTGTCAGTACAGATCCCTCCAGTCCTGTAATAAGTTACATTTGACTGAACGGGCTCCTCTCGCCTGTGACCTGCCAGGACTGTTTCTCTCCAGCCGGACACACGGAGAGGGCTGGGCTCGGTTCGGAAATGTCCTATCTGTCGCAAGAAGCCGAGCTCCTCGCCAGCTCTCACCCCCCGGCCGAACAGCGCAGAGCGTGGGCAGACTTCCTGTCTGCCTGGGCGTCGCTCGTCAGCAGGCAGGATGCAAGACCAGCAGAATCTGTTTTTCTGTAGTAATACCTCAACCAAACCGTGTCTCTGGCAGCCCTGCAGTCTCGGTGGCGCGCTGGACCGCAGAGCTGAGACCAAGAAACTCAAGACAATCGGCTCTGTCGCTGAGGACCGGCCTCGCAAATTCACTCTCAGCAAGGAAACGACCACTGCTGGTCCCGACCGTTTGCTCTCTGTCTGTGGAATGGCGGACAGGACTTTCGGCCACTGAGCGAGACCAGGAACGTCGGAACGCTGGTGAAATGATCGGGTGTCAGCTTGTTAAAATAATACTTTTTGTCTATTTCACACTTTCTATATGGTTTTCTGAAGGAAAAGAAACAGTACTTGCCTGTCACAGTTCTAATGAATTACATACGTGCCCATAATGAGACTTAATTTTATTCTCATAGCAGAAATATTATTAAACTTTTCCAACCATGAAACTTTTATTGCCCAGACAAGTTCCACTGTAACCTGGCAGGTAAACATGTTCACCAGGGAAAAAAAAAGGCTATTCTCCTGGGCACAATTCCAGGGAAAAGGAGTAGCACACTTTATATACAGTATATACAGTATAGGGAATAGAATCACGAGGGCTGTTCCTATAAAACCAGATCCCCAAAACCATTTCACTTTTCTTTTCCTGATAGAGGTAGAGGTGTTCTGAATTCCAATGATTTTTTTTTCCTGGTGTACAATCCCATGAGAAAGGAATAGCCTGTCTAATTATCCTCTCCTTGTCATTCACAGGCTCTGTCTGTTGCTTTTCAGTTATCCTAACAAATCCACTCACTCTGTAGGCAGAAAGAGTAAAGTATCTACACCTACACCAGGAAAGACACGACTGCACTACCCTGGACTGGCTTAAACACACTGCCAGAAGCCTGACTGCTGCGATTGATCGTTTGGCTGATCTCTAGCATTGAGCCCTGTGTGGAGGCTGTCGGTCTCCTGGAGTGGCCCAGTCAGAGCTCGGACCTCAGTCCCATCAGGAGCGCGTGGCAGGAGCTGAAAACTGCTGTTCACTGACGGTTCCCGTCCAGCTCGAGGAGGCCCGGGCAGTTTTGCGAGTATGAATGGGCACAACCTGCAGTGTCCTGATCTGCAAAGCTGGTAGAGACTGATCCAAGAAGACTCGTGACTGCAGTTTCAGACAAAGGGGCCTCTTCTAAATATTGACCCAAGGGGAGTAGACACGTCTGCAATCAGTTATTTTCTGTTTTGTTTTGATAATTTAGGAGCATCTGTAGAATTTTGTTTTCGCCCTTGACATTATAGAGTGTTGTGTGTCGATCAAAGGCAACAATCTCAAATGCATTATGATTCCATATTGTAACACAATAGAGTCCAAGGAGGGTGAATACTTGATAGCCACCTAAAAAATAAGCTTCATACGCTATAAAATGCAACAGAAACATATAAAAATAGACAAGGAGTGTTATTATTTTTATTATCTCCTGCGTCCTTTCTTTCCTGGTGTTACAAAGGCCTGTATTTTCCCAAGTTATTTGAACTGCTAAACGAGATCCCAGGAGGAATAAGAGTGTCCGAGGGCGGAAGGCTTTGTGAATCAGCCTGCGGTGCTCGGAGAGAGGTTTGGCTGTAACCTGCTTGGTCACTGGGTAGCCTCCTGGCCACAGGACGAGGAAGGTCGAACCCCAGTCAGATCACACTGGGCCCAGGGGCAGCTGCCAGGTGGAGGAGGGAAGCAGGAATCGAAGGTGAAGGGAGGCATCCGAGTTCCAAGTGAGTCTGAGCTCCGAGGGGGAATTTTAGCAGAAAAGTCACCTTTTCTAGTCAGTATATGCAGCTATTTTCGTAACGATGGCGATTAGGCACAGCTGTGTGAGACTGGCTGTGAGACTGTCAGCCCCCCCCCCGACCCTGCCGGTCTTCTCTGCGACACACGAGGAGTGAACATACCCGCCACCGGCCCGAGCTCTCAGGCTGCGCGCAGGCACCTTGCTTACACACGAGTATCGGGGGACTGTGGGAAGGCAGTGCTGTGGAGAGTCGGCCCGAGCTCTCAGGCTGTGCTTACACACGAGTATCAGGGGACTGTGGGAAGGCAGTGGCGCGAGAGTCGGCCCGAGCTCTCAGGCTGTGCTTACACATGGGTATCGGGGGACGAGTATCGGGGGACTGCGCGAAAGTCGGCCTGAGCTCTCAGGCTGTGCTTACACACGAGTATTGGGGGACTGTGGGAAGGCAGTGGCGCGAGTGTCGGCCCGAGCTCTCAGGCTGTGCTTACACATGAGTATCGGGGGACGAGTATCGGGGGACTGTGGGAAGGCAGTGGCGCGAGAGTCGGCCCGAGCTCTCAGGCTGTGCTTACACACGAGTATTGGGGGACTGTGGGAAGGCAGTGGCGCGAGAGTCGGCCCGAGCTCTCAGGCTGTGCTTACACACGGGTATCGGGGGATGAGTATCGGGGGACTGTGGGAAGGCAGTGGCGCGAGAGTCGGCCCGAGCTCTCAGGCTGTGCTTACACACGGGTATCGGGGGACGAGTATCGGGGGACGAGTATCGGGGGACTGTGGGAAGGCAGTGGCGCGAGAGTCGGCCCGAGCTCTCAGGCTGTGCTTACACACGAGTATTGGGGGACTGTGGGAAGGCAGTGGTGCGAGAGTCGGCCCGAGCTCTCAGGCTGTGCTTACACACGGGTATCGGGGGACGAGTATCGGGGGACTGTGGGAAGGCAGTGGCCCGAGAGTCGGCCCGAGCTCTCAGGCTGTGCTTACACACGAGTATCGGGGGACGAGTATCGGGGGACTGTGGGAAGGCAGTGGCGCGAGAGTCGGCCCGAGCTCTCAGGCTGTGCTTACACACGAGTATCGGGGGACGAGTATCGGGGGACTGTGGGAAGGCAGTGGCGCGAGAGTCGGCCCGAGCTCTCAGGCTGTGCTTACACACGGGTATCGGGGGACGAGTATCGGGGGACTGTGGGAAGGCAGTGGCGCGAGAGTCGGCCCGAGCTCTCAGGCTGTGCTTACACACGAGTATCGGGGGACGAGTATCGGGGGACTGTGGGAAGGCAGTGGTGCGAGAGTCGGCCCGAGCTCTCAGGCTGTGCTTACACACGAGTATCGGGGGACTGTGGGAAGGCAGTGGCGCGAGAGTCGGCCCGAGCTCTCAGGCTGTGCTTACACACGGGTATCGGGGGACGAGTATCGGGGGACGAGTATCGGGGGACTGTGGGAAGGCAGTGGCGCGAGAGTCGGCCCGAGCTCTCAGGCTGTGCTTACACACGAGTATTGGGGGACTGTGGGAAGGCAGTGGTGCGAGAGTCAGCCCGAGCTCTCAGGCTGTGCTTAGACACGGGTATCGGGGGACGAGTATCGGGGGACTGTGGGAAGGCAGTGGCGCGAGAGTTGGCCCGAGCTCTCAGGCTGTGCTTACACACGAGTATCGGGGGACGAGTATCGGGGGACTGTGGGAAGGCAGTGGCGCGAGAGTCGGCCCGAGCTCTCAGGCTGTGCTTACACACGGGTATCGGGGGACGAGTATCGGGGGACGAGTATCGGGGGACTGTGGGAAGGCAGTGGCGCGAGAGTCGGCCCGAGCTCTCAGGCTGTGCTTACACACGAGTATCGGGAGACTGTGGGAAGGCAGTGGCGCGAGAGTCGGCCCGAGCTCTCAGGCTGTGCTTACACACGGGTATCGGGGGACGAGTATCGGGGGACTGTGGGAAGGCAGTGGCGCGAGAGTCGGCCCGAGCTCTCAGGCTGTGCTTACACACGAGTATCGGGGGACGAGTATCGGGGGACTGTGGGAAGGCAGTGGCGCGAGAGTCGGCCCGAGCTCTCAGGCTGTGCTTACACACGAGTATCGGGGGACTGTGGGAAGGCAGCTTCGCAGAGCTGTTCTGCTTTTGATGCTAAACAGAGCGAGCGGAGAGTCGGCCAGTGGCCGGATGAGCGCTGTGAGGTGTGTGTGGTTTCTCTTGTTACACAAGAGCCTCTCACATAGGAGGGCCCAAGTGCGCTGGCCTTTCGAAAACCAGACCGGTGGTTTTATTCAGGACTTCACCGGGAGGGCCGTCAGAGAAGGTGTGTGTGGTTTTCACGAGCAGCTCGGCTGTGGGCCACACACGCCGACACACTGTGTGTACACGCGCTGAACTTTTTTAAACACGCGCTGCGCTATGGTGGTGTGAATGCCGGGCTCCTCTGTCACGCCAGCGCATCCCTGCCGGCAGGGTAAGAACTGACTTTCCGTTTCCATGACGACACATCCTCAACCCAGCTCCGGGGGAATTTGAGCAGAAAAGTCACTTTTTTTTAGTCCGTTTTTTATTTTGCTCCAGAGCTGTAGCACGTTTATTGAAAACGTAACATTACTTGTACAGTTTCCTCACAGTGTAGAGAGATTTACAGTGGTTCAGAGAGCTACTACAGGGTAGTAGCCTCTGCTATTACTACTGTCACAGCTGGTGACCCCTAAATCCAGGAAGGGCTTTGGCTTTGTAGCTGGCTGCTCCACTAGGCCAGTATGTGGGTGCTAGGAGCCCTTTCCCCTACAACAGTCTCTTCATACTCCCCACAGCCAGCAGGGCACCCACAGACCAGGCAGGACAGTTACCCTACATACCTTTAATTCTCTAGCAATTCCAGCCTTGAACACAGTCTACCCACACGCAGAGCCCAGGACACAAAAACCCATTCTGGACCAGCACAAGAACCCCTTGGACCCCAGCTTCCGCACACAGCATCCCAGAACAGAATCCTGCAGCGCTGTGCTCTGGAGCCAGTTCCAGTCGGTGATCTGGTGTGTCTCTCTCCAGCACGCTGATCGAAGAGATGAAACTCTGTGTAGCTCCTTCGGTGGGTCTGGGGCATCCTCTCAGTCCTGGCCGTCCTGAAAGATGTGATCCCCGACGCTCTCCCCCACCGAGCTGTTGGTCTCCGAGTCCAGGGCGGAGGAAGACGATGCTGGGGCCTTCCTCGCTGGCGCCCCTGGGGGTCGAGTCCTCTCTGTCTCTGTGTGTTAGGTCCCTGCTGACTGGGCCTGTTACCTCTTGTAATGAGGCGTCGTGTCTTTGCACCCTGTTCCAGAGCCCCCCCCTCAGTCCGAGGCCCAGTCAGACCCGTCTCGCAGCCCCACATGTTTCCTCTGAGCTGTACAGTGATTAACAAGTGTCCTCTGAGCTGTACAGTGATTACCCAGTGTCCTCTGAGCTGTACAGTGATTAACAAGTGTCCTCTGAGCTGTACAGTGATTACCCAGTGTCCTCCGAGCTGTACAGTGATTCAAATCAGTACCGTTCCTCCCACACTCCATTTTTCAGCCTCTGACGCTGCTATGACAGAGTACTTCCACTTTGTTGCAAAAAAAGTGTTATTTCAAACATTTTCATGTTCTCAAATCCACTTGCTATTTTATTTTTGAGTTTCCAAATGACGTTTTGTACTTGTGCAGTCTAAATCCCCAGGAATCTGAGAATCTGTCAAATCTCAGGACAGAGGTTCAGTCAGGGGCCTGGCGGCAGGGTGGAAGGGGAGCCCTGTGGTTACGCCCTGGCCCACCAGGGGGCGCTACAGGCCTATATGGCTGGATACTTCCTGGCTCACCAGCTTGGGCCCTCTCATTGCGGCTGGGTTCCCCCAGTTCTCCCTGTCAGTGGGGAACAGTGAACCCCCAGCGACCTCACTTGACTTTGTTACTGTCGGGCGTGGAGCGTGGACTTCGCCAGCTGATCTCCAGCCATGTTCTCTGCGCGCCGGCCAGTTCACCCAGTGATCTCGTTATCCGTGATCTTATTGGTCTCACTTGACTCCGAGGATCTTCCTGTGCTGGCAAGACAGGTCACAAACGAGAGGAGGCAGTTTGGCCTGTTAGGTCGTTTGGTCATTAGTAGTAAATTGATCAGGGGATCTCATCCAGCTGTCTTGAAAGAAACCAGGGTATTGGCTTCAAAAACACGGCTGGGTGGCTTGTTTCACACTCCCACCACCTTTAGTAATGACTTGTCTCCTATTCTATCTATACCTATCCTGTGTTAAAAGCTTATCCATGTAAGCTTATCCTTACATATAATCCATGTTAGGAAATCCATGTTTTCTCTGGTTTGACCGTGCAGACTGAAGAATTCGTCTAGGTTGACTATGCCAGTGTCTTAGAGGATTTTGAATACGAATACGTGTCTCAGGTCCCCTCTGAGTCTTCTCTATTCCAAATTGAAGAGATTCAGTTCCTCCAGCCTGTCAGTGTGGGACACTCCCTTCACACTAGAGAGACTCAGTTCCTTCAGTCTGTCAGTGTAGGACTTTCCCTCCCGCCCCATGGCCTCTGGCTTCTCTCATCTGGACTGATTCCAGAGCAGAAACATTGTTTTTGAAACATAGTGACCAAATCTGTACACTACATCCTAACTCAGGTCTTATTAGGGCCCTATACAATTTCAACACAACACCCCTTCAGTTAAATCCTACTCTGCTGACTGTATGCGATTTCATGGCCTCCCCACTCATCACCAGAAGATGACCAGTTGGCAGCTTGCGTCCAGCCTCCCAGGATGCAGCAGCAGAGACTGAGAGTCCGGTCTGGTTTGTCCTGCTCTGGCGGCCTGTGGACCAGATTGAGGGTCTAGGACAGCAGCTGATGACACCAGTCCCAGGGTCTACAGTCATGGCCTTTAAATTTTTTTTTTGGGGGGGTCTACATCAAAAATCTTCCAAGAATCCAAATTCTTTAGATTTTGTTTCACATCCAAATCTTTTTGATTTTACTGGAGTCTGCAGTAAAATCCTTCAAATCCTTTCTGGGGTGCATCCCTCTTCTACAGAGAAACGCTGTAGAGGGGGCTGCAGTCAAATTTTACTGGGGTCCACACCTGGGTGCTCAAATTCATGACCTGTGAGGGGCACAGAGTGTGGGATGTTTGCGGATGCTGGGGGTCCTGGGTGAGCACAGGGGCTCTGCCTGCTGGCCCGCCTGTCCCCAGGCTGATCTTCCATCTTGTACCCTGCGTCCTGCATGGGAAACAGGACAAAAGAGACCCAGGTCAGGGTTCAGGGGTCAGGAGGGAGGTGTGTAGGATGGGACAGAAGAGACAGAACATAGTGCTAAAGAATGCATGCACACACACACATGCACACCCATGTGCGCACACACACATACATATATGCACACACATGCATACCCATGCGCACACACACGCATACATATGTGCACACACATGCATACCCATGCGCGCACACACGCACACACAAACACACACACATACGTGCACACACAACTGCATAAATACACTCTCGTGCAGCTGTGATCGCAACAGAAGGCCAACACTTGGCTTTCATGGACAGAATTATTTAATACACACGGAAGCACCAAACCATCACAGACCAGCCAGACAGGATGTGCTTTCGAACCGACAGTCTGGACAGGAAGTGTGTTTGAACTGAGTATTGGACAAGACTGTACATCCAGATATGCAGATCACACTGTATGATGAATGAAATGTATGATGAAATTAATCACTAATAAGGTTCCCTTGCTTCCAGGTAATGCACACCGTGTTCATGTTGTCAGAATAGGTGAATCTGCAGTCCCGGTGTCACAAGATAAGGCACCACTGTACAATGTATAATTAAGATGTAATGCAATACTGTAAACTTTGTATATTATAAAACAGGTGCAGTTTGGGCTTTATTGAGCAGTTGACAGACAGGGATCAAGTATGTAAACTGAACAGATCAGATGTCAGAAGCTGAGCAAGTCTGAGCCTGGTCACTACTGGGATGGGAGACCAGAAAACCACAATGCTGCTGTAGGTGGTGCTGGTGAACCAGTAGGGGGCACTCTTCCCCCTGGATCACAGTCTCCAAACTAATGTCCCAATGGTGGCCAGGTACTGTGCTGCAGGAAGTGCCACCCTTGGAATTATTCATTGACCTGAGAACTGCAGGGAGCTTTTAATGATCCCCTGAAACCGCTCCTTAAGATTAGAGGTGTTAACCCAGTGTCCAGACACAGTCCCACTCTGGTCTTAAACAAGTTGTTCTTCCTACAGTTCTGCCTTAACTCAACTGGGGCAGCAGTTTCTCTCTTCTCCCCCTGCCTGTGTGATGTCACGGGGAGAGGTGCTGCTCATCCAATTAGCACTCTCTCTCCTGCCAGGCACCATGGAGCTTACAGTGTGGCCAGTGCTAAACGGCTCTGACAGGAATTTATCTTCAGCAGCACTACAGGGGTTTCACCCGTAATGAAAAGTCCTAGAAAAGTTCCTGATTACCAGTGGATAAAATAAAAATAATATATACCGTTCTTGAGTACGAAGTCCTTCTGAGAAGCCAGACTGAGAAGCCGAACACTGCTGCAGTGACCAGACCAAACACTGCAAACCTCATCAGCTTTTCTATATTGAGAGGTGCTGGGCAGCCTGGAGCAAGAGGCACAGCTGGAGACACAGAGAAAAAGAGATTAACACTGTCACTGTGCCGAAAGACGTGTCCTATTGAAATATGACTGTGTCTTGTTGAAACCTTTAGGGACTTGTCTCATTATCACTGCGCTGAGCCATGTGTCTTGTTGAGACATGAGGAGACTGGACTAATTATCACAGTGCCTAGAGACGTGTCCAGTTGAAACATGAGGAGACTGGACTCACTATCACAGTGCCTAGAGACGTGTCCTGTTGAAACATGAGGAGACTGGACTCACTATCACAGTGCCTAGAGACGTGTCCTGTTGAAACATGAGGAGACTGGACTCACTATCACTGTGCCTAGAGACGTGTCCTTGTGAAACATGAGGAGACTGGACTCACTATCACTGTGCCTAGAGACGTGGCCTGTTGAAACATGAGGAGACTGGACTCACTATCACTGTGCCTAGAGACGTGTTCTGTTGAAACATGAGGAGACTGGACTCACTATCACTGTGCCTAGAGACGTGTCCTGTTGAAACATGAGGAGACTGGACTCACTATCACTGTGCCTAGAGACGTGTCCAGTTGAAACATGAGGAGACTGGACTCACTATCACTGTGCTGAGAGAAAGGCTCAGTGACACAGTCAGATAAGAGAGAAGGAGTAGTAATAGTAATAATCATCATCATCATCATCAATAGAGCTTATTAACTGAATTTGACTGAACCCCAGCAGTGCCCCCAGTTTCTTCCCACAGTGCAGGGACATGCTGGTAGGTTAACTGGCTTCTGGGAAAACTGGTTCTGCAGTGCCTGTCTGTGTCTTTCTCTGAAGCCTGGGAACAATGGACGTTGCTTTGCTCTATTTACCAAGCTGCTCATGCCCTAGGAGAGAACTAGATGGGAGGAAGACGCTCATAAATCAAGAGGAGTCCCAATAATTTATTCAGGTAAATTAATTTCACTGTTAAATCAATAAGCCACTCCAGTGAGGTCATCAAGCCCGTCTCTAGAGGAATGGGCCACAGCATGAATATAGACCAGACGCCCAGAACAAGAAGAAAGAAGGGTCATCATCATCACTAGCCAGCAGCCATATCACCCTGCAGCTCCCAGCTGGCAGTCCACTGGAGCCCAGCAGGAGGGAGCCTGGCCAGTACCTGGAGGGGAGACTCCTGGGAAAGCTAAGGCTGCTGCTGGAAGAGGTGTTAGTGGGTGCAGCAGGGGGCGCTCACCCTGTGGTCTGTGTGGGTCCAAATGCCCCAGTATAGTGACGGGGACACTACACTGTAAACAGGCACCGTCCTTCAGATGAGATGTAAAATCGAGGTCCTGACTCTCTGTGGTTAAAAATCCCAGGGTGTTTCTCAAAGAGAGTAGGGATGTTAACCGGTGTCCTGGTTAAATTTCCCCCTGGCCTTTAACCCTCACGGCCTCCTAATAATCATCCCTCTCTGAACTAGCTTCATCACTCTGCTTTCCTCTGGCGCACTATCTGTCTTTCACCCATTAAGGTGTGTTTGTATAGTAAGATTAAAAGGTGAGAATTCTGGGATCATCTATGTTTCTAGAAGGTAGGTCTGTGGACTCAGACTGATTATTAGTCCTTATTATTTGCTTACATAACAGACGGATGTCAGGATGTAGATCTTTATACTGAGTTAATTACCTACTAATGCATTTTGTCATTTTAACACCCCCAGGTTTGTAACAATACATTTTTGTAACAAACACTGCATCTTTTTATTTGGAAAACAGAACGTGTATCACTTAAATATATTTTAAAATTAATTAAAATACATCTGAAAAAGTATGTGTGAATATTTACAAATGTATTTAATGTTAATACATTTATGTACAATATTTCTAACTACCAAATAGGATGGGTTGAATGGCCTTGTATGGTTTGTAATGTTCTTATTATACTGCAAAAGTAGTGTTGTTGAGCAACTTGCAAAGTTTAAGAACACGTATTTCAGACATGGAAACAGAAATAATATGTATTAAAGTGCACCTATTTATTTGATGGGAGAGAGAAAATTGCAGTAGATAATATCCTACCTTTGCCATCGATGCTGTACTTTGGAATATTAAATGTGGTTCTCTCAGTGCTGACTGGGTTAGAAGCCACACAGCTGTAGGAGTGAGAGAGTCCTTCTGTCTCCAGAGGGAGAGTCAGGGGGGTGTTGAGATCAGGGTTGCTGGTGTGGTTGAGTGTCTCTCCCTCTCTCTGCCAGGATAGGGTCACCTCTCTCCCGTTACTCACAGAGCACAGCAGAGAGCAGTGTATTTCTACTGTGGGCAGACTCTGAGAAACCCTCACCTCAGGCTTGGACACACGAGCTGTTGAGGACAGAACAACTGATGGACAAAGTCTGAAAGGACAAACATTCTTGCCTAAAATGTACTTCCTTATTAAGTTTGAGATTTTTACAAAGGAATCATGGACTGTCCACTGTCAGGTTAAACACTGTGGACAAAATGGACACAGTGGCTGTTCTCTGTCAGGTTAAACATGGTTAAACACTGTGGACACAAAGGACACACTGACTGTCCTCTGTCAGGATAAATATTGGATACAATGGACACACTGACTGTTCACTGTCATATTTAACACTGGATACAATGGAGACACTAACTGTCCACTATTGGGTTAAACACCGTGGACACAATGGAGACTTACTGTACACTGTCAAATGAAATACTGTAACTGTCTTCATTCCATCAATGTTCTCCACTGTATAATTCCCCTGGTCATTCAAGGTGAGGTTTGTGAGCTGAAAGAGTCCGGTCTGATTGTCCCAGATCACTCTTCCTCTGAACGTTTCTATGTTGTAGGTCTTTCTGCTCCCTTGGAAAACCCTTGCGATGTCATCATGGGTCCCGTAGCGCAGAAACCCCTGTTGTGATACTGGGGCTTTAAAAACCACTGACTCTCCCACAATGCCTCTCATTGTCTCCCCTTGGTGTTGGGTGGAAGACAGATACCTCCCTGTGAGCAAGAAGAAACAGGACTGACACAAAATATACTCTCTGTGCACTGGCCCAGTTCATGAGGTCAAGAGGCTTCAATGTCCAGCTCAGTGGTTTTCAGTCCTGGTCCTGGTGGAATCTGAGCTTTCTGGTTATTCATTATAATCATGGAGGCTAACATCTCCCTGTACTTGTGCTGCTGGCTTGATGAGTGCTTTCTAACTTGTTTCAGATGTACCTGAGGCTTTCGTTTCATTCAGGTACGGGTGAGGGTTATGGTTCATGATGTGGGTGTGTTCTCCAGGTTACTGGCTGACAGTAATGGTTGTGTGGTTATGGTTCATGGTGTGGGTGTGTTCTCCAGGTTACTGGCTGACAGTAATGGTTGTGTGGTTATGGTTCATGGTGTGGGTGTGTTCTCCAGGTTACTGGCTGACAGTAATGATTGTGTGGTTATGGTTCATGGTGTGGGTGTGTTCTCCAGGTTACTGGCTGACAGTAATGATTGTGTGGTTATGGTTCATGGTGTGGGTGTGTTCTCCAGGTTACTGGCAGACAGTAATGGTTGTGTGGTTATGGTTCATGGTATGGGTGTGTTCTCCAGGTTATGGTAACTGGCTGACAGTAATGGTTGTGCAGTTATGGTTCATGGTGTGGGTGTGTTCTACAGGTTACTGGCTGACAGTAATGGTTGTGTGGTTATGGTTCATGATGTGGGTGTGTTCTCCAGGTAACTGGCTGACAGTAATGGCTGTATGGTTACAGGTTATGATTCATAGTGTGGGTGTGTTCTCCAGGTTATGGTTACTGGCAGACAGTAATGGTTGTGTGGTTATGGTTCATGGTGTGGGTGTGTTCTCCAGGTTACTGGCTGACAGTAATGGTTGTATGGTTACAGGTTATGGTTCATGGTGTGGCTTCTCTGGCTTAGTGGTCAGTGTGTGATCATGAAAGGATTTCTGGTTATAAGGTGAACGGTGTCGGTCATTGCTAATGGCTGCTATACTCTGGTATGTGGGTTATGGTTTTAATGTGACTCCCTGTAGGACCTTGTGATGTTCAGGGTGTCATGGAAAGCTGGGTGACTGATGCTGATGTGAGTGTGCTCTGGGTCGTGGTTACGGTCTCCTCAGAAAAACGTCATGACAGAACCGTAGAACAAAACCCAGTGTAGAAAGATCAGCTAAACCACCAAATACAGATTTAGGCACCTGTAGCTGCGAGAGCACTTGGGCTTGGGCTGGACATGGTGAGAAATGGAGGCGTGGCACTCACAGTGGTTAGTGCACGAATAGCGTTCTGAGCTGTCTGAGCTGGTGCTGTCTGAAGAGCAGCCTGTCTGTGGTTTTGAACAATTTAAGTAGCAGGGTAATGCATTCAGTTGCGACTGACTTTGCAATACCAAAAGTGACCAAAACCTAGAAAATGCTGTTACATAAGGAGAAATGAGCCAATTACTCCAGCACATGCTGCTGCTTGGATAGAAGCTGTTGAGTCAGTCAGTCAGTGCCTGTGTGTGTGTGTGTGTGTGTGAGTGAGTGAGAGTCGGTCAGTCAGTCAGTGTCTGTGTGTGTGTCTGTCAGTCATTCGCTGCCTGTGTGTGTGTCAGTCAGTCAGTCGGTGTCTGTGTGTGTGTCAGTCAGTCAGTGTCTGTGTGTGTGTGTCAGTCAGTCAGTACCTGTGTGTGTGTGTGTGTGTGTCTGTCAGTCAGTCGGTGCCTGTGTGTGTGTCAGTCAGTCGGTGTCTGTGTGTGTGTGTGTGTGTGTGTGTCAGTCAGTCAGTACCTGTGTGTGTGTCTGTCAGTCAGTCGGTGCCTGTGTGTGTGTCAGTCAGTCGGTGTCTGTGTGTGTGTCAGTCAGTCAGTGTCTGTGTGTGTGTGTGTCAGTCAGTTAGTCGGTGTCTGTGTGTGTGTGTCAGTCAGTCGCAGTACTGTGGTATTATCTCCACAATAGAAGAAGTTACACACAGGTGACCTCCTGTTACCTGTTCAGCCCTGTGTGATGGGCTGATCACACAGAGCTGAAACCCATCGCTCAGACACACTCCAGCTGACACACACACTGATGCTGCGCAGTAACATCAGAAGCAAAAGCTGTATTTCAGCCTTTTAAAGAAAACCGTCGGTACGTTTGGACTCTTTGGAAACAGGACCAATCTCCAGCTCATTTAGCTATTTCTTGTCAATCCCTCTGTTGCTGCTGTTATGAACACACATTTTCCACTCGTACCGGCGTCACTCGATGATGGAGTGATAAGGGGAAGTTTGAACCAGGTCATTGGCCCTGACCTCTTCTTCTGGGTCAGGATTTTCCACAGGCCAGCCTGTGCAGCCCCCACGAGCTCAAGAGGTGGACCTGTGGTCTTGACACCCCGTGTCAAGAGGTGAACAGACCCACGCTCAGCTGTACACACACCCTTTCAGAGGAGAGAAAAAATCAACAGCTTTTTTTAAGACCTCCTACAGCACAAGACAAGGTCACAGAAGAGAGGAGCCATTTGGTCCATCTAGCCTGTCAGGTAATAAGTAGCTAATTGATGCAGGGACCTCATCCAGCTGTCGCATCCAGGGTATCGGCTTCAACAGCATGGCTGGGCAGCTTGTTCCACACTCCCACCTCCCTTTGTGTAGAGAAGTACCTCCAGTTTGTGGTTTTAAAGCACATCCACGTATTTTTCTACTCGTGCCCTGTTTGTGGTCTGAGCACAGAGAATCTCGCAGGAGTTCAGCCCTCCTCCTCCTCCTCTTCCTCAGAGCAGGAAAAGCCTGTGTTGTTACCATCTTGTGTGAAATGTGAGAGGCCGCAACTTTAAAGCTTTAGCCTGCTACTACTATAACGCACTGTTCTGGAAGGGCTTTTTTAAAAGCATGTTCCCCTGGTTTGATCCTTAAAAATTTCCTTAGTTTTGATCACAGCTTGCGTCCGCTTTCTTGTGACACCGTGGAGCGACCCCTGGGAGTGAGAAAGGGGGTATACACGGCTGATCGTTTCTGTCGGGCATGGCTGTCCTGTTCGAGGAGGGGCACTGCTGGCCCTTTTCTCAACTAGACTGGGCCACGTCTTTCCCGCGATCGTCAGCTGACAGAGGAAACACCCCTCCCCCCAGTTCCTGCTGCAGTGCTCTCTCCCAGTTCCTGTCTGACTCAAACCCAGCTCCTCACTTCCCCTTCTGCGCCAGGGCCACTCCCGCGACTGAGCGAGAGGGTTTTCACATCTCGCTGGGGAGCTTCTGTCTTGCAGAGAAATGTGCCAGCAGCACGCTGGTCGGCCCTTCACCAGAACACCAGGGCAAACCACAAGCAGGAGCATGAAGTTCTGAGAACAGGAAGCACTACTTTACACAAAGGGAGGTGGGAGAGTGGAAAAAGATGCCCAGCCATGTCGTTGAGAGGGTCTTAGTGAACTTTGCACACACATTTTCTGCTGAAGCTGCAGTATTTTATAAGCTGGACATTCAGAACTAATTTGAACTGGGTTGGAAGAATGCTGGCCACAAGGGCTGCTATATAATTCTATACTGTGTTATACAGGAAAGCCAGCTACAAAGCTAAGTAACCAATTCTGATAAAAGAAGTGATATTTGGCAAATAGGGAAGAGGACAATGAGAGTGATCCTGGAATGCTGCCAATATGACCAGCACAGGGAAGCAGGATAGATAACAGACTGCTGTGCTAATTTAATCACTTTGAGAAAAATACACAGAGCATCTCTGTGTGTTTCGCTCCAATGCGCATGAAATAAAAACTTCTGAGACTCCTGACTGGGGAAGCGGAAAACTTTCTCCAATACTGAGGGACTGGTTTGTTTCAGTAAACAGCTGGATGAAATCCTCCGGTCAGGACAGAAGGTACTTCTTTACAAAAAGGGTAGTAGGAGTGTGGAACAAGCTGCCCAGCCATGTTGGTGACGCTGATACCCTGCTGCTCCTTTCAGGAAATCAGATTAGATCCTCAGATCAATTGCCTACTAACTACCAGACAGGTCTGATGGGCTGAATGACCTCTTGTTTGTGACCTTCCTGTGTGCTCATGTACTTTATAGTTTTTAAAGAGTATTGCAGTTGTCAGCCTTTCAGCTCAGAGGAAAACACTGCCAGCTGTGGAAGAGTCAGTATTTGATTACTGCAGGGGTCCTCAGGGCTCGGACTGGGGACCCCTCAACCTTGTGTTCCACATGTTTTAGATGAAGGACTGGGCAAACCATGGGTGTGTTTCTGTTTTTAATTCATCATTAATGGTCTTTTAAATGAGTTTGTTAATCCTACCAAGGCCTGTATTAGTCTTTCACTTGAATGTAATGAGGTGTGGATCAATAATACTGTACTAAATTGTGTTATTGATGTTATTGTTTTTATATTAGTGCTTTCCAAGACAACTGTCCATGAAATATTACTTGGAGCTAATAAATTATTAATTTATTATTATTTATTATAGATTATTCTAAACATTATAAATATCAGATAAAAACACGAAGCAGCAGTCTGGGATTTTCAAATTCCTCATCTTAATCCTCCTCAGAACAGCAAGGGACAGATCTGTAAAACACTGTATGTTATATAGTGTGCATAGCATAGTGCAGAGATAAAACAATTAAAGTATATAAACACACAAACACACATAACACTATATGATATATAGTGTATATCGCATTGTCCAGAGATACAACATCTAAAACACATAACTATATACTGTTACAGCTATAGGTAAGTAGAAACCATCTCTAAGAATCTAGATCAAGTGTGTGACACCTCGTAGTGTAAACATTTCAAAGCAGAGGGGAGGTTAGCTGAGATGTATTGGGTCCATATTCTGTGATCAATGTAATCATAGCCTTTACCTTAGTTAAGCTTAGTTAATTAAGTTCTGGGTAAGTGATTAAATGTCAATCACCAGTCCAGAAAGAGACAATCTATAAGATCATATCAAGACAGACAAAGGCAGAAAGAAAAGGTCAAACCACAGCAGAGAGACAAGAAGAAGAGACAGAACTTGAAGCTTGTGCCGGGCGAGAGATCCTGATTCTAGATCATCTGAAGAAAAGACCCAGCTGGAGAGATGCATTTGCATCTTGCTAAAGAGAGCTTGCGAGCTGAGCACTGACGCTTCCCCTGGTGGTTTCGATGTAGGTCTCTGAAACGCCTTGTCTGTAGACGTGTCCCGTCCATGTATGTGGTTTAGTGTGTGGATTGGCGTTGTTGACAAATGTTTGTTCAACCAAGTGTGTCTGATTATTTATCTGAGTTAATATGAGGTTTAGTTAACCCCCCATTTCTAACAAGTCAAACACAAAACACTGTATACAAAGCATAGAGCATAGCTAAAACACAGGAAAGCGTAGAAGTTTGTTCCATGCTGAGAAGAAAAGAGAGACAATGTTTTGTCGGTGGAGCCTTCTGCAGGTGTCAAGCTGTCTCCTGAAGAAGGCTCCACAGCTTAAATATTGTCTGTTTTCTTTTCCTTTCAGGATGCAATAAACCATTACTTATTCCTTTACAGCCTATGCATGCTGACGCAGCTCCCTGCTTGAACTAGACAAATCATAGACTGTATATATAGTGATGCCGTGTAAGAATACGCCCCTTGAGGCTTTTCCTGCAGTTCATATTTTCCTTTTTCGAAGCTTCTCACTTCCCACAACGGCAACGCACAGATCACAGGCTGGTTGACAGGACACCAGCAATCGAGAACATGCAAACTCCACACAGACAGCACCCCAGCAATTGAACCCAGGGCCCCAGCCACCGTGCCAGCCCACTGTGTCTGCAGCCCAACACAACTGATTAATCTATCGCCTGGAAATATTGACCCAGGCTGCTTCATCACAAAAGCACGCGGTCCAGTGGTGCACCTGTCTGGGTCTGAAATCAGGCGCGTTCAATGGTCACTTGAAGGTCCAGTGCCCCTGTGCCCTGCTTGATGTTGGCATGCACACTGCTGAAGAGTTTTTTTTATATTGCTTTTACACACCTCAGCATGTTAGAGGAAGCTTGCTGACGGTTCAGAGCTTAGAAGAGATTTAGCCTTTTACTTTTAGAAAGCACCCTGACGTTAAGAGAAACCAGAAGTATAACCCATTCTGAGTAATACAGAATTAGCTTCATTACACTGTTGTGTAACAGATAATAATATCTGTACCTGTATTACACTGTTGTGTATAATATCTGTGTATATATTATACTGCGTGTATCAGGAATAATATCTGTACCTTTATTACACTATGTGTATCTGGAATAATACAGTATCTGTACCTGTATTGCACTGCGTGTATCTGGAATAATATCTGTACCTGTATTACACTGCTTGTATCTGGAATAATATCTGTATTTGTACTACACTGCTGTGTATCTGGAATAATATCTGTACCTGTATTACATTGCTGTGTATAATATCTGTGTGTATTTTACACTGCTGTGTATCTCGGATATCTGTATATATACAGTATTATACCATTTAAAAGCATTCAAAAAACAAGAGTCTCCTGTTTCGAAGAGTCACTGGGTTTTCTGAACAATCAACATTCCTGGATGAAAAGGAATGGAACGACAGATCTCTAAACAGCCAACTGCCTCCCCATGCATGGAGCCTGGGATTCACTGGATTAATCTACACTTTCCATTCTCGCTACAATTCTGAGCATCAGCACTGCAATAAGAGATAAGATCACTTTATTGGCCATATACAATTTCTTGCATTCGAAATTTGTCTTTTCACATACCCCAGCTTGCTCTCCATGAGACACACAGACAGGGAGAGAAGCTTGGGGTCAGAGCGCAGGGTCAGCCATTTATACAGCACCCCTGGAGCAGCTGAGGTTAAGGGCCGTGCTCAGGGGCCCAATGGAGTAGGATTCCTCTGCCGGCCGCAGGATACAAACCAGCAACCTTCCAGCCACAGGCACAGATCCTTAGCCACAGAGCCACCACACCGCCCATAATAATAATAATTAGTACAGATAATACTTGTGCTACAAAAAATGATGTTGCCTCAATTTTCACAATGGAGTCTAATACAATGGCTACTATTACAGTTACTAGCTCTTCAACAAAAGGAAAAAAACAGTGAGCACAGTGCATTGTAGTACAACCGTAATAGAGGAGATACAGCTCAGAAAAAAAACACTCCATCTTGACTTACCCAATAGGAAAAACATCTTCACCAACAAACTGTTCATATCTCCTCTATCGCCCAGCTATTCTTCATAAGAGAGGACACACTGCCTGTCTGATCACACCGATATTGCACCCTGTACTGACACTGTCTGATCACACTGATATCGCACTCTGTACTGAAACTGCCTGTCTGATCACATTAGTACTGCACCCAGTACTGACATCTTCTGATCACACTGGTACTGCACCTGTACTGACACTGCCTGTCTGATCACACTAGTACTGCACCCAGTACTTACATCTTCTGCCCACACTGGTACTGCACCTGTACTGACACTGTCTGATCACACTGGTGCTGCACCTGTACTGACACTGCCTATCTGATCACACTGGTACTGCACCAGTACTGACACTGTCTGATCACACTGGTACTGCACCCAGTACTGACACTGTCTGATCACACTGGTACTGCACTAGTACTGACACTGTCTGATCACACTGGTGCTGCACCTGTACTGACACTGCCTATCTGATCACACTGGTACTGCACCTGCACTGACACCGCCTGGTCACACTGGTACTGCACCTGTACTGACACTGTCTGATCACACTGGTGCTGCACCTGTACTGACACTGTCTGATCACACTGGTGCTGCACCTGTACTGACACTGCCTATCTGATCACACTGGTACTGCACCTGTACTGACACTGTCTGATCACACTGGTACTGCACCCAGTACTGACACTGTCTGATCTCACTGGTACTGCACCTGTACTGACACCGCCTGATCACACTGGTACTGCACTAGTACTGACACTGTCTGATCACACTGATATCGCACTCTGTACTGAAACTGCCTGTCTGATCACATTAGTACTGCACCCAGTACTGACATCTTCTGATCACACTGGTACTGCACCTGTACTGACACTGCCTGTCTGATCACACTAGTACTGCACCCAGTACTTACATCTTCTGCCCACACTGGTACTGCACCTGTACTGACACTGTCTGATCACACTGGTGCTGCACCTGTACTGACACTGCCTATCTGATCACACTGGTACTGCACCTGTACTGACACTGCCTGTCTGATCACACTGGTACTGCACCAGTACTAACACTGTCTGATCACACTGGTACTGCACCCAGTACTGACACTGTCTGATCTCACTGGTACTGCACCTGTACTGACACCGCCTGATCACACTGGTACTGCACTAGTACTGACACTGTCTGATCACACTGGTGCTGCACCTGTACTGACACTGCCTGTCTGATCACACTGTTACTGCACCTGTACTAACACTGTCTGATCACACTGGTACTGCACTAGTACTGACACTGTCTGATCACACTGGTACTGCACCTTGTACTGACACTGCCTGTCTGATCACACTGGTACTGCACCTGCACTGACACCGCCTGGTCACACTGGTACTGCACCTGCACTGACACTGTCTGATCACACTGGTACTGCACCTGCACTGACACCGCCTGGTCACACTGGTACTGCACCTGCACTGACACTGTCTGATCACACTGGTGCTGCACCTGTACTGACACTGTCTGATCACACTGGTACCGCACCTGTACTGACACTGCCTATCTGATCACACTGGTGCTGCACCTGCACTGACACTGTCTGATCACACTGTTACTGCACCTGCACTGACACTGTCTGATCACACTGGTACTGCACCAGTACTAACACTGTCTGATCACACTGGTACTGCACCCAGTACTGACACTGTCTGATCTCACTGGTACTGCACCTGTACTGACACCGCCTGATCACACTGGTACTGCACTAGTACTGACACTGTCTGATCACACTGGTGCTGCACCTGTACTGACACTGCCTATCTGATCACACTGGTACTGCACCTGTACTGACACTGTCTGATCACACTGTTACTGCACCTGTACTAACACTGTCTGATCACACTGGTACTGCACTAGTACTGACACTGTCTGATCACACTGGTACTGCACCTTGTACTGACACTGCCTGTCTGATCACACTGGTACTGCACCTGCACTGACACCGCCTGGTCACACTGGTACTGCACCTGCACTGACACCGTCTGATCACACTGGTGCTGCACCTGTACTGACACTGTCTGATCACACTGGTACCGCACCTGTACTGACACTGCCTATCTGATCACACTGGTGCTGCACCTGTACTGACACTGTCTGATCACACTGGTACTGCACCTGCACTGACACCACCTGGTCACACTGGTACTGCACCTGCACTGACACCACCTGGTCACACTGGTACTGCACCTGCACTGACACCGCCTGGTCACACTGGTACTGCACCTGCACTGACACTGTCTGATCACACTGGTACTGCACCTGCACTGACACCGCCTGGTCACACTGGTACTGCACCTGTACTGACACTGCCTGTCTGATCACACTGGTACTGCACCAGTACTGACACTGTCTGATCACTGGTACTGTACCTCTACTGACACTGGTACTGCACCTGTACTGACACAACAAGCTGTACTATCACAGGAGGAGTTAAACTCTTTGTTCATTTTCATTCACTGCACTCGAGCTTAGCAAATGTAAGGCAGGTGTTCAATGTAAATGTTCGGTCTCCCTATAGTGGCTTGTTTCTCAAACTTCTTTGTCCACATGTTTCTAGTTAATTAATTATCAAATAATAAAATGATCATAATAATACATCCTTCCATTTTCTGTTTCCTCCAGTTCAGTGTTGCCTGCGAGCAGAAGTCTATCCCAAGAAGCGACGGGCTCAAGGCAGGGTACACCCTGGATGGGACACCAGTCCATCACACAGCAGACAGACACAAACACACGCGCTTACACCAGGGCCAGTTTTCCCAGAAGCCCATTAAGCTGCCAGGGTGTCTTTGGACTGTGGGAGGAACACTCCCACACACAGGGAGAACATACAAACTCCACACAGACAGCACCTCAATCCAGAATTGAACCCAGAGCCCCGGCACTGCAAGGTAGTGATGGCCATCGCTGCAGCTCTGTGCAGTCTAAGAATAATCAAGTGACAGATATACACAATTTGGAAATAATAGAGATCAATTAGAAGAATAAGACATTGGCAACGTGTGTTTAAGAAGGTAAGGTTTTGTTTGACCCATGTGCTAGAAACTTCTTCTGTAGCCAGCCCAATAGTTCACTTTTCAGCTCTTGCAGGAGCAAGGGGGAGTGACAGAGGACTTAGACAGGACAGCAGAGCAACCCGAATCATTGCGCTGTACGTGATAACAGAGCAACAGGGGTGGAGTGTACAGTAAGTCCAGGCCCACTGTGTATAAGATAAGATCACTTTATTGGCCATTTACAATTTCTTGCATTAGGAATGTGTCTTTTCCCAGACCCCAGCTTGCTCTCCATGAGACACACAGACAGGGAGAGAAGCTGGGGGTCAGAGCGCAGGGTCAGTCATTTATACGGCATCCCTGGAGTAGTTGGGTGTCACGGACGTCCAAAGGGACTAACCGTGGGGAGCAGGAGAGCGGAAAAAGACCCATATGCATAGCGGCGAGACGGGAAAAAGGCCTGGGCTCGTTAGTGCAAAGAGTTCAGGAGTGCCGTATAGAAACCTAGGCCCTCAGGGAGCGGACGTGGGGCGACCTGGTGCTAGGCGGGTCTCAGGACATCCGAACGTCAATGCTGAGCGAGGGCAGAGTGCAAGACCCGGAGATATATAGCCCAAGGGAAAGAGAGGGACCGGAAGGGCAGCAGGCAGGAAACTAGGGACAGCACAGAGAAGGAGCACCCTCTGGCTGCAGAGGGCATGACATTGGGGTTAAGGGTCTGGCTCAGGGGCCCAACAGAGTAGGATTCCTCTGCCAGCCACAGGATTTGAACCACCAACCATCCAGCCATAGGCGCAGATCCTTAGCCACAGAGCCACTGCACCACCCTAAGTGTTAACACACCCACAGGTGACACGTGCTGTGCAGTGCCCATAAGCACAGTGGCAGTGAAGTCAGAACTGTATGTGCTGTATTTGCTGTGTACTCCAGCAATTCAGATACGGGGTGAAAAGAGTTATACGGAATGTGGCCGAGGGGGCCCCTCTGACAGGAGACATGAACCCAAATGAAGATGAACGATATCATGACATACAGTGAGGATGAGCTCCAGCCAGGCTCCAGGCTGGCTCATTCCCAGAAAACACAGGTCAAAGGTCACTATCCAGCGCCCAAGTAAGTGATCCGCAGGGTGGGTAACAGGTGGGTAGCACCTGATGGCGTCTCAGCCAATCACCAGCTGGTGATGTCACCCCATATAAATTGAAACGGGCCTGATCGGCAAAATTAGACCGTTGGCCTTTCTCTTTTTGTCGACATCCAGAATATCCCGAACACCATGACAGCACAGAATGAGCTGAGTTCCCCTTTTGTCTGCCCTGTGAACCTGAAGAAGACAAATGTCGCAATAGCTCATATATGTGTATACACGCGCACGCATAATCTGCACCAGCAATAAGGCGGAAGGAGAACATACTGTATACGTGACCATCGCGGTTCCTCCACCACCACGTTTCATCCCCCAGCACCTGGGGCGCGAACCCGGGTCCCCGGCGGAACGCAACAGGGAGCCAGCCGAGTGAGCTAAGGAGACCCCCCCCCAGCCCAGGCAGCTGAGGTCCCCGCTCTGCGCAGGGGGGGCGCTGACGTCACCGTATCCGAACTAGCTCCGCTACATATACAGTACGGAAGATTTTAATAGTATGTTAAAAAGAGGGAGAAAGGTCTACAGCAAGTTAATGCCTTTTCTTGTACCCTTGCCGCGGATGAAATCTCGTGTCGCGGCAGGCAGATGTGGGCGTGCCCTGGAGTGAGGACAGCGGAGAGGGAGAAGTCCTGATTTTCGACACGGCGGAGTGGGAAGCAGGGCTCGGGTCGGGGAATAGCGACCGCGATGGACTGCGCCGTGCTCTGGGCGCTTCTGGGCGTCCTCTCCGGTAAGAGCCGCCGGCCCCGCATCGGTCAGACCGAGAAAAACCAGCGGCGCCTCTCACGTTTAAAACCGTCCTTCCGCGTCCGCTGGCGCCGCCTGACATATCGAAAGTGATGCCTGGGCGACTGCGGGCTCGATCTCTCTTCTCCCCGGCCTCCCTCTGCACAGAGGTCCGGGCGGCGGGGAGGGTTTTCTAACGCGTTTACAGACATGAACTACTGTATGAACTGTGAACTCTGGGGTGTCGAATCAAACACTGACCCTGTTACCGTGCGGTCAACTGTAGCGCTGCAGGGATAGAGAGAAGGGAAGCGGTACAGAGAAGTTGACTGAACTCGCTTCACGCTTTTACGCCACAGCCTGTCCCAGTGGCAGGATGTGCGGGATTACTGAAGAATGGGTGGGGGATAAAACGATTGGACTGTTTCTTCAGAACGGAGACGCGACCAAAGCTTTCTCTCGAAACGCGGCAGAGGGATGAAGGCGATACGGGCCACTTTAAAAGTGAAACTACTGGTACTGAAACAAATCACGCCTGCGTCTTAAAAGCAACATGGCAAATGTTTGTTTTCAGATATGCAGAGAAAACCTGAATTTCACTGATAGTCGACAGTCGGTTTTCCACGTGTCTTTAGAACCTACACGCTTATCTTCTGGCCATTTAAACCCTTAATATTACAATGTCTTAACTACGTTAAAGAGGAATGACAGTCACCTTCAATAAAAACACAACAGAGCTCACATAGGAGAGGAGGCCACTGGGCCCATCTAGTCAGTTTGGTAGTAAATTAATCCTAGGCTCTCTTACAGCTGTTTATTGACAAAAGTCAGGGTATCAGCTTCAACAACATGGCTGGGCTTCTCGTTCCACACCCCCACTACTCTTTGTGTATGGAAGTGTCTCCTGTACACCCTCTGTGTGCAGAAGGATCTCCTCTGACTTCCTGAAAGAAAGAAGCTGGAGGGAATCAGCTTCAACAACGTGGCTGGGCAGCCTGTACCCCACTCCCACCACTCTGTGTAGAGATACCCCACTCCCACCACCCTTTGTGTAAAGAAGTGCCTCCTGTCCTGACTGGAGGATTGCACCCAGCTGTTTCTAGAAAGAAGTCAGGGTAAAAACATCAACAACACGGCTGGACCGCTTGTGACAGACTCCCGCCACCCTTTGTGTAATGTCTCCTGTCCTGCCTGGAGGACCTCATGCAGCTCGTAACCCTGTGATCTCACATGCACACTGATCCTTCAGCCGTCGCCCAGTCCGAACCCCGGCAGCGCCAGGCCGCGGTGGGGGGCTCGGTGGTCTTCGACGCCCCGGTGCTGGAGGAGGGCTCGCTGAAGTACGGCGCAGACGGCACCATCGCAGCCGTGTTCGACGGGAAGCTCACGACCGACTACGTGGAGCGGCTCAGAGGGAGAGTCACCTGGGACTCGCACACCGGCTTCTTCCAGATCGAGCAGCTGAACACGCAGGACACGGGGGTGTACACGGTGGACAACAAGATGGAGCAGAAGAGCGTCACCGTGTTCAACCTGCACGTGTACAGTAAGTGTGTCCAGTGTGTCCCCAGTGTGTGGCCTGACTGTGGACAGTCGGTGTGTCCACAGTGTGTCCCCAGTGTGTGGCCTGACAGTGTACAGTCGGTGTGTCCCCAGTGTGTGGCCTGACAGTGGACAGTCGGTGTGTCCCCAGTGTGTGACCTGACAGCGGACAGTCGGTCTGTCCACAGTGTGTGACCTGAAAGAGGACAGTCGGTGTGTCCACAGAGTGTCCACAGTATGCGACCTGAGAGAGGACAGTCGGTGTGTCCACAGTGTGTGACATGAGAGAGGACAGTCAGTGTGTCCACAGTGTGTCCACAGTGTGTCCACAGTGTGTCCACAGTGTGTAACCTGACATTGGACAGTCCATGTCTTCTTTTTAACAACATTTTAAGGTTGATTAATTCATTGTTGGTGATGTTTTATCAGTCTTTTTATTGAATCTGCTTTCTTTCGCCCTGATCTGCTGGTCTGGGAGTCGGAGCGGTAAGAATATACAGTATTTGAGAGAACTGTCAGACTGTGTCAGAAAGTCACTGGTGCTGATCTGTCACGATCCTGCCCCCTGTCCATCAGTCACGAGTCTTGTGGGAAGCTATTCCATCCCAGAGGACCCTTCTCCCCCTGTGTTTAATGAAATCCAATCACTGTGGGGACAGTTAAGCCTCTCTCGGCTCTCTCCTCTCTCTGTGCAGGACGTGTGTCTCAGCCGCGCGTGAGAGTCACAGACAAGGGCAACCTGCCCGACAGGCCCTGCACCATCCAGTGCTCTGTGCAGAACGGGAAGGAGGTGACCCTGTCCTGGCAGAGAGAGGGGGAGACACTGTTGAACACCAGCTCCCCTGACCTCGACGCTCCCCTGACCCTGCCTCTGGACATCAGGGAGCTCATGCACACCTACTACTGCGTGTCCTTGAACCCGGTCAGCACTGAGCGAAGGACGATGGAGTCTGACGAGTACTGCGCCGGTAAGCCGCTCCACGGTCCTAATGCTGATGACAAGAGCCTGTGATGCTCACACATTCCAGCTTGTTCCCCTCTCCCACTACTCTTTGTGTAAAGAGGTGTCTCCTGTCCTGACTGGAGGATCTGAGACTTGCACATGTAGGGCTTGTGATGAGTGGGGTTAAGTGCTGTACATGCTGAGGAAGAGAGACAGACACCTGATATGGCCAGCAGCCATTTCACCCTGCAACTCACAACCCACTGGAGCCCAGCAGGAGGGAGCCTGGTCAGTACCTGGAGGAGAGACTCCTGGGAAAGCTAAGGCTGCTGCTGGAAGAGGTGTTAGTGGGGCCAGCAGGGGGGCTCACCCTGCAGTCTGTGTGGGTCCTTGTGTCCGCTTGTGTCCCTAAACCCACATGCCCCAAGAGACTTGCTTTATAGTGAAGGCGAGTTGGGGAAAATGTGCCAGATTGACTTGCAGACAGACTGTAAAGACTCTGTCGTGATTTGTCCTTTGGAATTGGGGACAAACCCGATTCCCGTACTCAGTCAGGGAAGGCAGAGTGGTTTGGGGAATGTCGGAGTCACTGGATGGGGATACGAGCTCAGGACAGCATGTTTATCGTCTCAGCTCCGTGTCTTAATGTACAGGATGGAAAAGCACACCTGAATCACCCAGTTAAAACAGTAGACGGGAGGGGGTTTATTATCAGGGAATTGATTTAGTTCTGTGAGTCTTGGTAAGGTGCCACGGGACTCGACAAGGTGTTGGGACACACAAATCAAACACTGAGATGTGCTGGTCCGTTCTGGCCTGTTCTAGTCCGTTCTGGCCCGCTCTGGTCTGCTGGGGCTGTTCTGGCCCTGTCTGCTCAGTGCTGGCCAGTTCTGGTCTGTTCTAGTCTGTTCTGAGTAGTTCTGGCCTGCTGTTGCCTGCTCTGGCCCATTCTGCTCAGTGCTGGCCCGTTCCGAACTGTCCCAGCTGGCTCGCAGCTGGCGCTGAGTGCTGTCCGGGTCTCTCTCTCCCAGTGACTCAGCAGCTGGAAGGCCAGGAGGGGCAGGCGGTGTCCTTCTCAGTCCCCGTGCTGCAGGAGGGCTCTCTGAGGTACGGGGGACTGGGGCTCGTCGCTGAGGTCTCTGGCGGCCGCAGCGAGCTGGACTACGAGGAGCGATTCAGGCAGAGGCTCAGCTGGGACAGCCAGACCGGATTCTTCCAGGTCACCAACCTCAACAAGCAGGACGCCGGGGTTTATACAGTGGACATTAAGGACGGAGGAGCGGTCAAGTTTCATCTGACGGTGTCCAGTGAGTACATTTCTAGGCTCTAGAACAGGGCTGTCCAGTCCCGGTCCTGGAGGGGGCGCTGCGTCTACAGCAGGGTGTCCAGTCCCGGTCCTGGAGGGGGCACTGTGTCTACAGCAGGGTGTCCAGTCCTGGAGGGGGCGCTGCGTCTACAGCAGGGTGCCCAGTCCCAGTACTGGAGGGGGCGCTGTGTCTACAGCAGGGTGTCCAGTCCTGGAGGGGGCGCTGTGTCTACAGTAGGGTGTCCAGTCCTGGAGGGGTGCTAAATCAGTTTGATAATGGCTTAAGTAGACTAAGTGTCTCCCTGCTGAACAGGTAAGACTATGGGGGGAATCTGATCCAAATATTCAAAATACTCAAAGACAGCGACAAAGATAACCCTACAGATGTCTTCGGAATTAACACAAAATTGAACACAGAAGACAGGTCATTAATGAGAGGCTGTTTAGCCCATGTAACTCATCTGGTAGTTTAGTTAATTGATCTAGAATCTCATCCAGCTGTTTCTTGAAGGAAGTCAGGGTATTTCCTTCAACAATTTGGTTGGCACCTTGTTTCACACTCCCGCCACCCTTTGTGTAAAGATCAGTCTCTTGTCCTCACTGGAGGATCTCATCCAGCTGTGTCTCGAGAGAAGTGAGGTTATGGGCTTCAGCACAATGACTGGACAGTTTGTCCCAAGATATCCTGCACTGTATGACTGTGCATTTCTCTGCAGTCAGTCAGGGCTGCATAACCTGTTCCTGTTTCACAGGTCCTCCTACTAAACCACTGGAGCTGATTGTGGGAATGTCCGTGGTCATGGTCCTGTTTGTTGCAGCCCTGTCGTTCATAATCTGGTACCGCAGAATGAAGCGGCAACCTGGTAAGTTTCATTCAAATCGACAGCCCGTCTCTTGATGTGTCTTTGTGCTTTTGCTGTTAATCTGTCTGTCTGTCATTCTTTTCCGTATCTACTTCAGCCTCTCTGTGCCTTTGCAGTTATATTTGTTCATGGTTTGCTGATGGCTTCTGAGTCCAGGTCAACTACTCCTTCTGGAGGAGAGTGCTGATTGCTCCTGTCAATAGCAGTGGTGTCCTGCTGGACTCCACAGAACATTACCCAGGGGTCAGTGCTACTTCCTTACGTTGGCTTGACTCCTGTGTGACTATCCTGAGCCAGCCTGGAATCTCTGGCTGGTTGAATGTAATGTGCCTCTTGCCAAGGGTGTTCCTCAGGGGTCTGTGCTGGGACCTTCACTGCAACTCGCGTGTTGCATCTCGGCCAGGTTATTCTCCAGCAAGGACTTGGGCTGCACCGCTCTGCTCATGACACTCAGATCTACTTCCGTCCAGATCAGATGTTTGTTTGTCTTTTGATTTTATCTTGGATGTAGTGTGGTAATCACATGATATAGCAGAGCAGTTTCTGTGCTCTGTGGTGTCTGCGGGACATTCGTTGCATTCAGATCTTTCTCCACTTGAATCGTGAGCAGACCACGGTCTCACTTGCAGGTCCTCACTTCTCAGTGTTGCTGTCGACGGTCACAGGAGTGACTCCCTTTGACGGACCCTGGAGTGACCAGCTGTCATTCACAGCCCTTGAGTTTATAATAATAATATAATAATAAACTATTTTATATAGTGCCTTTAAAGTTGGCTTCTCAAAGCGCTTTACAGGATGACAACAACAATAAATAAAAAGAATACACAAGATAAAACACAATTACAATATACAGAGGAGACCGTGGATGGTGGTACTAAGAAAAGTAGAAGCAGAGGGGTAAAGAATGGAACCAGTTAAGTAAAGGATCTTCTAAAAAAGAAGGTTTTGAGTCTGGACTTGAAGGAGTTTAGAGAAGGTGACTCTCTGATATCCTTGGGCAGAGAGTTCCAGAGCTTGGGGGCATAACAGGAGAAGGCCCTGTCACCCATACAATGTAAACGGGCTTAGGGGACAGTTAGGAGACCAGAATTAGAAGAGCGGAGGTTGCGAGGTGGGGAGTAGGGCGATAATAGTTCAGACAGGTACTGAGGTGCCAAGCCATGCAGAGCCTCATAGGTGAGCATGAGGATTTTAAAGTCTACACGGAATTTGACCGGAAGCCAGTGCAAGGACTCCAGGATAGGAGTAATGTGAACACTTGCACTAGACCTGTTCAGGATTCTGGCTGCTGAATTTTGGACATACTGCAGTTTGTTCAGAGTAGATTTAGATACCCCAGCAAGTAGAGCATTACAGTAGTCAATTCGAGAGAATATAAATGTGTTGATCAGCTTTTCAGCCACAGTTAGTGATAACATAGGGCGTAGTCTAGCAATATTTCTGAGGTGAAAAAAAGATGTTATGACAATATGCTGCACATGCGGATCAAATGTTAAGCCAGAATCGAATATCACCCCAAGGTTTGTCAATTTAGACTGAAGTTCAAGTACAGAGCCATCTACAGACAGGGTTACAGGACTGGCTTTACGAAGTTGATGGGGGGTGCCAATAAGCATGACTTCAGTCTTGTCGCAGTTAAGATGAAGGACATTTTGAGTCATCCAAGTTTTTATGTCAGAGATGCAATTAGATAGAATAGAGACGGCCACATCAGTGTCCGGTTTGGTATGGATGTGTATTTGAGTTTAGTCATGATCGTTATTGTACGCAGCGCCTTTCCTGACTCATTATCTCCAGGCGCCGTACGATAACACAGCAGAGCCTGACGTGGCTGTTCTCCAGGAAGGCAGAGGCTGCAGCTGTCCGGGGTCGCTAACCCCAGCCCCCGTGTCGTGTCTTTCCAGTGGATGTGACCATGACCCGCGGAGACACGTTCACTTTCCCCTGCTCCGTGATGAAGGAGGGATCGCTGGCGCACCCGAAGCACGGGGTGATCGCGCGGGTGATCCAGGCGAACTGCAACACAGAGTCTGGGTTCGAAGACAGGGTGTCCTGGGACGGGATGTGCGGGGTGTTTCGGATCACAGACATGCAAACAGAGGACGCTGGGATTTACAAGGTGAAGGATCAAGAGAGGAAGAAGATGGTGAGGCTGAATCTGAAAGTGCGCAGTAAGTGCGATTCCAGTCCCCCCCATTTCCCACGATCCCTGCCGACCAGGCTGCATTGCCAAGACCCGTTCCTCGGTTTGTGAACCAAAGTAGCTGCTCCACAACCTCCCGCGGTGAAAATTCGGAAAAGCCTGGAACGGAATTGCCATGACTTACCAGGTGAAACACTGGGCTCGTTCCCTGTGTCGGGAGAACCTCCCCGGCCCAGCAGAGCCCCGAATCCACTCCCAGAGCCATCTTGCTGGGAATGATGAGCCAGGAAGATAAATAGACGAGGTGCTTGAAAGGCACAGAAGCTCTGAGGAGCTGTGCTGAGGGAGGAAGGTGTCTTCCAGAGAGAGAGCACAGAGAAAACCAGTCTGCAGGTGTCTAGAGGGGACATGCGAGGGGGGTGGGCTGGGGCTGGGGCTGGACTGCAGCAGGACTGCCGCTGGACTCAGAACCGCTCTCTCACTGTTGCCTTTCAGATCCCAGTCTCTCCGTTCTGTCCAGTCAACAGGCCGCAGGGACAGGAGGCAAGACCGGAGATGCTCCTTCACTTTGTGACAGGCGGCAGGCTGTAGTAACAGGTCGGTCTGGGTGAGACCAGGGGTCTCTGCTTGCAGTCTAGAACATTAGGCTGCCAGTGTCGCCCATCGGAGACGGGGTCCAGTCCCGATCCCTCCTGCTAGCGCCACCACCTCACTGCTGTCTGCACCGTCTCCACACTGCTCACACGGGGAATGTTCATTCCTGCCTTTGATCCCGCTTCCCACAGAAACGGTGGGACTGCCCGTCGGAGGGTCGTACTCTTTCCCGATCTCCGTACTGTGGGAGGGGACCTTGTCGCGGGCTTCTTACGGCCCCCTCATTGAGGTGTCGGAGGGGAAGAGGATCACTGTCCACCTGCGGGGGGTGGAGACCAAGGTGACCTGGAGCCACGAGACAGGAGAGTTTGCGGTCTTGCCTTCGAGCAGCAAGGGCTACGGGGAATATACCGTGGAAGACAAAGAAGGACAGAGATCATACACTGTTCACCTGACTGAGAGAGGTCAGTGGTCATCACTGCAGGCCTGCGTTCAACACTGCAGTCTCATAATGTCCTGTAGTGTCCAGTCAGTCAGTGTGTCTGGACTGTATTAACCCCTCTCTCTCAGTGCAGTGTTAATGTCCTGTAGTGTCCAGTCAGTGTGTCTGGACTGTATTAACCCCTCTCTCTCAGTGCAGTGTTAATGTCCTGGAGTGTCCAGTCAGTGTGTCTGTACTGTATTAACCCCTCTCTCTCAGTGCAGTGTTAATGTCCTGTAGTGTCCAGTCAGTGTGTTTGGACTGTATTAACCCCTCTCTCTCAGTGCAGTGTTAATGTCCTGTAGTGTCCAGTCAGTGTGTCTGGACTGTATTAACCCCTCTCTCTCAGTGCAGTGTTAATGTACTGGAGTGTCCAGTCAGTGTGTCTGTAATGTATTAACCCCTCTCTCTCAGTGCAGTGTTAATGTCCTGTAGTGTCCAGTCAGTGTGTCTGGACTGTATTAACCCCTCTCTCTCAGTGCAGTGTTAATGTCCTGTAGTGTTACCACCTCTCTCTCTGTGCCTCCTGTCCTGTTTTGTGTGATTATCTGTGATATCTCAGCTCCTACCAGATCTTCTCTCTGCTGTACCCTCTACAGCCCCAGCACAGAAAGACACGCAAGCAGTGGATTCACAGAGCGAGAATTCATTTTGCAGTGGGTGTCCTGCTTGTTTTCTTGTTTTCTCGGGTGGACCGGAAGGACCCTGATTCCATGGAGCTTGAAAGTCTGTTATCCCCTAGTGGTGAGGTCAGTGATCACCACAGCGAGTAGCGCAGAGCTGTTGCCCTAGTAACGTCCCCTCGATCTACCAGACCGCACCAGGTCTGGCAGCTGTGGACAGACATGCTGTTACTCTACTGACTGGGCAGACTTGGACGTAGATTCTGTGACTGGTGTGGCACCCCGAGACTGAATGGAAGTCTAGTGTCTTTTCAGGGCTACTGATTTTTTTCAGTTGGGTTAGGAAGCCCAGTTCTGTGAAGAGAGTTATTGCTGCATAACCACAGTATTAATGACCTGCCTTTTAATGACTGAGCATGATACAAAAGTTAGCACTTTGAACATCCACAGCATGTATGAAGCAGGTAAAGATTCACAAAATCCCAATGAAGAGATACCATCTTACGCTTATAGGGCTCAGTGACACAGACTCAAGCAGGGGACAGACGTCTGTCAAGTGGAGAGAGATTCAGGTCGCAAACGTTCACACAGAGGGAACTGGCATAATGTTTTTGAAAGAAGCAGACAAGTCCCGAATGGAATCCAGAACTCCCCAATCATCGTTGCAGAATATTTCACTGAACCCCAGAATATCTCAGTCACCCAGTGCTGTTCCCCAAAAGATGACATCTCTGAAGTCCTACAGGAAGGAATCACCAAACAGAGACAGAAAGACATCACCCTCCTCACAGGGGATTTCAGTGCCAGGATCGGAGAGGATGACAGTGACTGGGAACGAATCCTAGGCAAGCAATATGGAGTAATAAATGAAAACAGGGAGTGACTCTGTGTTATTTGTGAATTTAACAGCCTTGTTATAAGAGGTTCTGTCTTCCCAGAAACCCAGACAGAGCTCATCTGCGTCAGTGAACAGTTCAGGAGATCCCGAGTAGATGTCAGGTTGAAAAGGGCAGCAGACGCAGCTCCAGACCGCCAACTGCTGGTTTCAAAACTCAGTCTCAGGCTGAAGAAAGTTATGTGATGGGCGATAGGAAAATCAGCTGATGGTTTAAAATTGGCCTTCTCCAGGACAAAACCCTAAGAGAGTATTTCCAAAGCACCCTCCCACACAGACCCCAGCCTCTCGTCAGCCCTGAGGATGAGGAAGATCAAACCCGGCAGCAGAGAGGGCGAAGAATGGAGAAAGTCTGGAAGGAGGCGTGTGAAGACTCCTGCGGCAGGAGAACAGGCCAGCACGAGGACTGGATCTCGGGTGAATTACTCAAGAAAGCAAGCTAAACAGAGCCCCAGCAACTCTCTGGTCGCACCAGAGCAACGAAAGCCCACATCCAAGCTGCCAAAGAGTCAAGTGAAGAAGAGCAACACTCCGGGGCCTGATGGAGTTCCCACAGAGCCCAGCAAAGCAGTAGACCTGTGTGGCATCGGGGGGCGTGTCCAGTGTGGTAGTCCCAGCTGTGTGGGTGGGTCCTGTAAAGGCACACTGGACACCCCACGACGGGACGAGCAGGGACACCCCCAGGAGGGAGAGTTTACACCGCCAGTCCCAGAGGGGGTTGAACCTGCATAAGGCGTTCTTTTTCTTTTTGCCTGTCCCATCACGCATTTTCACCAGGGCAGGCACACACACACACACACACCGTTTTCACACTTGTTTTGTTCTTGCCTTACGCGCCCTGCTCACCAGGCTGGACCCCGCTCAGTAGGGGCACAGCGGTACACTTTTTGCTTTTTGCTTTTTGTTGATTTTTTTTTCTCTCTCCTCTTTTGGGTTATGTTTGGTCCCTGCTGGCCTCCCCCACCCCCCTGTCACACACCGGCTCCGCCAGCTCCTCGGGCAGGTGTGGGAGCAGCAGGAAGTCCCCAGAGAGCGGGCAGTAGGTCAGTGGGTAAAACTCCCTGAAGCTACAGGGCAATCGTGGTTTTGTCTCGAGCAGGATCAGCCTAGAGAGGCTGTTAAAAGCTGGGGACGAAGAACCGAGAGACCGGCAAGCGGGTTTCACGCCGCTGGGCTGCCTATCATCGTCCAACACGCCACAGAGTGCAATGCAGCCTTGCATCTCATATCCGGGGACTTCCTCGAGCACAAAACTCTGTGGAAACTCACGGTCTGTGATAGAATCCCGGAAACGTTCGTAATCATCATTGAGAAGTCATCCTGCAGAGCAGTGGACAGGGGACTCCTCACCGACAGCTTCCAGTGAAAACAGGAGTCGGACAGGGCTGCCCGCTGTCCGTGCGCCTCTTCCTCCTGGCAGCGGATTGGATCATGAGGAAAACCCCGGCTGGCTCAAACACCCCTGTCCCAGTTACAGGCCAGGGCTTTGCCAAGGACACATCTCGCACAAAGACACAGACACGACCCCAAAACTGAAACACTGTCGACCGATGCAGCTGCTACAGGACTGCACATGGACGAATCCAAAACAAAGCCGCGAGTGTTAATCCAGGCCTAGAAGAAGAACACCCAGGGGAATCGGACGCCTTCGCGCATCAGAGCGTATCGCAACAGAACGGGCCAGAACGAGCTCTTCGAATGCTACGACAAACATGGCACTCCAGACAGATATCAACAAAGGCCAAAACACGAATAGTTAACTCCGGTGTCAAATCCCTTTCATTGTACGGCACAGAGGCGTGGAGCCCAATAAACTCGAGCAATGAACTGCAAACCTCCATGAACAAATGCCTGAGCAGCACCCTTTACAAGCAGGCCAATCACAGGACATAAAGTAGCGCGAGTACTGTAGGGAGCTGCGTCTGCAGGCGCAGGCTGCAAAGGAACAAGTAAGGGTTGATTCCAGGCTGAAAAGAGAAGCACAACGTTTTGGCTGTGGAGCCTTCTTCGGGTGTTAATAATAATTGCTTACACTTATATAGCGCTTTTCTGGACACTCCACTCAAAGCTCTTTACAGGTAATGGGGATCCCCTCCACCCCCACCAGTGTGCAGCCCCACCTGGATGATGCGACGGCAGCAGTAGTGCGCCAGAACACTCACTACACATCAGGAGGAGAACAGAGTATTGAAACCAGTTTATAGATGGGGATTGGAAAGAGGCCATGATTGGTAAGGGCCAGGGGGAAATTTGACCAGGACCTCGGGGTTACACCCCTACTCTTTTCGAGAAACACCCTGGGATTTATACTGACCACAGAGAGTCAGGACCTCGGTTTTACATCTCATCCGAAGGACGGCGCCTGTTTACAGTATAGTGTCCCCGTCACTATACTGGGGCATTAGGACCCACATGGGCCGCAGGGTGAGCACCCCCTGCTGGCCCCACTAACACCTCTTCCAGCAGCAGCCTTAGCTTTCCCAGGAGTCTCCCCTCCAGGTACTGACCAGGCTCCCTCCTGCTGAGCTCCAGGGGGCTGCCAGCTGGGAGCTGCAGGGTGATATGGCTGCTGGCTGCTGCTGGTGTGGAAAAGTACAAACAAAGAGCAAATCTAAGTGCAGATGAACACTTTGACACAGAAATGGGGCTGGATCGGGCACACCATGAGGAGACCAACAGCCAGCGCCACCAGGCAAGCCCTGATTTGAGCTCACAGGAGAAGAGCAAACCTGGAAGACCAAGACACAGCTGGAGAAGAACAGTGGAGGCCAAACCTCAAGAGACCATGACAACGACCAGAGCCCCGTCGAGCTGCCAGAAATCACGAGAGAGCAGAAGGGTTTAAGGAGAAGACCGGAGTGTTCCCAGGATGTGCCGCAGAGGTGCGAGACTAGGCTGGACGCACTCATGTCCTGACAGGGGAGGGGCCGGCAGAAGGTGGGCTGGACATCCGATCATCTGATAAGGCAGGACTGATGCTCCAGTGTTTCTTTCTCTCTGCAGGGTGATCTGGAAATGACCAACATCCTCAGGCAGTGAGGCTAAGAGATGATAGTTTGGCCGAGTGAGATTGACATATCAGGAGGGCGGCCATAACTGTATCTCAACCTGTGGAGCTGAAGAAACAGGACACTGGGAGCGAGTTCCACCTGCCTACAGAACCGACACCACTGCTGAGCTGTTCCATGGAGGACTGGGAGATTATTCGACAGAACAGAAAGACTTTCATTGCACTAACACCACTATTAAACAGCTCCAGTACTGGGTCTCACTAATTTTACTAACCTTATAAATAATTACAAACTTACATAAGCTACTGTTTACAATTAATCGTACACAACAGTTTGTTTTGTCTTCTGCTCTTTGTGTATTGCTTGAGCATAATGCTTAAAGAGTGTTTTAAAGTGACTGGCGCTGACGCAATCACAGCAGTGAACGGCTGCAGAACAGAAACAGTGCTGGCCAAATGACACACCCAGTGCAAAGTGCACAAAAGTCACTTAAAGCATTTATTGACGTTGTAAAAAAGCAAATAACACAGTCAAAACCGTATAACTTACCATCTGATGAATAGCTCTTTACATCGGTCACTTAAAAATGACACTGAACACGCATCTTCAGAATCACAAGCAACTACGGCTCCCTGCACTCTTACTGCACGTGCTCTGTGACAGTGTGACCAGATTAAAATGGGAAGATTTTAGTACTTTAACTGTAAACCAATGTGCTCCCCTTTCACATCAGTGAGCCTTGAGAGGAAGATCTGGGGGAGGAATGATTTGATTTACCAATGAAAAACATTTGCACAAAATACTTACTGCACTGTATTTTCCACCTAAAGACAGAAATAAGATCCATCACTAAGCATATAGTAAGAAAACAAGTGAGTTTGCTGTTTATTCAGCGTTCTGCTGTGTTTTCATCAACATCACGCAGGATGGTTTCCCCAGCACTGCAGCAAGGGAGGGTGCTGCCTGATCCATTCCAGACAGCTCCTGACCAGCTGCCCTCACTGCTCCCAGTAGTGGCATGAGGTCACACGGATGTTTCCCTCTCCAGGACGAAGGGAACTCCCAGACGGGGTTAGGGACCGGAGAGCAGGGAGGGAGGAGGTGTGGGGGGGGGGGGGGCCTCAAACCTCTCTCTCCCTTCACATGACTGGAGGAGGGCAATATTGTCCCATATCACCACATCGTATAGCACGTCAAGCAACATGATCAAGCGTGGGGGGGGGGGTGTAAGGCCCAGCTGAGGGGATTGGAGCCAGAACACCATCTCCTGAGAAAGCTGCGCGCACAGTCATATTCACGCCTCTTAACAGGCTTAACTGTTGCCCGGTGACCAATAATGTTGCTCCCTTTGGTCATACCGAACCCAGCTCCATGCTCACATGCAGATACACGTGGCACCACATTCATCCCTCTCGCTGCATTATCTTAGAAAGTTCCAACATGCTTGACCATTCACAGTACAGCGTCTACAGTGACGCTATGTAGGCCAAAACAGGACCATGATGCCACCTCAGCTCCTTCACTCCGTCGCTGTTTCTTTCAGAGGGAGCCCTGGAGAGCTGCTTCACTCGGAGGTGCTGTCATAAGAACACCGGGTCAATTGCAGCAGTACTGACTATTGACGCTTGAAAATACGGCATAGTCTGCAGCACTAGCGGCCCGGGTTCCCCACAGACGTATGGCCTTGTTTGCAAGCACTACTTCAACACATGCAGCCTCCTGTTCAGCAGTGAAACCCTTGCTCTGGCCTCCAGACAGGGCCGGCGCTACAGGGGGGTACAATGGGTGCAGCTGCACTCGGGCCCAGATCGAAAGGGGGGGGGCCCGTTGCTAACGTCATTAAAATGCCAGCTTTTTTTTTTAGAAAAGACCATCCGTAAAATTAAACAAACGAGAGTTTGTACATCAGGGGCAGGGAATGTAGTGTGTTATCCAACAGCAATACTGGGGTGATGCGCTGGCTCTGTGGTTAAGGATCTGTGCCTGTGGCTGGAAGGTTGCCAGTTCGTATCCCGCAGCTGGCAGAGGAATCCTACTCCATTGGGCCCCTGAGCAAGGCCCTTAAGCCCAGCTGCTCCAGGGGTGCTGTATAAATGACTGACCCTGCGCTCTGACCCCCAGCTTCTCTCCCTGTCTGTGTGTCTCATGGAGAGCAAGCTGGGGTATGGGAAAAGACACATTCCTAATGCAAGAAATTGTATATGGCCAATAAAGTGATTTTATTAGTCTGGCATATTTTAAAGTAAAACACGATGATCTATTGGAAAACACGGCTGTGCGGATGGTTTGTAATTGGTCACTGGCGCGTTCTTTCCAGAAGATGCAGAATTGGATAACCAGGCCCGTTCCCCTGCAAGACTGAGCAACAGACAAGCTTACGTTTAGCGAAGCTGTGTTCGTTAGCGAGCACAAATGAAAGCAATCCAGAAATGTAACTCGGGCAGCGAGAAACGCAAAGAGTGAACTTTTTCAATTGCTTACTGGACACTGTCATCAGTGAGACAGAAGGACGTTTTTCTTTCTTGAGCGAATTTGGACGTCTTTTTGGCTTTCTGTTTGACACAAAACATACCGGAGATAATTGAACTGAAGCCTGCGACGAACTTGCCTTGTGTTTAGGAGCCATTCATGGTGGAGATTTGGCAACTGAATTAAAGTTTGTCTCATCTGCTCCCCAATGAAGTCAACACTCCGTCTAAAGTACTGCAGCATTGGGTCAACAAAGATATGAAATCCACATTTCCAAACACAGTCAAGTGTTTCTAAGAATTCCAGTTGCTGACGCCGGTGCTGAACAGTCGTTTAGCAAACTGAACTTGGTCAAAACGTATCTAGGGTCCACCAGACTGTCAGCTCTAGGGAACAGCACCGCAAGACGGGTGGATTTCAGTGATATCATCGCTGAGTTTGCTCCGACGAGTCAATTGTAAACTTTGAAATAACTAGTTACTAAGTATCTAGTTCAGTCTGTGAGCCTGTAGCCCGTTGGAATTCTGCTCTCTTGCTCTGTGTGCGCTGGCGGAGGGAGAAGGAAGCCGGGGGGGGGGGTTTGTATGTACTTGCACCGGGGCCTTGCCTCCAGAGCAGGGCTCTCTGTCAGTTCTGCAGGAAGGCTGGCTCCATAGATATTGGAAGAGACCCCGTATGTGTGTTCTTGTGCACTGAAGTTGTACATGACCTCGTGCCGGTTCTTGGGGCTGAATGAGTGAAACTGGCCTGCGCACGGTGGCCAGCCTGACACACTAAAAGACTGGGATTGATCACATGGTGAACAGCGGTTGCCTGTATTTCACTTGGCACCTCAACTCTCTGCTCTCTGGGCACCCCTCCGAGCAGCTCGTGGTTCCCCTCTTCCTCCATGACCACCTGCAACGATGAACTGAATAATCATTTAACAATTCGAGAAAGGTGTAACGGGGTGTAACCCAAGTGATGGTAACTATCATGAACTGGGAGCAAATGCCTGTGTTTTGTATGTCCAAATATTTTTTGTGATTTTTTTTTTTTAAAGTGTTTTGTGATTTCCATTGTGTTGTCCAGCGTTGTCTTTACAGTTTGGCCCAGGAGGGGCTCGGCGTGTGGATTTTGTATGGAAGCCATTATAAACAATGTACTGTTTTGCTAAAATGTTTGTGTTTCGCTCATTTGGGTTTTGGGTGACGAGGTGAGCCGCAGTTGCAGTCAAGATGTCTTAGCAATCAAGAAGAACTCTGACTCTGTGGCGCCTCCCTGGGAAACCACAGAGCCATTTCGTTCTCAGTCCTGAGTATAGGGGGTATTGCACAGGTGCTGAATGTGTGTCCTTGTATCAGATTAAGCTTTTTAACTGCAGTGGACTGGCGTCCCGTTCAGGGTGTATTCTGTGCCTGTTGCGTGCTGGGATAGGATCTGGCTCCCCTGCGACCCTTCATTGAAAGGAGCGTTTAGAAAATGGATGGATCAAGCTTTTTAACACCTGAAAGAACATTTTAGAAGGCCTCAAATGGAAAGCTGCCATAAATAAGCCTGTGATTAAGAATTTAGCTCGAGCAGAAATCAGTGGACTCGGGGCTCCCCAGCTCCAGGGTTGGGAACCCCTGGTGGAGGCTGGCTGACTGAGACTGGGGACACCAGTACAGCCTGACCAACCTGGGACCCCAAAGTTTCACTTCTTTCTTTCGTCATCTAGAAAGCCAAAATTCCTACAAAATACACATCCATCAGGATTAATTCTGACTTTACAACTATGACTGAAATTCTAGAAGAACAATTCCTGCAATTAAATACTACTACAGTGCCATCTAGTGGCCAACGTCCAGGAACTGCTCTCTGTAATATGTCACAGACTATAGTAGAGACTTAAACGGCACCCGTGAGAGGACGGCCTCCTCTTGTTTGTAAATGTAAGTATTTATTACCTGATTTTTTTGCTGGGTTGACTTTGACAGTGACTTTGAGGATTTTGAATATTTCTATCAAGACCCCTTGTAGTCTTCTTCAAGACTAAAGAGATTCAGTTCCTCGAGCCTGTCAGCACAGGGCACTCCTTTCACACTAAAGAGATTCTGTTCCTCCAGCCTGTCAGGGCAGGACACTCCCTTCAGACTAAAGAGACTCAGTTCCTTCAGCCTGTCAGTGTAAGACACTCCCTTCAGACTAAAGAGACTCAGTTCCTTCAGCCTGTCAGTGTGGGACACTCCCTTCAGACTAAAGAGACTCAGTTCCTTCAGCCTGTCAGTGTAAGACACTCCCTTCAGACTAAAGAGACTCAGTTCCTTCAGCCTGTCAGTGTAGGACACTCCCTTCAGACTAAAGTACCATCTTTTAACCCAGTTTCCCATTTTATATAGTTTGTTTTGTCTTAATTATCTGAGAAGTATCCTAATTTGGTATCATATGCAAACCTGACTCATTTACTAAGCACAGTGGTCCCTGTACACAACCCCAATTACATTATTGACACAACTTTCTGGGGAATTACATTTCAAATTAAATTCACACTGCACACAGAGGAGAGCACAACTCACAGATGTAAAAAGTGTGTTTACTGAGTTTAGTCCAGAGTGCTCTCTACACCACAGAAAGAGAGAGGAAAGATGACGGGGCTCTGTCTGCACGTCTCTTCATTTGTAGATGCGTCTCGGCTCGCTGAGAATCAGGCCCCCTTCTTTCAGGGCATCACGAAACTTTTGAACCTGAGAGAAAAACAGAGAGATAAAGGGAGAGGGGAGAATTTAGTGAAATGAACTGGTCTGTCTGGACACAGTAGGTAGAAAAGCTATGGATACTATAGTTTTCTCAGTGTCACCACAACGTGGATGGATTAACTAAGATGGGCCTGTTTGGTAGAGAGTACTACTGCATTGTAAGGCTCGACCTTGGCAGGTGGAGCACATCTACATTCTAGCTGTGAGTCCAGAGCCCTGACTGCTCCTGCACACTGCGGCCCCTCTGAACACATCTACATTCCAGCTGTGAGTCCAGAGCCCTGACTGCTCCTGCACACTGCTGCCCCTCTGAACACATCTACATTCCAGCTGTGAGTCCAGAGCCCTGACTGCTCCTGCACACTGCGGCCCCTCTGAACACATCTACATTCCAGCTGTGAGTCCAGAGCCCTGACTGCTCCTGCACACTGCGGCCCCTCTGAACACATCTACATTCCAGCTGCGAGTCCAGAGCCCTGACTGCTCCTGCACACTGCAGCCCCTCTGAACACATCTACATTCCAGCTCTGAGTCCAGAGCCCTGACTGCTCCTGCACACTGCGGCCCCTCTGAACACATCTACATTCCAGCTCTGAGTCCAGAGCCCTGACTGCTCCTACACACTGCGGCCCCTCTGAACACATCTACATTCCAGCTGTGAGTCCAGAGCCCTGACTGCTCCTGCACACTGCGGCCCCTCTGAACACATCTACATTCCAGCTCTGAGTCCAGAGCCCTGACTGCTCCTGCACACTGCTGCCCCTCTGAACACATCTACATTCCAGCTGTGAGTCCAGAGCCCTGACTGCTCCTGCACACTGCGGCCCCTCTGAACACATCTACATTCCAGCTGTGAGTCCAGAGCCCTGACTGCTCCTGCACACTGCGGCCCCTCTGAACACATCTACATTCCAGCTGTGAGTCCAGAGCCCTGACTGCTCCTGCACACTGCTGCCCCTCTGAACACATCTACATTCCAGCTCTGAGTCCAGAGCCCTGACTGCTCCTGCACACTGCGGCCCCTCTGAACACATCTACATTCCAGCTGTGAGTCCAGAGCCCTGACTGCTCCTGCACACTGCTGCCTGTTTCCCATCCATTTACTCTAAATCGCTGGGGGGGAGGGGCAGCAGATTTCTTTCACTCTCCCTACTGTTTCCCCCCCACCCACCCCAACAATCTCGGAGCACTCACGGACTGGGATCGGAACTCCCAGGGGATGGCGCGGAATGTCGCGTGCCGGATCCCGGCTTCCAGGCAGCGCTGGGCCAAGACCCGACCGATATTCTCGCAGGCCGAGACGCCGCGGGTGGGGCCCAGGTGCTTCTTCACGGCCCACTCCTGCGTGGAGGCGGAGACGACGGGGCGGGAGAGCGAGGCAGGGTCGCCGGACAGCACCTGGGCGGTGACGTGCTTCTGGGAGCGGGAGAGGACCACTCTGGGAGAGGCGGAGAGAGACAGAGCACACCCAGCTCTCAGCCGGACGCTGTACTTTCAACTGTACTTTCAAGGGGAACGGCTGTCCCCATTTCTCAGACCGGACATTAAAAATCTTGGCAACAAAATAAATTCATTGACGGTGCAGAAAGAAAAAAGACAAATTTCGAACTGAAGCACAGAACCATGACCTTTGTGAAAGTCCTGTAATTCGCCATGTTGTCACAAACTCGAGTTCAGCTGCGACGTGTTGTGGCCCTTCCTGCTCACTAGTCACTGTGAAGACTCACGTGACGTCACGTGCCAGAGAGAATAAGTACAGGTTAGGTGCAATAAGTGCAGCAGAAATGTTCCAGCGTGATCCGCATGCAGAGTTAACAAGTAGTATGTGTCAGCAAAACCGTCTCGAAGTCAAGAGCAGTAACTCTATTGGATTGCAAGAGATGTATTCACAAGCCTGCTTGTTTATGCTTATGTGTGGGGAGCGTTCTGGCGCACTATGGCTGCCGTCACATCATCCAGGTGGGGCTGCACATTGGTGGTGGTGGGGAGCCCCCACTAGCTGTGAGTGGAGTGTCCAGAAAAGCGCTATATAAGTGTAAGCAATTATTATTAATTATTATTATTATTATTATTTATAATTTAATAAGGCCGCATCATGTCACAGGACCTTTTTTCACCTCTGAATAGCAAACTGTGTCCCTACACATACCTGGGAATCTGGGTTTGTTGTGTGATGTAAATTAAGGGTTTAATTTTCTGGGTACATTTTACTTTTACTGCAGTTTCAAATGCACTCTTAAATACCGATTCTTTCTAACCCCAGAATAGAAGAATAGCCTTGCAGTTCCCCTTTGGTTCCACCTTCAGACCGTACCTGTGCCAGTGCTGTCTGGAGGGCCACACGGTGCGCCAGCCCCGGTCCTTCACTGCCAGGGCCAGCAGCTCCAGGTTGCGGGGATTCCTGTTAAGGAACTTCTCACTAACGACCTCGTTATCGTTGTCAAGAACAGCACTTTGAGAGGCGGGAGCAGCTATGCTTGACAACCGCACATCTGTAGAGACAAGAACAAAAAGAGGTTAATACACTCCAGTATATTAACACTGCACTGAGAGAGAGGGGTTAATACAGTCCAGACACACTGACTGGACACTACAGGACATTAACACTGCACTGTGAGAGAGGGGTTAATACAGTCCAGACACACTGACTGGACACTCCAGCACATTAACACTGAACTGAGAGAGAGGGGTTAATACAGTCCAGACACACTGACTGGACACTCCAGTACATTAACACTGCACTGAGGGAGAGGGGTTAATAAAAGGGTTGCAAGCGCAGACTTAATTTACACGATTTTATTACGATAGTGAAAACCTTACCAGGCTGAATTGACAAGTCCTTGAAGTTCTTGACACACGCCACCCGTGTCCGTACTCGACCAACAAAAACGCTAACATTCCTACCGATGTGTCCCAAAAGAGCCATACTTTGTCTGACTAAACAACTACAGTTCTCAGATCCACACAAACAAAATATTTTATTGACAGAACATTATAACACACGTGCATCTCTAAAACAGTAGCATTCTAATTCTTTCCTAGCCAGGGCGCCGCCATCTTGACTGCTGGAAAACAGCTCGTATTTCCGCTTCCGTCTGACGTCACTCTCGGGCAAAGAATGTATTGCGCATGACAACGGAGTGAGCCCCAGGGAAAGGAGTGAGAGACAATGTGTTGCAGAACACAGCCCCACTGGAGCAGCCCTGCCCCCTCAGCACAGTACTCCAGTACCCTGAGGACGTGAAAACCGTTAAGACCAGGAAACAGTACAAAGACTCCTGGATGAAAGAAAACCCAGAGACCCTCATTGCTGACTACTGCCAGGCAGGAGAAAAACACATAAAAACCAACCTGCTCTTTTTTACTGAGCATCCGAATGCCTGGCACACAGCTGTGTGTAAGAATTATACAAACACCACCAGAAGGGGCATCAGCAAAGGCAGGCAAATCTCCATAGGGGGCGACAGCGAGGTAGAAGACACTGTCCTGACTGTCAACACCTACCACAATGGTACAGTGATGATACAGGGCAGTGAGGCCGCTCTGGAGCTTTTCGAGGAAAAGTTCACAGACCTTAAAACACAGGCCGACCTGGAGAAACCTCCCCCAGAAACAGGAGAGAGACCCAGCAGCCTGATGCCCACAGCACCGGAGAGTTCAGCTCCACCTGTTTTAGAGCCCACAAACACAACCTCAGCCACAGAACAGCCCAGCAAGAGTGTAGCCCTCGGCAACACGGAAACACACCACCCGGACACACACAGCCCACACCAACCCCCCTGTGACCACAGCACAGCGCGCCTCCTGAGAGAGAAACTCTCTGCTCTGGAGCTGGACTTCACTGAGTTCAAGGAGCTGATGCTGGGGAGACTCACAGAGGGGCAGACAGCACAACAGCTAAGAGACGAGGTTAACAAACACAAGAATGAATGTAAAACCTCCAACAAACAGCTCAGGGCACAGATGGAGGAGCTGCTGCAGGACAACAGGAAGCTGCAGTCGGAAGTAGCAGAGCTGAGAGAGGAGCTGCAGCTCGCGGAGAGGACAAGCAAGACTCTCAAAGACCAGCTGAGGAAACTCACTACTTCCCACTGCAGCCCGGACTGCAACAGAACAGCCCTGAGACCCAGAACACACAACACACAACACCCACCCCCAACCCGCAAAGACACACCCACCTCCACACAACCTGACACCCCTACAACCCCCACCACCAACTCCCACTTACCCAGTACCCCCACCGTAGCAAACACCACACCCACTGCACCCCCCGGCACCCCAAATCCCCTCACAACTCCACTGCCCAAAAGCACATCCACCTTGCCGAACACTCAGGGTGACCCACACACACACCCGGCCCCACCCAACTCCTCCACCTCACACACTGCACCCCCCCAAGCAGCCGCCCGCCCGGCAGCACAGCGCCCCTCCAGCAGACTGGACACCAGAGGCAGACGCATGGAAGTAGCCCTTCTCATCGACTCCAACGGGAGGTACATCGATGAGCACAGGCTCTTCCCGGGATTACAAACAGCAAAGCTCTGGTGTCCGACGACAGAGAAGGCCCTGCAGCTGCTGTCCAGGTCGGTACTGGGAGCCCCTCAGCACATCATCATCCACACCGGCACCAACGACCTGAGGACCCAGAGGGAGCAGGTGGCCCAGTCCATCAGGAGAGTGGCAGAGAGGGCCATACAGGAGTTCCCTCGCGCCCGAATTGTCATCTCCACCCTGCTGCCGAGACAGGACGAGCAGCACCACACCATCCAGAGAATCAACGCCGAGATCTCACGGTGCTGCGCCCTGCTCCCAAACGTCTACCTGGCCCATCACTCCACCCTTGGACCACAGCACCTACACGACCATAAACACCTCAAAAAACAGACCATTGGACTCTTCACAAAAACTCTGAAAGACACCACACTGGGCAGACACCCGAACAGCACCCCAGAGAGAAACAGGAGGACTACCAGAGGAACGCCCCAGCACCCACACCCCCAACCCAGACCAGCTCAACCCACAAAGAACAGAACCAGCACCACCCTACAGCCCTCCAACCCAGACCAACGACCTAACAGGACCAGAACCAGCGCCCCACCCCATGCCCCTCACCCAGACCAGCAGCTGAACCGGACCAGAACCACAACCCCTCCCCACCCAGCACAACTACAGAGCCGGACCGAGCCCCTCCTGCACAGCTACGCCGCAGCCCTGGCCAGACCAGCAGTCCCGAGCGGTTTGGAGCTGGGAGAAATCCGGCAGCTCCTGAACCTCATCTGCACCCGGCTTATGAGCTGAACTTCCACCACCCACAGCGACAGACAAAAACCCAGCACAATACTTGTTTCTGCCGATGATGTAAATGTCCAACACAAATTTGATACAGTTCCAGAAAACAATAACAACTTGCAAAGATAATTCAAGCGATAACAATGAGATCTCTAAAGATAAGTATGTGGAACATTCAGGGTCTGGGCTCGTCAGCATTTGGGCTGAAGAGCACTGATCCTGAATTTATCAAGGATGTAAAGGAGACAGACATCATGATCCTACAGGAGACATGGTGTCGGGGAGACTTGGCTACCCACTGTCCCCCAGGCTACAAGGAGATCATGGTGCCCTCTGTCAAAAAACCCCAAATCACCCGGGGCAGAGACTCTGGGGGGATCATTGTGTGGTACAGAGCGGAGCTCAGTCACTCCATACAATTAGTAAAGAAAGAAGAGTCACGAGTTTGGCTTAAAATCAAAAGAAATACCATCTGTACAGAAAACGAGGTTTTCCTGTGTGCTGTCTACATCCCGCCCTCAGAATCCCCCTACTACAGTGAGGGAATTCTCCCCAGTCTCCACACGGAGATCGGTCACTTCCAGGGCCAGGGAAACGTGCTGCTCTATGGTGACCTCAACGCACGAACAGGCACACTGGCAGACTTCACCAGCACACAGGGAAACACTCACATATTCGGACAATCCCCTCTGTACCACACACCGGTCACCTCACACAGGTGCAGCCATGACACTACGGTCAACAGCACCGGGCGCGAGCTGCTGCAGCTCTGTCAAGGGCTGGGCCTGTACATCGTCAACGGCAGGACTAGAGGGGACTCTCTAGGCAGGTTCACCTACAGCTCAGCTCTGGGTAGCAGTGTGGTGGACTACGCCATCACCGACCTGGACCCCTCCTGTATCAGTGCCTTCACTGTCAGGCCACAAACTCCCCTCTCTGACCACAGCCAGATCACACTCTACATGAAGAGAGCACACCAGTACAGAGACACACTGACACAGCCCAGCCAGCTGTATGACCTCAACCAGGCGTACAGATGGGACACAGACAGCCTCGACAGATACCAAACTGCACTGGGCGATGACGAAATTCAGACACTGATGGACACATTCCTAAACACTCCGTATCAAACCAACAAATTAGGCATCAACTTGGCCACACAAAAACTAAATCACCTATTCCACAAACTAGCATCAAAATCTAAGCTAAAAACAACTAAATCAAAAAACTACCAAAAAACAAAAGCAAAAGAAAAGTGGTTTGATACGGAGTGCAAAAACATCAGAAATGCACTACGAAAAGTCTCAAATGAAAAACACAGACAACCACACAACACAGATCTGCGACTCAGGTACTGTGACATGGTAAAACTTTACAAACACACGCTGAAAAAGAAAAGAAACACATACATAGACAAACAACTTGCAGAAATTGAGGAGTCACTAAATCAGAACTGTTTCTGGGAGAAGTGGAACAACTTAAACAAATCAAAACCAGAAGAATTGGCCATCCAAAATGGAACAATCTGGCAAACATACTTTGAAAATCTGTATGAAAAGCTCCCAAATACAAATCAATCAGACCAAAACACCATTTATGAAAAACTCAAAATTTTGGAATTGGCTATCAAAGACAACCAAAACCCCTTAGACTCCCCAATCACTGAGCAGGAGCTACTGGACAAACTCCAGGCCCTCAGACCACGCAAAGCCTGTGGCCATGATGGTGTCATAAATGAGATGCTGAGACACAGCAGCCCAAAGTTGCAACAAGCCCTGCTCAAACTCCTCAATCTCATCATGACAGCCGGATGTTTCCCCGAGGCCTGGAACCAAGGACTGATCACGCCCATCTATAAGAGTGGAGATAAACTCGATCCCAGCAACTACCGGGGCATCTGTGTGAACAGTAACCTGGGGAAGGTATTCTGCAGTATCCTGAACACACGAATACTGGCCTTCCTTACCGAACACAATGTCCTGAGTAAAAGTCAGATTGGCTTCTTGCCAGATCACCGCACATCTGATCACATTTACACCCTGCACACACTGATAGACAAACACGTCCACCAAAAACACAAAGGAAAAATTTTTGCCTGCTTTGTCGATTTCAAAAAAGCATTTGACTCGATTTGGCATGAAAGATTGTTTTATAAACTACTCCAAAGCGGCATAGGGGGCAAAGTGTACGACATAATTAAATCAATGTATTCAGAGAGCAAATGTGCAGTGAAAATTGGAAACAAAAGGACTAAATTCTTCACCCAAGGCCGCGGGGTGAGACAGGGCTGCAGCCTGAGCCCAACACTGTTCAATATCTATATCAACGAATTAGCAGGAATGTTGGAGCAGTCTGCAGCTCCTGGTCTCACACTACACGACACAGAAATCAAGTTCCTGCTCTACGCAGATGACCTGGTCCTGCTGTCGCCCACAGAACAGGGGCTGCAGCAGAACCTGGCACTGCTGGAGCAGTACTGTCAGACCTGGGCACTGACAGTCAATCTGGACAAGACCAGAGTTATGGTTTTCCAGAAGAAAGCCAGACCTCAGGGAAACAGGTACAAATTCACACTGAACAACAACACATTGGAGCACACATCCAGCTACACATATCTCGGTCTCACCATCAGCTCTTCCGGGAGTTTTGACCTGGCAGTGAAGGCACTGAGGGAGAAGGCACTCAGGGCTTTCTACGCAATAAGAAAGAGGCTCTTCAACATCAACCCACCAACAAGAATCTGGCTCCAAATACTTGAAAGTGTAATCCAACCCATTGCCCTATACGGCAGTGAAGTGTGGGGTCCCCTCACAGACCAGGATTACACCCAATGGGACAAACACCCCACAGAAACTCTGCACATGGAGATCTGTAGAAACATCCTCCGTGTGCAGAGAAGAACTCCTAACAACGGGTGCAGGGCCGAATTAGGCCAGTACCCACTATTGATAAACATACAGAAAAGAATATTCAAGTATTGGCTACACCTAAAAAACAGTGACCAAAATTCCTACCACCACAAAGCCCTGCTGAGCCAAGAGCTGAGCCCAAAACAGAGCCCCCTGAGCCAGCTGGTCCTGAGGCTCACCGACCTGAGCCACACCGACACTAACCAGCCTCAGGACAGCACTGCTAGAGCACCACAACCCAGACTCAACCACATCACAGCACAGATCAAACAGCAATATCTCACACACTGGGACACACACACACAGACACAACATAAACTGGAATGTTACAGAACCTTAAACAGACAATACACACTAGCTGAATATTTGACCAAAATAAAAAATAACAAACAGAAACAGACCCTGACGAAGTACAGGCTCAGTGACCACAACCTGGCCATAGAAACTGGGCGACACAGGCAGACCTGGCTGTCCAGAGAGGACAGGCTGTGCTCCCACTGCCAGCGGGGAGAAATAGAGACAGAGGTGCACTTCCTACTGCACTGTGACAGATACTCTGGGATTAGAGAAACATTCTTCCCTAAATTCAGAAATCTAATCCCAGAGTTCCCACACCTGCCAGAATCACAACGGGTCCCAATCCTACTGGGAGAGGGAGGAGGGAACTCAGTTGAACTGGCAGCCCAGTATGTGATCTCCTGTCACAGCCTGAGGAACAGTGAGTCTGTCTCCCAATAATGCTCCAGCCGCCTACAGAATATGTCAATATTGTATAATATGTCTTTGTTGTAAATGTCTGTAATATGTCTGTAGATTTTATTTTACTTCTATTTTTGTTTTGTTTCATGTAAATATCATTACTTCCATTTGCTTTGGCAACACTGATTGTACCCATCGGTCATGCTAATAAAGCACCTTGAATTGAATTGAATTGAATTGACAATCTTTAAAAAAGACCAAGTTACAGCTCACCTATCATTCATGTATAGTACAAATGGGAAAATAGCCCATATTCTAGAAGAATTAAACGCCATGCATAGTGACGAAATTGCATCAATACCCTCATATTCACGGGACAGCCCGTCTCCCGTACTGTTACATACGGCAGATCCCGAATCGGATCTCCACACACCTGCACTAGGCCCCGCACCGAAAAGGGAGAGAGAACAGGTGAGGGTCCACGAATACTAGAAATATAGGGAGCATGGGCAAAAGTTTGTAATTCCTGAATGGACATGGCAAAATGTGCTCAGTTAAGCAAGGAACAAAGACAGTCTGTAATTACTTTAAGAAATGAAGGTCAATCTTTGAGACAAATTGCAAGACCTTTGCAAGTGTCAGTAACTGCTGTGGCCAAGAGTCTCAAACGACATGAAGACACTGGCACTCATGAGGACCGAAAAAGGTCAGGCAGGCCAAAGGTGACCCCAGAATCAGAGAATACGTTCATTGGAGTCACAGGTCTGCGAAACCGGCAACCCTGAGGTACAAGCTGAGCTCACTGCAGCTAGAAGTACAGATGTGTCAACATCGACTGTTCAGAGGAGGTTGCGTGAAGCCAGCCTACCAGGAAGAACTGCTGCAAAGAAACCATTGCTAAGAGTGCAGAGTAAGAGGAAGGGCCAAGACACACAGAAATTGGACGTCTGAGGAGTGGAAGTCCGTCTCGTGGACCGATGAGTCAAGAATTTCAATATTTGGGTCCAACCGCCAAATATTTGTGAGATGCAGAGAGGGTGGGCGCGTGCGTCCTGCATGTTGGGCTCCTGCAGTCAGGCGTGGAGGGGGCAGTGTCATGGGGTGGGGCTGCTTTGCTGCTGATGGAGTTGGTGACCCTTACCAAACCCATGGCAATCTCAACCGGCATGACTATAATTAATAATTAATAATAATTATAATTACTTACACTTATATAGCGCTTTTTTGGACACTCCACTCAAAGCGCTTTACAGGTAATAGGGACTCCCCTCCACCACCAGTGTGCAGCCCCCACCTGGATGATGCTCCAGTCTGCTCACACACACCAGCTCTCAGTGGGGAGGAGAGCAGAGTGATGAAGCCAGTTCATAGATGGGGATTATTAGGAGGCCATGATTGGTAAGGGCCAATGAGAAATTTGGCCAGGACGCCAGGGTTACACCCCTACCGACTATCATGGCATACTGCCAAGGCACGCTGTTCCATCAGGATTCCGGTTAGTTGAGCGGTCCTTCATGCTTCACCAAGATAACGACCCAAAACACACCTCAAAGCCGTGCAAGAACTATCTGGTGAAGGACAAGTCAGACTAATGACCAGACCTCGAGCCCATAGGCCTTGTGGGTGGGTGGGCTTCAGCTCTGGGAACGGCTGCAGAGAGCCGGGAGGACCTGGCCAGTGATCTCCTGGTGAATCGTGTTAACAGAATGCCTCGTGTCTGTGAAGCTGGCATTAAGGCAAAGGGTGGCTAGTGTGAGGAGTCAAAGATTTAGAGTCAATGTTCAGGTTTCTCGAACATTACTTTGATATTCTGATGTTTTGTTTGGTATATTATAGCGTGTTTTTTTATGAACAAGTATTTACAGAAATACATACAAGGTAAAATATTGTCAATTATTAAAATAAATGAACCTAGTTTCCAGCAAGTGTACTCAAGCTTTTGACTGGTAGTGTATATATAGTATACATGCAACTAATAATAAATTACAAAATAAAATTCTCTTCCAAAACTGTGAGGAAGAAACAATCTCTTAGAAAAACTGGCCAAGGCTAAAATAATCTTGGGAGGGGGTTTAACACTCTAAACAGGTTTTAACACTGTGCTAAAATGATGATATAGAAAAATTGTCTAGGGGAGAATCTGAGGATTTGAATAATCTTCGTTTGGGTTTGGATATGGTTGACATTTGGAGATATAAAAACGCTGATAAAGTCCAGTTTTTTTGGTGCAGTAAAGATATGTCAGAACAATCAGGAACTGACTTGTGGCTCATGGCCAGTCTCCTGGAGAGTCAGACTGCTAAGGTGTGGATTAATCTGCTCTTTTCACTGATCACAAGGCCATATTTGTATCGATCGATTTAAATGGGTATCATGAAAGAAAATACCAGAGGAACACAAAAATGAGGATTGGGAGTTGTTGGAAACTGGCCACATTAACTAAAATATTTGGAAAAAAATGAACTTACATTTAAAATAAGACAACTGGCTATGAAGAAAGGAAAAGAGTTATCTATATATAAAAAGGATAAAATCATTAAACAGACTAGAATAGTTCAATCATACGGAACATCACCAATATTTGAGATTAACAGGTATTAGGCAAAGCTGTTGTTTCCACTCTTATTTCTATTCCTAATGCAAATAATGGCCCTTTATATAAATACAGAACATTTTCAAGGTATTAATCTATTGGGAACAGAAATCAGAATTTGTCATTAACTGATGATACAACCATTTTTTAAGGAAAGAGAAGGGGGTTAAAAAAGCTCTTGAAAGAATTGATATTTTCAATCGATATCAGGTTTAACTCTGAATATTGAGAAATGTGTACTTTTTCCTTTAAAAGAATGTTATCTTGAACCTATATGTGCCATTCTGGTGAAGCAAATAGTAAAGAAGATTAGACGGAAGGAAGTAAATTTAATTTTAACCTCCCATTATGGAAAAAAAATTTAAAAAACAGTTCTGTGCTTGCTTAATGGTTTTTGGCAAAAGGTTAATGGTAACCAACTGAACACTTTTCTATAAGTCTTTTATTGAAAGTGTCTTAACATACTGCCTCGCCTATCGGTTGGTAATATCAGTACCATTGATTGTAACAGGCTGGACAAAAAACAAAGAAGGTGGCAAAGCAGGCAAAAAGTGTGTTATTGTGTCTCACACCCCCTCCACTGTGAGCTCACACTTCTCCTCTGTGTCCCCAGGTGTAAAACTAACAGACACAGGAAATCTTTCATCCCCACTGCAATCTGTCTTCCAAACAACGTGTCACAGCTGTTTTCTCCCCTGTCTGTACTGCACTGTAATACTGCTGACGTCTCGGTTGGTCAAGTGCTGTCTGTCGTTATGCTGGGAGTGTGCTGTTACACCCATTTCCCCAGTGGGACAGTGGGACATTGGGACTGTAAAGCTTGAATTGAATTGAAAGAATATGCAATATTATTTAATACTTTTCCTAGGGGAATTATTCTTCTCCTTAGGGGCAACAATAGAAAATACAGTGCAGCAATTTGTGTTGTTTTGGCTCTGTACTCCAGCACAACTGGATTTGAAATGAAACAATGGCTATGAGGTTAAAGTGCAGAATGTTGGCTTTAATTCGAGGGTATTTATGTCTGTATTGGGTGACCCATATAGGAATCACAGCCCTTTATATACATACTGTAGTTCCCCTATTTCAGGGGACCGAAGGTAATTGGACATTTGGCTGCTCAGTTGTTTCTTGGCCACAACAAAAATTGTGTCACTGTACTTACGAACTGCACTGTATAATTACTCAACCCATCAGTGCACATCTAGTGTCTCATTGGGCGGTGTTACGATTTTAGAAAAGAAATCTAACAACAATTATATAAGGAACATATGTTTACATACATACGCTCCACCTACAAAGACTTAGAAACTCCAATCATAATAATACAAATTCGCAGAAAATATGGAAAATGGCAAATATGACATGTCTGAATGATACAATCAAATAAGTGTCATCTCGAATTATTCATAAAATTGATCCTGGTAAACAAACATTATCCAGATTTAAACTTGAATTAGATGATCAGTGTGTATTTTATAACATGAATGAAGAAACTATATTTTATTTGTTCTATCAATGTATTCAAGCCCAAATGTTTTGGATTAACTTGGAACATTTATTTAGTTCTTTAACTATTAAGATTTCTTATAATGGATTTGACATCTTACTTTATTTTACAAGCCCAGACATGGACCAAAAGTTTATATTTATGATATAACTATAATAAATTTACTACCATATCCATAAAATGGTCAAAGTCTTCTTCAAATATTGGTTGAAACAGAAATGGAATTTTATGTTAAAAAACATGTTCAAAACATTAAAAGTAAGAAAGCTAAATGAACCTGTGAAATCTCAAGAGTATATTAAATTCTTTCTGGAAAGTAACACAGACTGGTCTTAAAATGTGTGTGTACATTATTTTGTTCAATGTTGCTTAATGTAATGTGTTTCCTGTTAATGGTCATAAATAAATCAATATATAAAATCATAAATAAAAGTGTAATTAATCACAGAATCTTCTGTCTTCATCTTCTCTGCACTGTACACACTGTGCACTGGTGATCCAGTCCCTGCACTTGTAACACTGTGTCCTACCCTGGTGATCCAGTCCATGCACTGGCAACACTGCGTGTCCTACCCTGGTGATCCAGTCCATGCACTGGCAACACTGTGGTCCCTGGTGATCCAGTCACTACACTGGTATTGGTGTCTATTGTTCCTGTTGCTGCACGTGACAATACACTTGTTCACACAACACCCAAACTCTCGGTACACTGTACATACACAGTCACACACCTGAGACTTGAGAAAATCAAACTTTAATTTCAGGTCAAGATTACAGTGCAAGAGAGAAAGTCATTTAAGGCAGCGAAACAGATTTATCTTCTTTTAGAACAAAACTGTTAATTAAAATAAAAAAACTTTGAAAGAGAAGAGTCTAGCAGTTTCCACAACAGATTAAACTGGACTCGTTTCCTCAAACTCGTTTGTGAAGGATTACAGTAACATTCCAGAGAGGGCTCGAGAGAATGAGAGAGAGACAGACGTACAGTACGCTTGGGATTTTGTTCTGAGCTGTTAAAAAGGGAACACTTTTAAAATCAGTTAAAATTTTCAATTTTTAGAAATTCATCCTGTGAGGGAAGCTTGTTTTTAATCATCTTCATGACCCAGGGCCAATGAATTACTTCTCAGCTGGGGCAGACGGGCTGACCAAGGTGCTGATGAGAGTCCTGGTCTCCCCCAGGGGGAGTATCGCAGCTGGAGGGCTGCAGCAGCAGGGGCTGATTCGGATGGGGAGACTGCCCAGGCCGACCTCTGGCTTCATTCTTACAGATCTTAAGTTGTGATCCACCGGGAGAGGACTGATCCCGATTCTGATCCACCGGCAGAGCACTGATCCCGATTCTGATCCACCGGCAGAGCACTGATCCCAATTCTGATTCACCGGCAGAGCACTGATCCCGACAGATTAACAGACAGTGGACTGATCCCGATTCTGATCCACCGGCAGTGGACTCATGGTGCTTCTGATCCACTGGCAGAGGAATGATCCCGATCCTGATCCATCGGCAGAGGACTGATTCGATTCTGATCCACCACCAGATCCCGTCTTCAGATCGGACAGGAGAGATCAGGAGAGATCGGACCCTTCCCGGAGTGTGCCGAGCCGGAAGATCGGGGAAAACTGCTGGTAGAGCTGCTGCAGTCGGGCCAATCCGGCAACACTGGTCTCAGACCTTCTGCCTGCGGTGCATTGTGGGAAAGGCTGGCAACTTCCAATTGACATGTGAAGCAGACTCCGAAGGGAAATCTGATTCCTGACCAGCCAGGGGGAAACCGGCTGACCTCTGTGAGACTCTCGGACATGGCAGGGGCAGTCAGGGGTCTACTCAACCAAAAACAGGCCAGAATTTCCACAGAGATCTTGAAGATTCACTGTGAGGAGGCCGTGCTGGGCAGCGAGGGGTTAACGACGTCTTTGTCTCAGCCGGCTGGCCGCCCAGGAGAGTCCTGACCGTTCGGCGGGCTGAAACCAGAGCTCAGACCCTCTCCTGCTGGTTTCATGGGGGTGTGGGGCAGATTTGGGAGAATGAAGACTGTTAGTAAAGAGCCCCAATGAGTTTCTGCATCATGAGGCTGGTTCATTAGCTAATTAGTTAACGAGAGGGTTCAGAACCGAAGCAAAGGAGAAGGGATTCAGCTTGTAGCCGGTTCCGGTGTAGAACTTGTTCTGGAACTCCACCCTGCGAGAGAGGGAGAGGAACAGAGTCACACACAGCCTGGTACTGCGCTGGAGTGCACACTCCCCTCTCACTCTCTGAGGAACACAGAGTCACACACAGCCTGGTACTGCGCTGGAGTGCACACTCCCCTCTCACTCTCTGAGGAACACAGAGTCACATGAGCCTGGTACTGCGCTGGAGTGCACACTCCCCTCTCACTCTCTGATGAACACAGAGTCACACGCAGCCTGGTACTGCGCTGGAGTGCACACTCCCCTCTCACTCTCTGAGGAACACAGAGTCACACACAGCCTGGTACTGCGCTGGAGTGCACACTCCCCTCTCACTCTCTGAGGAACACAGAGTCACACACAGCCTGGTACTGCGCTGGAGTGCACACTCCCCTCTCACTCTCTGAGGAACACAGAGTCACACGCAGCCTGGTACTGCGCTGGAGTGCACACTCCCCTCTCACTCTCTGAGGAACACAGAGTCACACGCAGCCTGGTACTGCACTGGAGTGCACACTCCCCTCTCACTCTCTGAGGAACACAGAGTCACACGCAGCCTGGTACTGCGCTGGAGTGCACACTCCCCTCTCACTCTCTGAGAAACACAGAGTCACATGAGCCTGGTACTGCGCTGGAGTGCACACTCCCCTCTCACTCTCTGAGAAACACAGAGTCACATGAGCCTGGTACTGCCCTGGAGTGCACACTCCCCTCTCACTCTCTGAGGAACACAGAGTCACACGCAGCCTGGTACTGCGCTGGAGTGCACACTCCCCTCTCACTCTCTGAGGAACACAGAGTCACACGCAGCCTGGTACTGCGCTGGAGTGCACACTCCCCTCTCACTCTCTGAGGAACACAGAGTCACACACAGCCTGGTACTGCGCTGGAGTGCACACTCCCCTCTCACTCTCTGAGGAACACAGAGTCACACGCAGCCTGGTACTGCGCTGGAGTGCACACTCCCCTCTCACTCTCTGAGGAACACAGAGTCACATGAGCCTGGTACTGCCCTGGAGTGCACACTCCCCTCTCACTCTCTGAGGAACACAGAGTCACACGCAGCCTGGTACTGCGCTGGAGTGCACACTCCCCTCTCACTCTCTGAGGAACACAGAGTCACACACAGCCTGGTACTGCGCTGGAGTGCACACTCCCCTCTCACTCTCTGAGGAACACAGAGTCACACACAGCCTGGTACTGCGCTGGAGTGCACACTCCCCTCTCACTCTCTGAGGAACACAGAGTCACACGCAGCCTGGTACTGCGCTGGAGTGCACACTCCCCTCTCACTCTCTGAGGAACACAGAGTCACACGCAGCCTGGTACTGCGCTGGAGTGCACACTCCCCTCTCACTCTCTGAGAAACACAGAGTCACACGCAGCCTGGTACTGCGCTGGAGTGCACACTCCCCTCTCACTCTCTGAGAAACACAGAGTCACATGAGCCTGGTACTGCACTGGAGTGCACACTCCCCTGTCACTCTCTGAGGAACACAGAGTCACATGAGCCTGGTACTGCGCTGGAGTGCACACTCCCCTCTCACTCTCTGAGGAACACAGAGTCACACGCAGCCCCACTGCATGACACAAACACACAATGACAACCTGTCAGAATGATACACACAAGCCCCCAGTCTCTGACCGCAGCCCATGGCCAGAGTCTCTGACCCCTGTCTGTGTCCACCATCCACTCCGGTCTCACCAGTGCAGCCTCAGGGCGTGCAGGAAGGCGGACAGGCCCTCCATCACCAGCAGGATGGAGATGGTGAGGACAGCGAAGACCGAGAACACCACGAACAGGACCACCGAGCCCACCAGACCGGACCAGGACAGCGCCAGGTGCATCACCATGGTCCACAGCACCTCGGACAGCTCTGAGAATGAGAGGGCATGCTGAGTGGACACTGGACACAGCACTCACAGGGGCAGGGTGTGTGTAGTGTATATACTGTAGCAAATGTAGCATATATACAGCAGTATATATAGTGTGTGTAGTATATATAGTGTATGTAGTGTATATACTATATATACAGTAGTGTATTTAGTATGTGTAATGTATATAAGTGCACATAAATAGTATATATAGATCTGTAGTGTATACAGTGTGTGTACTGTATATAGTACACATACAGCAGTGTATATAGTGTGGTGTATATACTATACGCAGTAGTATATAGAGTATGTGTAGTGTATATTGTGTGTAGTGTATATAGTGTATACAGAGTTGTTATAGTTAGGTCCATCTAGGTTCTGGTCTCCAGTTATCTGATATCACACGATGCTGCAGTTGAGAAGAGTGCAGTTCTGCAGGGAGCAGTGGGAGTGGGTGTGGGCTGTGACGAGCGGGTGGCAGGAAAGTGGACTCACGCGCGTGTGCCAGGCTCAGGGCCCACAGCCGCAGGTAGGAGGCAGTGTTGGAGATGCAACCCAGGCAGTACTCTATAGTGTGGATCGCCTGGTGCATGAACACCTCCGAGAACTGGAACTGCAACAGCACCAACAGTTAACACAGCCCAAAGCTACCGCATTAATACAGCACTATCAACCCCTCTCTCTCAGTGCAGTGTTCATGCACTGTAGTGTCCAGTCAGTGTGTCTGTACTGTATTAACCCCTCTCTCTCAGTGCAGTGTTAATGTACTGGAGTGTCCAATCAGTGCCTCTGTACTGTATTAACCCCTCTCTCTCAGACCAGTGTTAATGTCCTGTAGTGTCCAGTCAGTGTGTCTGGACTGTATTAACCCCTCTCTCTCAGTGCAGTGTTAATGATCTGGAGTGTCCAGTCAGTGTGTCTGGACTGTATTAACCCCTCTCTCTCAGTGCAGTGTTAATGTCCTGTAGTGTCCAGTCAGTGTGTCTGGACTGTATTAACCCCTCTCTCTCAGTGCAGTGTTAATGTACTGGAGTGTCCAGTCAGTGTGTCTGGACTGTATTAACCCCTCTCTCTCAGTGCAGTGTTAATGTACTGTAGTGTCCAGTCAGTGTGTCTGGACTGTATTAACCCCTCTCTCTCAGTGCAGTGTTAATGTACTGGAGTGTCCAGTCAGTGTGTCTGGACTGTATTAACCCCTCTCTCTCAGTGCAGTGTTAATGTCCTGGAGTGTCCAGTCAGTTAGCTTGTGCTCTCTCAAACCTCTTCATGCTCTGCTCCTTGACTCTCCAGATCTCCATCAGCAGCATTGATAGATGCTGTTTCTTCTGAAGCCAGTAGGGGGCGGCGGTCTGAATTAGAAGTGCGCTGAGAGAGATGAAAGGCAAGAAGAGTGAGTGAAAGAGATGAGATGCAGAAAGCGCTTTAACACTCTGTACGGAACACTGACACACTGTGTTAATAAATAAAACACATATCCATTGGCAATGCAACTCTCTCCTTAATGTCGAGCTCAGACCGACTGGCACACTGACCGTGTGTTCATGTTTATCACTGGTGACTGACATAACAATATAACTGATGCAACAAAATGATATTCATGCCCATCAGTGGGGCACAGACACTGTGTTCATGTGCATCAAAGTATATAACTGGCACGCTGACACAGTGTTAGTAGTATATACCTGGCACACAGTGTTAGTAGTATGTAGTGCCCCTGTGTCTTCAGGTTTGTGTTCCAGCTGAGGTCCTAATCACCTAAGTGACATGCTGCATGCTGGCACACTGTTAGTGTATATAAGTGACATGCTGCACTTTTAGTGCACTGTTAATGTATATAACTGGCACACTGTGTTAGTGTATATAAGTGACATGTCGCATGCAGCACTGGAACAAGTAATAGGTTTATTCCATGCTGAAAAAAAGAAAAAAAGAGAACACAATGTTTCGGCTGTGGAGCCTTCTTCAGGTGTCAAGCACTGTGTAAGTGTATATAAGTGACATGCTGCATGCTGACAAACTGTGTTAGTGTATATGACTGGCATGCTGACACTGGGCATGTTGACAGTGTGTTAACGTCGAAAATGGGCAGACCTACTCTCTGCATTAATATCTGTAACTGACTCACTGATGCTCTGTCTTAATGTGTATAAATGGCACTGATGTACAACGTTCAAGTACTGTATTGAAGTGGTGCATGACACACTGCCTCAATGTGTAACTCGCCTATTGAAGCACAGTGTTAATGTATGTGTATAGCACACCAAAGTGCTGTGTACACATATGTAACTGGCATGCACACATGCACGCAGACGAAGACAAGCCCACCTTGTTGCTGAGCTTGGCTCGGTGGTTACAGTAGGTATGGAGAGGTTTCCCAAGCAGCAGGACAGGCACTGCACACACAGCACAGATCACCAGCACCTTCTGGACAATGAGCTGAGAGAGAGACAGTGCGCGCATTACTGTACTGCAGATCAGGGAGTCTGGCTTGAACCCCAATCCTCATCGCAGACACGCACAGCTACAGAAGAGTTAGAGAAATTAGGGCAGACTGACAGACAGGTGTGCAGTCCAGGGTACAGAGACAGAGATACAGACAGGTGTGCAGACAGTACCTGTCCAGTGTGCAGTCCAGGGTACAGAGACAGAGAGACAGACAGGTGTGCAGACAGTACCTGTCCAGTGTACAGTCCAGGGTACAGAGACAGAGAGACAGACAGGTGTGCAGACAGTACCTGTCCAGTGTACAGTCCAGGGTACAGAGACAGAGAGACAGACAGACAGGTGTGCAGACAGTACCTGTCCAGTGTACAGTCCAGGGTACAGAGACAGAGAGACAGACAGACAGGTGTGCAGACAGTACCTGTCCAGTGTACAGTCCAGGGTACAGAGACAGAGAGACAGACAGACAGGTGTGCAGACAGTACCTGTCCAGTGTACAGTCCGTGGGACACAGACAGAGAGACAGACAGGTGTGCAGACAGTACCTGTCCAGTGTACAGCTCCGCATTGTCCTTGCTGCTGGAGAACAGGAACATGTCTATGAAGTGGATGAGGATGCTGGGGGCAGTTCTGGACTGCCCTGGTCCGTACACCACCCACTTGAACAGAATCATGAACACCAGGTAGCCGAACAGACACAGCATGAAGACCACCTCCGGCAGGAAGACCAGGAATATACTGGAGATTTCTTGGAAGTGCCTGGGAGAGAGAGAGGGATTAAAGAGCACAGCTCTGGCTCGATCACAGCGTGCCAACATGTAGACAAACAGGCAGCCTCACCTGTAGTTACACACACTGAGACAGACTCCAAATGTCATGTGAATGATCCCAATAATTACAGACATCTTCATCTTGTAGGAGTTGAGGAAATTCAGATGGTTGTTAGACAAACTCCAGATCTACAACAAAATATAATGGATTATGCCCTTCATTGACTTCTGATGACTTCAACACTACTGATTCGTGAAGCAATGAGAGACTGACACTCTGACACACTGAGGGACTGAGGGACACAGTGAGAAAGTGCCACACTGCCTGACATGGTGACACACTGTCACACTGACTCAGGGACAGACTGTTACACTGAGAGACCCACTGTCGCACTGACTCAGGGACAGACTGATACACTGAGAGACCCACTGTCGCACTGACTCAGGGACACACTGTTACACTGAGAATGTGCACACACTGTCTGCCACAGGGACACAGGGTCTGACACACTGTCTGCCACAGGGACACGCGGTCTGACACACTGTCTACCACAGGGACACACAGACACACGGTCTGTCCCAGGGACACACACACACACGGTCTGTCCCAGGGACACACGGTCTGTCCCAGGGACACACGGTCTGTCCCAGGGACACACGGTCTGACACACAGTCTGCCACAGGGACACACAGACACACAGTCTGACACATAGTCTGCCACAGGGACACACAGTCTGACACACAGTCTGACACACAGTCTGACACGGGGACACGGGGACACGGGGACACGGGGACACGGGGACACGGGGACACAAAGGGATACGGGGACACAAAGGGATACGGGGAACAGTGAGGAGACATACCGGGTCGATGCCAAAGGGGTAGGGTCCCTGGAACACTCCGGTGATGACGGGGTCCAGACTGAGGTACTGGTTCCCTCTGAGAGTCTGCTGACTGAGAGAGAGGAGAGCGAGACACAGGGGGGACAGACACACACCCACAGTTACACAGCGACCAACCAAGACGCCGATCTGTGAGACGAAACAGACCACCTCTCTAACACAGATGCAGAGGAACAGAAGTCCTGCAAGACTGGCCTCTGTAGCACAGACATATCCATATCATAAAAGTGTGTAAGACAGTCTGGCGGGATGTCTTGCAAGACTGACCTCCAGTTGTAGTTCTCGAACATGGGCCGGACATGCCAGGCAGAGGGGAAGGGGCTGAGAGCTTTGCTGAAGCACTCGTTATAGACGGCACCCGTGTAGATGGAGAACAGTCCCATCAACAGAATCAGGTATCGTCCTCCAAACATCATCTGCCAGATCTAGCACAACAAAGCAACACCACAATTAACACCATAACTGTGAGCTGCAGTTCACCCACTGAGCCTGTGCAGAGGGGGCGCTGTTTCTCACTGCAGGACTATATAATAATAAAATCAGTAGGAACACACTGGAGTATAACCCCTGTTCTTGCACAGTGAGTGACCAGTCTTTCTCATCAGATAACTAAGGAGACAGCTTTCTGGTGTGCAAAAAAAACTGATACACTATATACACAAAATGGTCAAAATACTCAATGTACATACCAACACAATCCACAGCCCTTACAAACCTCAAAACAGCCCAAACTGATCTTACACCCCCCTCACACACACACAGGGCACCCCGATCGTACACCCCCCTCACACACACACAGGGCACCCCGATCGTACACCCCCCTCACACACACACAGGGCACCCCGATCTTGAACCCCCCTCACACACACAGGGCACCCCGATCGTACACCCCCCTCACACACACAGGGCACCCCGATCTTACACCCCCCTCACACACACACAGGGCACCCCGATCTTACACCCCCCTCACACACACACAGGGCACCCCGATCTTACACCCCCCTCACACACACACAGGGCACCCCGATCGTACACCCCCCTCACACACACACAGGGCACCCCGATCGTACACCCCCTCACACACACACAGGGCACCCCGATCTTACACCCCCCTCAGACACACACACACAGGGCAGCCCGATCTTACACCCCCCTCACACACACACACACAGGGCAGCCCGATCTTACACCCCCCTCACACACACACACACAGGGCACCCCGATCTTACACCCCCCTCACACACACACAGGGCACCCCGATCTTACACCCCCCTCACACACACACAGGACACCCTGATCTTACACCCCCCTCACACACACACAGGACACCCCGATCTTACACCCCCCTCACACACACACAGGGCACCCCGATCTTACACCCCCCTCACACACACAGGGCACCCCGATCGTACACCCCCCTCACACACACACAGGGCACCCCGATCGTACACCCCCTCACACACACACAGGGCACCCCGATCTTACACCCCCCTCACACACACACACACAGGGCAGCCCGATCTTACACCCCCCTCACACACACACACACAGGGCACCCCGATCTTACACCCCCCTCACACACACAGGGCACCCCGATCTTACACCCCCCTCACACACACAGGGCACCCCGATCTTATACCCCCCTCACACACACACAGGACACCCTGATCTTACACCCCCCTCACACACACACAGGACACCCTGATCTTACACCCCCCTCACACACACAGGGCACCCCGATCTTACACCCCCCTCACACACACACAGGGCACCCCGATCGTACACCCCCCTCACACACACAGGGCACCCCAATCTTACACCCCCCTCACACACACAGGGCACCCCGATCGTACACCCCCTCACACACACACAGGGCACCCCGATCGTACACCCCCTCACACACACACAGGGCACCCCGATCGTACACCCCCCTCACACACACACAGGGCACCCCGATCTTACACCCCCCTCACACACACAGGGCACCCCAATCTTACACCCCCCTCACACACACAGGGCACACACCTCATTGGTGCTGCTTCTCAGTTTGGGGTCCTTCTCCTCCAAGACCATCCACAGAGCGAACACCGTCATGAGAATCCCGTGGCCCACATCCCCGAACATCACCGCAAACAGGAAGGGGAAGGTGATGATGGTGTAGAGAGCTGAGACACACAGAGTCAGAGCCAGTGAGAGACAGGCACACCAACTGGAGAGACAGACAGACAGTGAGACACACACAGACAGGTACCAGGGTTGACCTCCCGGTAGCTGGAGAGACAGACAGACAGACAGTGAGACACACAGACAGGTACCAGGGTTGACCTCCCGGTAGCTGGAGAGACAGACAGACAGTGAGACACACAGACAGGTACCAGGGTTGACCTCCCGGTAGCTGGAGACACAGACAGACAGTGAGACACACAGACAGGTACCAGGGTTGACCTCCCGGTAGCTGGAGACACAGACAGACAGTGAGACACACAGACAGGTACCAGGGTTGACCTCCCGGTAGCTGGAGAGACAGACAGACAGTGAGACACACACAGACAGGTACCAGGGTTGACCTCCCGGTAGCTGGAGAGACAGACAGACAGTGAGACACACAGACAGGTACCAGGGTTGACCTCCCGGTAGCTGGAGAGACAGACAGACAGTGAGACACACAGACAGGTACCAGGGTTGACCTCCCGGTAGCTGGAGAGACAGACAGACAGTGAGACACACAGACAGGTACCAGGGTTGACCTCCCACTAGCTGGAGAGACAGACAGACAGTGAGACACACAGACAGGTACCAGGGTTGACCTCCCGGTAGCTGGAGAGACAGACAGACAGTGAGACACACAGACAGGTACCAGGGTTGACCTCCCGGTAGCTGGAGAGACAGACAGACAGTGAGACACACAGACAGGTACCAGGGTTGACCTCCCACTAGCTGGAGAGACAGACAGACAGTGAGACACACAGACAGGTACCAGGGTTGACCTCCCGGTAGCTGGAGAGACAGACAGACAGTGAGACACACAGACAGGTACCAGGGTTGACCTCCCGGTAGCTGGAGAGACAGACAGACAGTGAGACACACAGACAGGTACCAGGGTTGACCTCCCACTAGCTGGAGAGACAGACAGACAGTGAGACACACAGACAGGTACCAGGGTTGACCTCCCGGTAGCTGGAGAGACAGACAGACAGTGAGACACACAGACAGGTACCAGGGTTGACCTCCCGGTAGCTGGAGACACAGACAGACAGTGAGACACACAGACAGGTACCAGGGTTGACCTCCCGGTAGCTGGAGAGACAGACAGACAGTGAGACACACAGACAGGTACCAGGGTTGACCTCCCGGTAGCTGGAGAGACAGACAGACAGTGAGACACACAGACAGGTACCAGGGTTGACCTCCCGGTAGCTGGAGAGACAGACAGACAGTGAGACACACAGACAGGTACCAGGGTTGACCTCCCGGTAGCTGGAGACACAGACAGACAGTGAGACACACAGACAGGTACCAGGGTTGACCTCCCGGTAGCTGGAGAGACAGACAGACAGTGAGACACACAGACAGGTACCAGGGTTGACCTCCCGGTAGCTGGAGAGACAGACAGACAGTGAGACACACAGACAGGTACCAGGGTTGACCTCCCGGTAGCTGGAGAGACAGACAGACAGTGAGACACACAGACAGGTACCAGGGTTGACCTCCCGGTAGCTGGAGACACAGACAGACAGTGAGACACACAGACAGGTACCAGGGTTGACCTCCCGGTAGCTGGAGAGACAGACAGACAGTGAGACACACAGACAGGTACCAGGGTTGACCTCCCGGTAGCTGGAGAGACAGACAGACAGTGAGACACACAGACAGGTACCAGGGTTGACCTCCCGGTAGCTGGAGACACAGACAGACAGTGAGACACACAGACAGGTACCAGGGTTGACCTCCCGGTAGCTGGAGAGACAGACAGACAGTGAGACACACAGACAGGTACCAGGGTTGACCTCCCGGTAGCTGGAGAGACAGACAGACAGTGAGACACACAGACAGGTACCAGGGTTGACCTCCCGGTAGCTGGAGAGACAGACAGACAGTGAGACACACAGACAGGTACCAGGGTTGACCTCCCGGTAGCTGGAGACACAGACAGACAGTGAGACACACAGACAGGTACCAGGGTTGACCTCCCGGTAGCTGGAGAGACAGACAGACAGTGAGACACACAGACAGGTACCAGGGTTGACCTCCCGGTAGCTGGAGAGACAGACAGACAGTGAGACACACAGACAGGTACCAGGGTTGACCTCCCGGTAGCTGGAGAGACAGACAGACAGTGAGACACACAGACAGGTACCAGGGTTGACCTCCCGGTAGCTGGAGACACAGACAGACAGTGAGACACACAGACAGGTACCAGGGTTGACCTCCCGGTAGCTGGAGAGACAGACAGACAGTGAGACACACAGACAGGTACCAGGGTTGACCTCCCGGTAGCTGGAGACACAGACAGACAGTGAGACACACAGACAGGTACCAGGGTTGACCTCCCGGTAGCTGGAGAGACAGACAGACAGTGAGACACACAGACAGGTACCAGGGTTGACCTCCCGGTAGCTGGAGAGACAGACAGACAGTGAGACACACAGACAGGTACCAGGGTTGACCTCCCGGTAGCTGGAGACACAGACAGACAGTGAGACACACAGACAGGTACCAGGGTTGACCTCCCGGTAGCTGGAGAGACAGACAGACAGTGAGACACACAGACAGGTACCAGGGTTGACCTCCCGGTAGCTGGAGAGACAGACAGACAGTGAGACACACAGACAGGTACCAGGGTTGACCTCCCGGTAGCTGGAGAGACAGACAGACAGTGAGACACACACAGACAGGTACCAGGGTTGACCTCCCGGTAGCTGGAGAGACAGACAGACAGTGAGACACACAGACAGGTACCAGGGTTGACCTCCCGGTAGCTGGCCACCCCGTAGGCATCGACGATGGTCTGGAACCCGGCCGTGAAGGAGTTGGTACGGAACAGCGTAGGAGGGACGTCCGAGGACGGGATGCGGTTATAAAACGAATCGACGCCTGAGCCGCTTTTGCTCTGACACCAAGAGAAACACAAAAAGAGGTCACAGGGTGCTCCCTCTCCCCCCAGTCCCCCCGGTCCCTCTCCGCTCTCCCCCGGCTCACCGATCCCTCTCTCAGCGCGGTGTTCAGCCGGTGCAGCTCGGTGACAGGGCACCACACCTCTGCGATCAGGCACTTCTCCGTCACCGACACGCTGCACATGTTCAGCACCAGGTAGACGGCCTTGCTCTTCCGGATCTGGACCATCCACTGGGGCAGCGAGGCCACCGCCTTGCTGAGGACCTGCTGGAGGAAGTGCTCCGTCTGGGACAGCACCTGGCACAGGGAGAGAGTGGGAGAGAGGGATCAGTGCTGTAGCCCTGCAGTAGAGACTGCAGTACTGCGGTACAGACTGTAATATTGTTGTTCCCCTGCAGTAGAGACTGCAGTACTGCGGTACAGACTGTAATATTGTTGTAGCCCTGCAGTACAGACTGCAGTACTGCTGTACAGACTGCAGTACTGCTGCAGTACTGCTGTATTACTGCTGTATCCCTGCAGTACAGACTGTATCCCTGCAGTACAGACTGAATCACGGCCGTATCCCTGCAGTACAGGCTGTATCATGACCGTATCCCTGCAGTACAGACTCTATCCCTGCAGTACAGACTGTATTACTGCTGTATCCCTGCAGTACAGACTGTATCACTGCTGTATCCCTGCAGTACAGACTGTATCACGACCGTATCCCTGCAGTACAGGCTGTATCATGACCGTATCCCTGCAGTACAGGCTGTATCATGACCGTATCCCTGCAGTACAGACTCTATCCCTGCAGTACAGACTGTATCACTGCTGTATCCCTGCAGTACAGACTGAATCACGGCCGTATCCCTGCAGTACAGGCTGTATCATGACCGTATCCCTGCAGTACAGACTCTATCCCTGCAGTACAGACTGTATCACTGCTGTATCCCTGCAGTACAGGCTGTATCACGACCGTATCCCTGCAGTACAGACTGTATCACGACCGTATCCCTGCAGTACAGACTCTATCCCTGCAGTACAGACTGTATCACTGCTGTATCCCTGCAGTACAGGCTGTATCACGACCGTATCCCTGCAGTACAGGCTGTATCATGACCGTATCCCTGCAGTACAGGCTGTATCACGACCGTATCCCTGCAGTACAGGCTGTATCACGACCGTGTCCCTGCAGTACAGGCTGTATTACTGCTACAGTATACAGACTATGTAAGTGGTGTACTGATACCCTGTATCAACAATAGAGACACCCTGTATTCACAACAGTAGAGACTGTATCGCTACAGTAGAGACACCCTGTATTACTGCTGTATTGATACCCCATATCACTACACTACAGACATCCTAAATTACTCCAAAACCAGTACAGCCCTCCAGCCCTGTACAGCCCTGCCTGAATTCTAATAAATGGTAGGGTCTGTTTCATGCCTTTTGATGGAGTGTTTAATGCAAGCACTGTGGCAATACTGTTGTAGACACAACTCCGTACAGTACTAACAATGGACTCCTCTCCAGGACAAGGACCCCAGATGAAGAGACTGTGTGTCACAAACCCACAGTGAGCTCAGATTTCTCAGTTTTCTCTGAAAATCCTCAAGTCTCCTCTGTCTTACAGTACGTAACAGGAACAGACTTGCTAAAGAAGAAGCTCATGACCTCAAACCCCTCCTCACCGATATGATCTCCTCTATTCGCTTTTCCAACCCCTCCAGGATCTCTTGCCTCTCGTTAGCAGTCTCTGGATAGGCAAAGATATTGGTGTGATAGCTGGAGGGAGAAAAACACTGAGTTAATACAGTCCAGACACACTGACTGGACACCCAGTACATTAACACTGCACTGAGAGAGAGGGGTTAATACAGTACAGATACACTGACTGGACACTACAGTACATTAACACTGCACTGAGAGAGAGGGGTTAATACAGTACAGACACACTGACTGGACACTCCAGGACATTAACACTGCACTGAGAGAGAGGGGTTAATACAGTCCAAACACACTGACTGGATACTACAGGACATTAACACTGCACTGAGAGAGAGGGGTTAATACAGTACAGACACACTGACTGGACACTACAGGACATTAACACTGCACTGAGAGAGAGGGGTTAATACAGTCCAGACACACTGACTGGACACTACAGTACATTAACACTGCACTGAGAGAGAGGGGTTAATACAGTCCAGACACACTGACTGGACACTACAGTACATTAACACTGCACTGAGAGAGAGGGGTTAATACAGTCCAGATACACTGACTGGACACTACAGGACATTAACACTTCACTGAGAGAGAGGGGTTAATACAGTCCAGACACACTGACTGGACACTACAGGACATTAACACTGCACTGAGAGAGAGGGGTTAATACAGTCCAGACACACTGACTGGACACTACAGGACATTAAGACTGCACTGAGAGAGAGGGGTTAATACAGTCCAGACACACTGACTGGACACTACAGGACATTAACACTGCACTGAAAGAGAGGGGTTAATACAGTCCAGACACACTGACTGGACACTCCAGGACATGAACACTGCACTGAGAGAGGGGTTAATACACTCCAGACACACTAACTGGACACTCCAGTATATTAACACTGCACTGAGAGAGAGGGGTTAATACAGTCCAGATACACTGACTGGACACTACAGGACATTAACACTGCACTGAGAGAGAGGGGTTAATACAGTCCAGACACACTGACTGGACCCTACAGGACATTAACACTGCACTGAGAGAGAGGGGTTAATACAGTCCAGACACACTGACTGGACACTACAGGACATTAACACTGCACTGAGAGAGGGGGGGTGATACAATAATAGTAACACAGTTGATGTAGACAATGTCAGTAAGGGTAGGGGTGTGAACCCCAGTGTCCTGACTGCTGGTCATTACAGACCCATCAGTAAACTGTAGACTACAATGCGACTTGAATGTCAACAATGTCAGCACATAAGATTTGTTTAGAACAAACAGTGAAACCAGAGGACACAAGTGGAAACTGTGGAAGAAAATTTAAAACGGAGAACGGGGGTGCTTCTCTACACAAAAGGTGGCGGGAGTGTGGAACAAGCTGCCCTGCCATGTTGTTGAAATGTATTCCCTGGTTTCCGTCAAGGAACAGCTGGATGAGGTGCTCAGATCAATCAACTACAGACGACTTAATTGATTAGGCGGGTCGAATAGCCTAGTCTTGTTTGCAACCCGTCTTGTGTTCTTGTGTTCTTAGCTGAGCTCCAAACTTCACTAGGACGTTTGTGAGAACAGGACATCAGTGTCCAGGACAGTGGCAGCAGCAGACGTTTGAGCTGATCGTGTGCAACAGGCATGGAGGTGTTGTTGCATTACTGCTGTGGATTTGATATCCAAAATGCTATAGGCTGCCTGGCAAGGGTTTGATCAGAGTGACAGGAAGACCCACCAATCACAGATCTTCTTCACTTTCTGGCCAATCTGGTCCCCCCAATAGGAGATGAGGAAAACTGTCCACTGCACCATCTCTCCCTGCGATTGGACGAGAGGAAATCCCGATCAACACCAGAGATCAGATCATGTCATGAAAGGCTTTGATTTCGGAACCAGAGGAGCTCCTTCGCCTTCTCTCAGCCCTACAAGGCAAGTCTAACAGGACGGAGGGAGAGGCGGAGAGAAACTCACAGTCTCGGGCACCTCCACCGGCTCCTCCATCTCACGGAAGTTGACGATAATGTAGCCGCGACAGGCCCGCCACAGCAGTCGCTCAAACGCAGGCACCTTCCAGGGGTGAATCACACCCGCTATGAAGCTGAAAGAGGGAGGCAGTGAGGACCATGGGAAGAGGCACCCAGCTCCACACGCGCAGTAACCCTCCCCCTGTCGCAGCTCCACACGCGCAGTAACCCTCCCCCTGTCGCAGCTCCACACGCGCAGTAACCCTCCCCCTGTCGCAGCTCCACACGCGCAGTAACCCTCCCCCTGTCGCAGCTCCACACGCGCAGTAACCCTCCCCCTGTCGCAGCTCAACACACACAGTAACCCTCCCCCTGTCGCAGCTCCACACACGCAGTAACCCTCCCCCTGTCGCAGCTCCACACGCGCAGTAACCCTCCCCCTGTCGCAGCTCAACACACACAGTAACCCTCCCCCTGTCGCAGCTCAACACACACAGTAACCCTCCCCCTGTCGCAGCTCCACACGCGCAGTAACCCTCCCCCTGTCGCAGCTCAACACAGACAGTAACCCTCCCCCTGTCGCAGCTCAACACACACAGTAACCCTCCCCCTGTCGCAGCTCCACACGCGCAGTAACCCTCCCCCTGTCGCAGCTCAACACACACAGTAACCCTCCCCCTGTCGCAGCTCAACACACACAGTAACCCTCCCCCTGTCGCAGCTCAACACAGACAGTAACCCTCCCCCTGTTGCAGCTCCACACACACAGTAACCCTCCCCCTGTCGCAGCTCCACACGCGCAGTAACCCTCCCCCTGTCGCAGCTCCACACGCGCAGTAACCCTCCCCCTGTCGCAGCTCCACATGCGCAGTAACCCTCCCCCTGTCGCAGCTCCACACACGCAGTAACCCTCCCCCTGTCGCAGCTCCACACGCGCAGTAACCCTCCCCCTGTCGCAGCTCAACACAGACAGTAACCCTCCCCCTGTCGCAGCTCAACACACACAGTAACCCTCCCCCTGTCGCAGCTCCACACGCGCAGTAACCCTCCCCCTGTCGCAGCTCCACACACACAGTAACCCTCCCCCTGTCGCAGCTCCACACGCGCAGTAACCCTCCCCCTGTCGCAGCTCCACACACACAGTAACCCTCCCCCTGTCGCAGCTCAACACACACAGTAACCCTCCCCCTGTCGCAGCTCAACACACACAGTAACCCTCCCCCTGTCGCAGCTCAACACACACAGTAACCCTCCCCCTGTCGCAGCTCAACACACACAGTAACCCTCCCCGTCGCTCCACACACACAGTAGCCCTCCCCCTGTCGCAGCTCCACACACACAGTAACCCTCCCCCTGTCGCAGCTCCACACACACAGTAACCCTCCCCCTGTCGCAGCTCCACACACACAGTAACCCTCCCCCTGTCGCAGCTCCACACACACAGTAACCCTCCCCCTGTCGCAGCTCCACACGCGCAGTAACCCTCCCCCTGTCGCAGCTCAACACAGACAGTAACCCTCCCCCTGTCGCAGCTCAACACACACAGTAACCCTCCCCCTGTCGCAGCTCCACACGCGCAGTAACCCTCCCCCTGTCGCAGCTCCACACGCGCAGTAACCCTCCCCCTGTCGCAGCTCCACACGCGCAGTAACCCTCCCCCTGTCGCAGCTCCACACACACAGTAACCCTCCCCCTGTCGCAGCTCCACACACGCAGTAACCCTCCCCCTGTCGCAGCTCCACACACACAGTAACCCTCCCCCTGTCGCAGCTCCACACGCGCAGTAACCCTCCCCCTGTCGCAGCTCCACACGCGCAGTAACCCTCCCCATCGCAGCTCAACACACACAGTAACCCTCCCCCTGTCGCAGCTCAACACACACAGTAACCCTCCCCCTGTCGCAGCTCAACACACACAGTAACCCTCCCCCTGTCGCAGCTCAACACACACAGTAACCCTCCCCCGTCGCAGCTCAACACACACAGTAACCCTCCCCCTGTCGCAGCTCCACACGCGCAGTAACCCTCCCCCTGTCGCAGCTCCACACGCGCAGTAACCCTCCCCCTGTCGCAGCTCAACACACACAGTAACCCTCCCCCTGTCGCAGCTCAACACACACAGTAACCCTCCCCCTGTCGCAGCTCAACACACACAGTAACCCTCCCCCGGGTTAACACAGTAAGACACGCAGTGCTGAAGACATCAGGCAGAAAGGTAGAGAGATACAGACAGACACAAAGAGACAGGAGGACAGACAGGCATTCGGAGAGACAGGAAGACACCAAGAAGCAAACAGAGGGGCAGAGAGAGGCAGACAGAGACAGAGACCCAGCGGCTGACCTCAGGCGGACATCCTGTCTGTGCTCCACTCCGGAGTCGACAGGAGACAGACTGACCTGTACAGACAGAGAGAAAAGAGGACATCAGCATCAGACAGACATCTGTAGTTCGCTACAACTGCAGAGTGGGGGCGCTCTTTATCCATATGAACACAGACTGTTTTTTATAGAATTACACTCATTCAAAGAGCTTTATAGGCAAAACAGATTAATTATAATGTTGCCAAGGCAATTACAATTAGTAAACATTCTAACACAGGACTTTTGAGATTCCTCCTCCAGTAGAAATGGAAACTGTTCAGGTCTGTCTCTGTCTAGTTTTGATGTCCAGGCTGTAGTCACCGAGTCTGTTCTCCCCGGACAGTCAGGTCTGTCTGTGTCCAGTGTCCATGTACAGACCGTGGTCACAGAGCCTGTCCTCTCTGGACAGTTAGGTCTGTCTGTGTCCAGTGTCTGTGTAAAGGCCCTGGTTACTGAGCCTGTCCTCTCTGGACATTCAGGTCTGTCTGCGTACAGGCCCTGGTTACTGAGCCTGTCCTTTCTGGACAGTCAGGTCTGTCTGCGTACAGGCCCTGGTTACTGAGCCTGTCCTCTCTGGACAGTCAGGTCTGTCTGTGTACAGGCCCTGGTTACTGAGCCTGTCCTCTCTGGACAGTCAGGTCTGTCACAGGGAGTGTCGCAGGGTATGCTGGGAATTGTAGTCGTGCCCTGACCTGAGTCAGCGTGCCCGTCAGCGAGTGAGTCTGCTGCAGGACTCTCTTGTACTGGGTCAGGCTGGCCAGCTGCGATCTCAGAGAGTCCCTGTTCCGGGACACCTCCCTCAGCTCCTGGGCCAGCCGCTCGCTCTCCTCCTGGATCTGCAGGGCCTCACGAGCCTGGGGGGCCGGGGGGGCCGGGACGGGCAGGGGCAGGGGCCCGGACAGCGGCGGGGACAGGGAGCGACGGATCTCCTGCTCCAGGAAGGCTAGGAAGACAGACAGGGGCTGATAAAGCACAGGTCACACAGTCAGCGCCGGCGGTCACTCAGACGCAGGGCGAGTCCAGAAATCAATACGGGGGCCATGTGCAGAAGGGACACAGCACATAACAACACACCTACGGCCTTCTGAGCTAATCCTGCTCGGCAGTCCCTGGATCTGCGTGTACCAAACACAAGGCATCAGAATCTCAGGGAGGAGCCAGAAAGACAGGCTGGGGGAGGCCATCCCAGAAACAGCAATCCAGAAGCCAAGAGCCCCTTCACACAGACACCTGATCCCCGAGCCCGGACAGTGACGTCAGCGTGCTCAGGAGTGCAATCCCCCCAGCCCCGGGGGAGGCCTGTGGAGCTGCAGGCACCTGGCCTGGACCTGTCACAGGGCGCCGTGGCCAAGAGACACTCACTGAAGGTCTTCTCCATCTCCTCGCACCGCCGCACCTCCCCAACATACTTCCTCTGAAAGGCATTGACATTGGGGTTCAACTGCAGGAGAGAGAGAGAGAGACTGACCGTCACTGACCGACACTGACCGCTCTCACTCTGGATTTTGTCAAGTAGACGACGACACTCACGTCTCGGAATTCCACCAATCCCAGCTCTCCAAGCTCGCTCACACAATTGTACGCTGATCCTGATTGGAGGAACAGCTGAGCAAGACAGACCTCTTCACTGCGGAACAGAGAACCCATTTCACCTGAAAGAGAGAGAGGGCTTAATACAGTCCAGACCCACTGACTGGACACTCCAGTACATTAACACTGCACTGAGAGAGAGGGGTTAATACAGTACAGACACACTGACTGGACACTACAGGACATTAACACTGCACTGAGAGAGGGGTTAATACAGTACAGACATACTGACTGGGCACTACAGTACATTAACACTGCACTGCAGAAAGACATCATAGTTTTAGTCAGACAACATGGGATGTTGTCTCCTGGCAGGAGTATATGAGTTAGTCTGTATGTGAACATGATTTGTCATTCTCCTGTGTGCTGGCTTGTCTGCTCGTGATCAGACAACTGCACTCAGACAGCGCTGACTAATGGTTATTTATAGTGAAATACACAAACTACTGATAGAAAAGATGAGAAACAGACTGAACGCTGTCCTTCCTCCTTTCTCTCTCCTTCTCCCTTCATGTGATGCTGATTAGTAGTTAAATTACCACTAATGGGAAATTACACTCCAGTACATTAACACTGCTCAGAGAGAGAGGGGTTAATACAGTCCAGACACACTGACTGGACACTACAGTACATTAACACTGCACTGAGAGAGAGGAGATAAATCATTACAAAATATCTTAACATTAAAATAACTGAAGAGAAAGAAAGAGTGAGAGGGAGAGGGAGAGACGAGAGAGACACAAGGAATGAAAGAGAAAATATTTCCTCTTTCCCTGACGTACATTCCCAAGAGCTGCACGTAGTGAAGAAATATCAGAATGTCCTGAACTCAGTTCGCAGGCAGACTTCCCCAAAACCCCCAGCTATTATTACTGCCAGTTTTAACGGTCGAATGAGTGAAACAGTCGCTGTGCGAGCTCTCGAAACACACGGTTAACTTCCTCAAACACAAACACAGACATCAGGCTCGGTCACTCCAACTGCAGACTCACACCAAACCTCCCCTCCAGGCTAAAACTCAGCTGCGGCACAAGCCCCTGCAGCAAACGGAGCGGTCACGAACACGGCACGCCTGTTATCATCGTTGGCTGGACCCGGGTGTCAGACGCAGACGCTCGGACGAGAGTGTTTTCTGGAAAGCGGTTTTTACACCTCAGCTTCACGGCTGGACAGGAGCCGCAATCAGATATATCCACACCCGCTGAAGATCTACGATCGCGGTCTTACCTCAGGTTTGTCACCCCGGCAGCGTGTCTCCGCCTGCGCAGCCAGACTCCGAGTGATCTCCGGGCGATCAGAGCCGCGGATAGCAACTGCCGAGACTTCCGCACCTCAGGCTGCGGCCCGGGTCACGTTACCTCCGCGTGCCCGGACGCCACCGGCCCCACTTCCGCGTTGGCTGCACTTCCGCCTCTGGCCGGTGGAGCCGAGAGGGCGCCCGGCTGGCTTTCGGAGGCGCGCAGTACAGATAAGCACATTTCAAAAACAGACCCGCGGGGAGATAGCTGGGTCTCCAGAAGCCCTCGGTCTGTGATTTCCTGATGTGGGGACAACTGTGCACAGAACAGCCGTCAATCTCGCCCGACAGAGCCTTATTGGCGCGATAAGATTGGACAAGTCTCGGCACAGCCTGGATACGTTCCAAGGGGAACAGGTCGAGCAGGCAGAGATGTCTGTAACAGACATAGATAAATACAGAATGACCAGCAGACACGTACGCTGCCTCCACACTCGTTTTTCAGGCATTACAGATTGTGTGCACAGCGTTCAGTATGCAGGCAAACACTTCACTGTTACCGTACCCGGACATGTCCTGAGCTCTCCGTCCGGGAGGAATTTCCCCCTTGTTTTTGTTCATTGTACAAATATCTATTGGTACAAATATCACCGGCACCCCCCTCCCTCCAGTCCATGGACTGTCCTCTTGAGTGAATGTTCGAATGTGGTGACCCCAGATTTGATACTTGACGTGATAGCAGGTTTGTTGGATATGATGTTGCTCAACTTGTCACGGGCAGTTCTTAATTCTGCTGTCTCTGTCCACCCCAGGAGTCACTCAGCCCGACCTGAGTGTCTCTGTCCACCCCAGGACACACTCAGCCCGACCTGAGTGTCTCTGTCCACCCCAGGAGTCACTCAGCCCGACCTGTGTGTCTCTGTCCACCCCAGGACACACTCAGCCCGACCTGAGTGTCTCTGTCCACCCCAGGACACACTCAGCCCGACCTGAGTGTCTCTGTCCACCCCAGGAGTCACTCAGCCCGACCTGTGTGTCTGTCCACCCCAGGACAAGCTCAGCCCGACTTGTGTGTCTCTGTCCACCCCAGGAGTCACTCAGCCCGACCTGTGTCTCAAAGAACAGATGCTTCCAATTCAGTGCCGCAAGGGGGCTGGAGTCTGTCCTGGCAAGCAACAGACTCATGGTACATCCTGGACTAGACACCAGTCCATCACAGGCCACACACAGACACCGACACTCACATACTCACCCCAGGGCCAATTTCCCCAGAAGCCAGCATGTGTTTGACTGCAGGAGGAAACCAGAGCACCTGGAGGAAACCCCCACTAACGCAGGAAGAACATACAAACTCCACACAGACAGTACCCCAGGCACTGACCCCAGGGCTCCAGTAGTGAGAGGCAGCGATGCTGACCACAGCACCACCTCTCGTTACACATGTGCTGCAGCACAACGATCACTCAGGACTGCTACAGTGAGCAGGAACAGCTTTCTCCTTCCATGGCAGGCCAGGAGAATGAAGGAGATACCGACCTGCGGCGATCAGGGCTCGCTCTCCAAGGATTCTCACCAGAACAAGTTAAAAAGGCAAAGTTTACAGGTCAGATAGCAAGAGCTGGACTTGTGTCCCTACTGGGAAAACAACATGTGGGTTGACATTTCACTATCAGGCAGAGCCCTTATCTTAAGATTGCCCTTGTTGTGAGGCAGAGACAAAGCTGTTCAAACACACAACGCTCTTGGCCAACGTCTGAAGTTACACAGCTGTTTTTAACTGGTCAAAACTGCAGACTGCAGCCTTTCTTTCAGCTAGGGAATATTGCCAATAGTAAGAGAAATAAGGAACTTAAGACAGGTCACAAAAGGAGGCTATTCTGCCAATCCCAAGCCATTTGGTACTTGATAGCTAATTGATCTGAGAATCACATCCAGACCTATTTTAAAAGTCAGGCCATCAGAAGAAAGCTGACTGCTTGTCCAGCTGCTGACGGGAAATCCTTCAGAGCATCTGGAAGGGATGTAGAAGTCCGCGCATCACGCGGTAGGGAGCAGTGAGTCAGGATGGCGTGTGGAGATTCTTCATCAGGGTGGAAAATCAGGGCTCTTTGCAGCACAGACAGTTTCCTCCCTTCTACCACTTAAACCCCCGCCTGGCACAGAAACACTACTTCTTCAAGCATGTCTGAGGTCTTCATGGTTGTTAGAATAGACCTACAATAGAGAAATTCTTCTTTTATGCTACCAGTGTCCAGACCTAATAAAAAGTAGCGCTTGACCGCACTGCGACACGATATTCTCTTCTGTACCCTGTTTCAGAATACCTCAAGAGATGTCGACAATTCAAGAACAAATTGCCTCATCTGACCAAGGAACTTCTCCATCTTCTATCGCTGCTCCTACCCACAGAGCAGCCCACCCATCTCCATTGCACAAGGCTTGACAGGAATCTCTGCAATACCTTAAAGCTTCTGATTTCTGCAATCAAAAACCAGACTCTTTAAGATGGCTCTAGCCATCTTCTTCAACAGTACCAACATTTTAAAACCTAGGTGTGCATTTTTAATGATCATTTCAAGTTTTATTAAAAGGGTTAGTCCTATTTAATTCAACAGTTAAAATAATTAAGCACAGATTATACAAATCCAAAAAGGAATCTGTGTAATGAGTATGCACCCTGTGTATTACTCCTGCACCCCCAGATTAAGAACCCCTGGGCTAGACAGTGTACACGATGCTTTCACAATGTTAACACTTGCGTCTTGTTCGTCACTCGCCTCTGCTAGCGCAGCGCTGCCCTCTTCGCCAGCCGATGGGAAGCCGCAGGAAGACCACTTTTCCCAGCCCTGCTGCTTGGGCATCTCGCACAGGAGCACAGCACTCTCCCGGGTGTGCTGGGGCACTGATCCGAATTTCTCCGGTCTCCCCTCAGCTCCACACTTTTACAGAGAGAAGCTCTCCCTTGTGCTCCCTCCTGGAGTCTTAAATTAGAAGAAGGCGACTTTTCCAGCACTGCTGCAGAAGGAAACCAGTGGCTCTCGCTTCCTGGACAGGAGGGAGATCCGGAGCAGACCCGCAGAACGACAGAAGGAAGAGGCGGACACGTGCCGGGAGTAAAGGATTTTATTATCAGGATTATTACTGCGTACAGATACGGACCGGTTTCGGAAATCTTTCTGCCACTATAAAAACAGCAAAGAAACGGACACTGAGCCCACCGGGCCAAGGGCGATACTCGCGCTGGGATCTCCACACGCGCCCAGGCCAGACGGGGGCGGCACATGACTGTATAGAGCTCATGAACAGGCCCATGGGCAACTTGAAAAACCTACAAGACATCTGAAATAAAAACTGAACTAGAAGGTGGCGTCAGAGGCCTGCATGACTGCAGACAGCCACCAGGGGGCAGTCTGCACACACCGCACGGGTACAGAGGAAGGGTTCGGCAGCGCTGAGGGAACGTGGTACATATACAGGCTAGAAGGCAGCGCCAAGGGAGAGGGGCAAAGAAAGCAGGAGGGCGAGTGAGAGAGATGAAGGCAATGGGCAAGGACAAAAATTAACAAAAAAATCTTTTAAAAAACACAAAGACAACCTGTTACTGCATCAGACAGGTCAGTAATACAGTTAACATCATTATCATTTTCAATAATCATGTACTTCACAGCATGTCCTCGGCATTTCTACTCATGGCCACGGGGCTCTCTCACAGGCTGTAGAACTTGAGGCTGCGGTCCATCCCAGAGGAGGTTAGGAACTGGGCATGCTGCCCAAAGGCCACTCCTGTCACCAGGCCTGTGTGCTCTGTGTGAGAGAGAGAGGGGTTAATACAGTCCAGACACACTGACTGGACACTCCAGTACATTAACACTGCACTGAGAGAGAGGGGTTAATACAGTCCAGACACACTGACTGGACACTACAGGACATTAACACTGCACTGAGAGAGAGGGGGTAATACAGTCCAGACACACTGACTGGACACTACAGTACATTAACACTGCACTGAGAGAGAGGGGTTAATACAGTCCAGACACACTGACTGGACACTACAGGACATTAACACTGCACTGAGAGAGAGAGAGGGGGGTTAAAACAGTAGGCAGTTACAGTCCAGTTACAGTAGAGGTTGGTTGTTAAAAGCTAAAGGAGTAAAGGAGTTTAGTTTGTGTAGTGTTGCTTCGGGAAGATGCTCTTACCGGTGAAGTTGAGGACTTCAGACCACTGCTTGCAGATATAGACCCTGATGTCAGACCCTCCTACTGCCAAGTAAGTTCCGCTCTGGTCAAATATCAAGGACTTCACCTGCGAACGCAGAAGGGGGACGTCAGCAGGGCCCAGAGCAGCCATCCAGCCCGCGGCCCCAGGAAACTCGCGTTCGGTGCATCAAGCGCACCAAAATCACACCCGCTGAGACTTACATCACGGATAAAAACACACCCGCTGAGACTTAGATCACGGATAAAAACACACCCGCTGAGACTTAGATCACGGATTCCATCCCCAAGTCCTAGCGCACCCTGAACCCGCCGCACGTCAGAAGCGACGCTTTCTTAGCTGTCGCGAGAGCACCGAGAGTGAGCGAGCGCTCTCAATACTGCAGCGCCCCTCCCCGATTTCCCCAGCTCCTGCGAGACCGTGGACTCAAGGACAGGAGAGCAGAGCTGCAGGCTCACCGGGGTTTATTAACCCTGTTCGCTATTCTCCAGAGTCGAGAAAGATTTTGGAAGGTGCATCACTTCTCCGAGTCCAGCAACGTGATTTACTATTCCTTTCCCATCACACTGTCCACCTGAGGTACTGTATTTTCAATATGAAGGATAATGAAGGATAAGAGGTCTGTTCCCCTGAACCCTCGCCTGGTACAGGGCACCCCGGACCCCTCATACCCCCCCCAGCATGGGGCACACTAGCCCCCTCACCTCGTAGGAGTGGTCCAGCGTGATGGTCTTGAAGTTCTTCAGCTTCCTCAGATCCCAGAGCTTGACGGAGCAGTCCTGCGCGCCGGTGGCCAGGTAGTAGCCGTTCTCGGAGAAGGCGATGGCTGTCACAGGGCCGCTGTGGCCAGGGAAGTTGGCCACGTTGGTGCGCTCCTTCAGGTCCCAGATCTTGATCTGGGAGTCGGCTGTGCCCGTGCCGAAGATCAGCCCGTCAGGGTGGAACTGGGCGCAGGTCAGGGCTGAAACAGCAGACGGCATCAACGTTAACAACAGGCACAGTGAGGAGGCAGCAGGCCTGCACGCTGGCCTGTATGAGCAGAGCTGGGGCATGGGCCAGAGCCGAGGATGATGGGGAAACACGTCAAATACAGGTGGAGCTGGGGCACGGACCAGAGCCGAGGATGATGGGGAAACAATACTATGATAAACATATCTGTGAACAAATCGTGAGGGACTCTTACTCCAGTGGTGGATCACTGCCAGACAACTACATTAACATCAGTATTAACAGAACGCTAACACAAAACATCAGCAAACAGCTGGCCTGAGAAACCAGGAGCACCTGACCCAAACTCCTCCCTGGGAGGAGACGCGCTCAGGCGTGGCCAACAGGGTGGCAGGGCAGACACTCCTGGACCCCTGCTAGAGCTCACTCCCGGAAGAGGAACGTCACCCATGAGCCGTGCCCCCGTCTATTTCACACTAGGACAGTAGTGGGTTCCTATCCTGTCCTACTCCATGCAGTGCTGTAATACAGCAGGTTACTGATCCTTGGCTGACCTCTCATCCCAGACTCCCAGACTCCACGGACCAGCCTAGGATGATGACGACATTTGCACATGGAAGGGCTTGATTCTCGCAGGGCTAGCAGACTGACGGGGGACAGAGGGGGGACTCACCACAGCCAGCAGCCTCGTCGGTCACCTTGGTCAGCACTCGGCCGGTCTGGATATCGGAGAACGCCCAGTACTGAGGAAGAAGTGAGGACAGGGCTACGGTGAGCAAGACTGCTGGACAGAAAAGGCAGCTTGAAGTACACACCTCACATCGCACCCTGGAGATGAATCACGCCACGCTGGCTCGTTAACCGCCATGTGCTGCTCGCTTACGTCAAGTGAGGCATGAAGTGTTCAGAGCAGAGCTGCTCGGCCTGCAGCTCTTCCAGTCCACTCCATTGCAGGTCTTGGCTCCAACCACCCCGCCCCCCATAGCAACACTGATCCTGTTCCCACCAGTGTATCACAGAGCTGGCTGGAGCAAAGCTCCGCGACAGACCAAGATCAGGATGACCACAGCCTGACAGAACACAGGTACGAGGCGTGCTGGACAGGGGCAGGAGCTAGCCCAGCTGGCACAGGAGGCTCTGGGAGACTGCTCCCTGTGGTCACGCTGCACTGGGAGAGCTTCCGTACACGAGCCAGGAGACGCAAGTAGAAACTACAGGGAAGAGCATTTAAAACTGACGACAGGAATTACAGGCCTCCTGTTTTAACTCTTACGTTGTCTTATGTTGTTGAAGTCAAGGTCCCTCTACTTTCGAGGAACAGCTGGATGAGATCCCGGGATCAATTAACGACTGAACAGACTGGAAGGGCTCCTCTCGTGTGTGACTTGTGGCAGACTGGAACAAACTACCCAGCCGTGTTGACGAAGCCAATATCCTGGCTTCTTTCAAAAAACAGCTGGACGAGATCCTTCAGTCCAGGTCAGAACACACAGGCTGCCCAGCCATGTAGTTGGAGCCGATACCCTGCGGCTCCTTTCTTTCAGGAACTCGGACAAGAATGTCCTTTTCACAAAGGGTGGCAGAGGTGTGGGACCATAATGCCCAGCCATTATGTTGAGAAGCTGATATCCCGACTTTTCCTTTAAGAAACAGCTGGAATGAGATCCTCAGCTCAATTAATTACAAACTACCAACTGGGCTCGATGTGCCAAACAGCTTCCTATAATCTCTATGGAGTGACTTTATGAATTATGGATCCCAAGAGACCATGTAAAAAAATGTTATGTGATGAAGCAACATGCATCCCTCTGACTGCAGCCCTAGTGGCAATGTGGAATGAGCCGGGTCCACAGCTCCAGCCCATCCCTGCCAGAGGACCGCTCTGAGGGCAGCAGTGCGTGCAGACCGCAGCACAGCGGGAAACATGGCGCAGCTGCAGCAGGGTTACCTGATCCTCAGAGGCACTGAGCAGGTAGTCCCCGGTGGCGTGCAGAGAAAGGCCAGTCACCCCGCTCTCGTGAGCACGGATCACCTGGACACAGCTGGAGCTCGAGACCGACCACACCCTGATAGTGCTGTCCGGAGAGGAAGAGAACACCACCGACTGAGGGAGGGAGAGAGAGGGGAGGGGGTTAATACAGTCCAGACACACTGATTGGACACTACAGTACATTAACACTGCACTGAGAGAGAGGGGTTAATACAGTCCAGACACACTGACTGGACACTCCAGGACATTAACACTGCACTGAGAGAGAGGGGTTAATACAGTCCAGACACACTGACTGGACACTCCAGGACATTAACACTGCACTGAGAGAGAGGGGTTAATACAGTCCAGACACACTGACTGGACACTCCAGGACATTAACACTGCACTGAGAGAGTGGGGTTAATACAGTCCAGATACACTGACTGGACACTACAGGACATTAACACTGCACTGAGAGAGAGGGGTTAATACAGTCCAGACACACGGACTGGACACTCCAGTACATTAACACTGCTCTCCAGTGAGAGACAGACCTGTGACGGGTGGTAGATGACACTGGTGACCTTCTTGGTGTGTCCCTTCAGTGTAGCCATGATGTGCTCAGCATTCTTGTCAAACACAACCACATTCTTGTCAGCGCCACCTGAAACAGAAGCACAGGAGGTAAGGGGAGAAGGGCCGGTGGCTCAGCGCAGAGAGGGGAGAGTGATCCGATGGCGTCCTCACCTGTGAGCACTTTGTTGGTGTCCGTGGGGCACAGATCCAGGGCCAGGATACCAGGGATGCTGGCACTGTGCAGGCCCTGCGGGAGATGGAGAGATGGTAAGTCTTCACGCGCCAACACTGCAGCTGAACACAAAGACTCCTCCCTTATCCCAGCTGTGCCCAGCAAGGATTGCAGTTCACAAGGTCACAATTCCCATCAAATCCAGTTCTGCAATCTAACAGGAGCCATACGGAGCATTCCCTCCCCTCCCCCAACTCAGCATCTTCTACCTCTGGACAAGGCTGTGAACCCCTGCCATCACCACTTCACCCCACCCCTCTCCTAGACCACACTCACAGCGTGAGAGGCCACTTGTCTGTACTTGCTGAGATCTTCAGCCCTGACCAGCTCTTCGGGAACGGTCTTTCCTCTCTGCAAGAAAGAGGAAGCATGGGTTACCGAAACAGACAGGGAAGAGTTTAACAGACATACCGTGAGCACGTACTGCAATGACTGTGCCGTACTATGTTATGACTATTAAATGTTATTATCATCATCATCACTGTGCGAGAGAGTCAGAGCAGAAAAGGGGGGAGAAAAAAGTATTCAGCCTCCTCAAAGGTAAAGTCAGCCCAGGGGACTTTGCAATTAGGACAGAAACACAAACCAGAAATCACAAGCGGAAACTGTGGAAATACATTTAAAACTGAGAACAGAATTCACTTCTTTACACAAAGGATGGTGGGAGTGTGGAACAGGCTGCCCAGCTGTGTTGTTAAGCTGATACCAGCGTTTCTTTCAAAAAACGGCTGGATGAGATCTTTGGATCAGTTAACTACCTAACAGGCTGGAAGTGCTGAATAGCCGCCTCTGGTTTGTGACTTGTCTTGTGCTCTTAAGTAGAGCCAGTGTGGGGGAGAGACACACAGGTAATGACAGTAAGAGCAGACAGAAAGACAGAGCTTCCTCGCAGACTGACCTTCTTTCTCTCGGTGGTCAGGACAGTGGCCTTGTCTTGGAGCTGAAGAGAGAGAGGAAGATATCAGTTAATATAAACCCACTGCTTCAGGGCAGACAAGCTTCTGGACTGTGTAGCACACTAAGAGCCTCGAGGCCAGATGACCTCTGTGAGCGCAGTCAAGCCCTCGCTGGCTCACAGGAGGGCTGTGAGGAGAGCCCTGAAGGCACTGCGGCACGGCAGCCACACCGACAGGCTGCTCACCAGCTCCTCTGTGGCCGCGTCGCCACAATGGGAAGATATCACTCATGAAACCCTGCTGCATGGGAGTAGCAGCTGTAGACCTGTACCCCAACAAATCCAGGCCCCTGCTGGATCTGGGGGGCAGGTACAGGCTGCAGTGGGCCTGCTGGATTTGGGGGGCAATAAGCTGCTGTATTTGAGGGGTACGGGCTGGATTCAGTGGAGGTTACTCTGTGAAGAACAAGTGTCCCATCAGGGGGCAGTGCTGCTCTGTCAACTAGCTACAGAAGCGGATCCTGGGAGCTCGTCTTTAGCACAGAGTGAGCACAGAGCTTACTGAAAAAAGTGACCAAACACTGCAGGAGGTATGAGAAAGAGCAGCTTACAGTACCTTTTGTATGATCTCCGGAGTCATTCCCACTTGCTCGCTGACCTCCATGGGCTCCCCACCTCCCTGAGAGAAACGAACACTTGTCACATCGATCCACACATCGCATCCCGGGTAACTTTACACTGACAGGCAGGTCGTTTAACCAATGACTCACTGCGGCAGTGGGCTGGGAGGCGGGCACTGCCTGTGGAACCACCAATCCTGCCTGAGGCTTCAGCGTCGCCAGGGCTACAGAGAAACGCAGGGAGCGATCAGTTTGATGTCTAACAAGGATGAACGACAACAGGCATCCAGACAAAAGGCACCGAGAGCTGTACCTTCTCTGGCAGCTGTGACCTCCTTGGTGAGCCGGGCAATGACACGGCAGGCGGCGTCATGCTGATACAGAGCGTGAGACAGCTCCTGACGAGTCGTCTGAAGCTGCTGTCTGAGAGTGAAGCTGTGCAGCATCACTGCATCCTGAAAGACAGACAGTGGAGTTACTACAGCAAATAAAACACGACAGACCCTCACTGGACACTCCAGGACATTAACACTGCACTGAGAGAGAGGGGTTAATACAGTCCAGACACACTGACTGGACACTCCAGGACATTAACACTGCACTGAGAGAGAGGGGTTAATACAGTCCAGACACACTGACTGGACACTCCAGGACATTAACACTGCACTGAGAGAGAGGGGTTAATACAGTACAGACACACTGAGAAACTCACCCACTCATCCTGTAGTGCCTTGAGAATGGCAGGAATACTGGTTGCAGAGGGAGCCTTGGGCCTGATGGGGTGAGAGACTGAGAGAGAGACAGGGTGATTAATAGAGACGGTCCCTCTGGAACTTGACAGGTCCTGACACCAGCAGTGGGAGCTCTGCGCATCAGGAACTCGATTCCTTCAGCACAGAAATCAGAAACTGTTTGGACTGTACTTAATGGGTTTTTTTTCTGAAGTCTCTAGCAGTACACAAGGCTTGCTTCTGCATAAGCCAAGAACACAAATAAGACCCCAAGGCTCAGACACCAGGGAACTGGAACAAACTTCTTTCTTCACTAAAGCTAGTTTACTGGTGGAGGTGGGAGTGGGAGTGTAAAACAAACTGCCCTGCTATGATGTTGAAGCCGATACCCTGGACTCTTTAAAGAGACTGCAGGCTGAGATCCTCGGATCAGTTAGTAACTAAAAAGCTTGGACAGGAAAGGAATCCTGATATACATGCATTTGTTCCAGTGGAAGTGTTCAGTCCAACATGAACGCTCCAATGCAGCACTTCCAGGGGCGAAAGAAGCTACAGCTCTCCCTGCCCCTGCTGGGATTAGACCCCGGTGGCTCTCGGCCGCTGCAGAGAGGGGATAACTCCACGGCCGAGTTTGACACTGTGCACGAGTCAGAAGGGGCGACATCACTTCCGTAACTCGCTGAGCACTCTGAGCCCCGCTACATCAGCGGGAACAGCAAGCATGCGTGTGCTTTCAGGTCGGCTGACAGCCTTCCCCGGCTGTGCAGGAGCACACGATGCCGTGCGGAAAAGGACCCTTCCCTGCGCTGCTCAGCTAGATCCACCTCTCCCAGGACGTAGCTCCCTACCGGGTCAGTCATGCGGTAGAAAACAGTGCTGAGGTTCATCTTTCACTCCTCCTACAGCAGCGAGCTGCTCGGGCATCCCAGCAGTGCAGTGTGGGAGATGGCAACGGACAGGCGACACACCTCACCTTTGATGTCCACGAGCTGCTCTTCAGACAGCAGCTGGACAGCAGACGAGGTCGGGATTAGGGTTAGACTGACAGCAGACACACAGAAGCCTCACCCTTGATGTCCAGCAGCTGGACAGCACTGGGGCGGGGATTAGGGTTAGACTGACAGCAGACACACAGAAGCCTCACCCTTGATGTCCAGCAGCTGGACAGCACTGGGGCTAGGATTAGGGCTAGAGTGACAGCAGACACACAGAAGCCTCACCCTTGATGTCCAGCAGCTGGACAGCACTGGGGCTGGGATTAGGGCTAGAGTGACAGCAGACACACAGACGCCTCACCCTTGATGTCCAGCAGCTGGACAGCACTGGGGCTGGGATTAGGGCTAGAGTGACAGCAGACACACAGACGCCTCACCCTTGATGTCCACCAGCTGCTCCTCGGACAGCGGCTGGCCGGTGATGGGGTCAGCGCCGTTCTCCGCGATGTACTTCTCGATCAGCCGCCGCTCGAACACCTGGTTGGACACCGGGGACACGCAGGGGTGCTCCGGCACCTCGTGACAGACTGGGGGAGAGCAAGACGGAGTCAGTGTCCACTGAAGTTCACACACCTCCCCTCCCACGGCAACACAGACACGGCTGTTTACCCACGAGGGTAACGGCCTCTCTGAAAACCATCTGGGAAAACAAAAGCAGCCGTCTTTGAGCGTCTGCATCAGGCCCTGCGGCGCACAAACCCGCCTGTGCCCAGGCAGCGGGTACTGTTACCACCAGAACTGCAAGGCCGGAGGACCCCTGCACAGCTCCCTTCTCGAGTGGGGGGAGCCTCACGCAGGACTGTGGGCTCACACGTGCAGTGGCACAATCCTGCCGCCGCCGACGTTACTTTTAGGCAGAAAAACCCGTCTCAATAAGCAGCGATGAGGCGCAGAGACTGCAACACGGGAGAGAAACGAACTTCGTCACCTCCCCGACCCGCACTCCCACCTCACCTCAACTCGCGCACCCAAAACATTCCCAGAAACACAGGCTTTTTCTGCACAACACACGAAACCCACGCTGCTGCTGCTACCGGCAAATTCACGATGTGTATCGCCGCAAGCCCTGGAAAACTCGACTGCGTGCCGACATTTACAGCGCGTCTTTACTTCACAATGAAACTCTTTTTTTCCGAGCTTTCCCGGCGGCCAGGACTTACTAGCACAAACGAAAGACATGATTCAAACCCTCCAGCCAACAACGGAACCGGGTGCTGGAGATCTCCGCTGTTCTTTCGGTAGATTTGATTTATTTTTTACACACTTGTCCCAGCGAATTACAACTCTGTAACAACACGCCGCGCGACTTAGTACCGCCGCGGCGCGCTCGGCATGCTGGGATAGCTTCCGAGAGCTCCCGGTCCTCCAGCCCCGCCTTCTCCCACATCTTGACCAATGACAGGTGTTCTTGCTCGGCGCGATGCTCCTCCGACACCGCCCATTTGACAAATTGAGCCAATCCGCAGGCGAATCACGATTTACAGGCCCGCCTCCTTCTGGGTCGAGAGAAAGGTTGTCGTTAGAGCGCCAGGTACTCTCATTTTCATTGGCTAGAACAAATGTCTGTTAGCAGTATGCGACTAGAGTGGGAAAGCCAGTGAGTGTGTGAGCTTGCAGGTCATCCTAAGAAATGTTACGTCTAACCCATTTGGTTGGTAGTAGCTATTAGCACTAGAATCCCATCCAGCTATTTCTTGAAAGAAACCAAGTGTGGAACAAGCGGCCCAGTTCAGCTGAGTTCGCTTGTCATATGCACGAGTGCAATGAAATGCTTGTTTGCATGTACGCTCCAATACAAAGACATTGAGGAAACACCAAAATATAAACACAGGACAGCAGTAAAGTGAAATCACATACAATTTAAAATACAAGTCAGCACAAGAAGTGTGGAAAAAAACCTCAGTATGAGTCAGTGGTAGAGGTAGAATTGAATAATCTGAAGTAGTTCAGGTGGGTAGCTGTGCCAGCATGCGTAGGCTGCAAAGGAACAAGTAATAGGTTTATTCCACGCTGAAAAGAGAAGAGAGAAAACACAACGTTTCGGCACCTGAAGAAGGCTCAACGGCCAAAACATTGTGTCTTCTTTCTTCTCTTTTCAGCATGGATTGAATAATCTGACAGCTTGCAGGGAAGAAAGTGTCTCTGAATGTGGGGGAGGTTCGTGACTTTATGCTCCTGTAACGCTTACCAGAGGGAAGGGGGGAGAAAAGTGAGAAACCAGGATGATTTGTATCCACTGATTTTGTTGAAGCCGATACTCTGGCTTCTCTCAAGAACCTGGACGAGGTCCTGCAGTCAGGTCAAGAGGCATGTCTTTACACAAAGGGCGGTGGGAGTGTGGAACAAGCTTCCCAGCCATGATGTTAAAACCAATACAATGGTTTCTGGATGCTGGATGAAATCCTGGGATCAACTAGCTCCTAACTACCTAACAAGGGGCGGAGCGGTGGCTCTGTGGCTGAGGATCTGCACCTGTGGCTGGAAGGCTGCCGGTTCAAATCCTGCAGCCAGCAGAGGAATCCTACTCTGTTGGGCCCCTGAGCAAGGCCCTTAACCCCAGCTGCTCCAGGGGTGCCGTACAATGGCAGACCCTGCGCTCTGAGCAGGTGTTGAGCGAGGGAGAGAGTGAAGAGCCAATGATTTTAAGAGAGAGATACGTTGTTGTGAAATCGACACCTCGACGCTGCTGATGAGTCAGGTCTGTTGTTGTCGTTCTTCCGGGGACATGCATTCTGGAAGAGTTTCATTACCTGCTGCATTTCACAGGAGCAGAACGACATTGCGCCTGTAGAGACTGACGATCGTGCTTGTCACATCTGGGCAGTGTGTCCCTAATGACTCACCTGTTAGCCTTTTATGACTGACGAGTGTGTCTGTAGTGACTGCGGTGGCTCTGTGGCTGAGGATCTGCGCCTGTGGCTGGAAGGTTGCTGGTTCAAATCCTGCAGCCAGCAGAGGAATCCTACTCTGTTGTAACTGCTCCAGGGGTTAATGGCTGACCCTGCGCTCTGACCCCCAGCTTCTCTCCCTGTCTGTGTGTCTCATGGAGAGCAAGCTGGGGTGTGTGAAAAGACAAATTCCTAATGCAAGAAATTGTATATGGCCAATAAGGTGGTCTTATCTTATAACAGGCTGGATGTGCTGAATAGCCGCCTCTGGTCTTGGGTCGGTGTGGGGGAGAGACACACAGGTCTGCTTACTGATGGGAGATGGGGATTATTAGGAGGCCATGAGGGGTAAAGGCCAGGGGGATATTTGGCCAGGACACCAGGGTAACACCCCTACTCTTTTCAAGAAACGTACTGGGATTTTTAATGACCACAGAGATTCAGGACCACGGTTTTATGTCTCATTCAGCTTTTTTACAGTCTAGCGTCCTCGCCACTATACTGGGGTATTAGGACCCACACAAACCACAGGGTGAGCGCCCCTACTGGTCCCTCTAACACCTCTTCCAGCAGGAGCCTTAGCTTTCCCAGGAGTCTCCCCTCCAGGTACTGACCAGGCTCACTCCTGCTGAGCTCCAGGGGGCTACCAGCTGGGAACTGGGAGCTGGGATCTGCAGGGTGATAGAGCTGCTGGCTCCTGACACCTTATTAACTTTGCTGATTGATCTCCATGTTAATTGATTGGATAATGTCATGTCTTTTATTTTCGTTTTCCAGGATGTTTCTGCAATAGTAAACATAATATTTCTGACGTCTTTGTTGGTGATACAAAATATGTTGTAGTCCTGTACTGGACGCTGTCCATTTGCCATTAGGGAATGACAATAATAAAGTTTCCTTTGGAATTCAATCGCATACAAACTACAACTCCCGAAATGCAACGGTGCTCCAACGCCCCTCGCCAGGCACGGGCTTGGCTCCAATTTAACATGCATACTGTGTGAGTCACTCCGCTTTAGTCCGGCGGGTAGGGCGGAGCGGGCTGGCTCAGGTCGTTTAAGGAGATACAGCTCAGCAGAAGGCTTCTAACATTGTAGCGGTAACTAATATTAGCGATTGGAGCGTCCTAAACATTGCCCGTGTTTGCTCGCTCAGTTAGCCGAACTTTTAATTGCTTCGCTGTTTTAACTCGCTTTTTCCGATATCGTCAGCCTTTAATTAAAAAAAAAATATTACTTCTTTAAAACAGCAACAAGTAGTTAAACCCGGATCGAAAGCTACATTAAGGAGCCCTCGCTTGGACTGAAGACAGACCTCCATTTGCACAAAACTCTCCACTCCAGCGCCAGCTGTGTATTTTTTTTAAAGATATCTATTTTTAGCCGCAGAAGGTCGCGGCTTAGATGTGGTGTTTTAGATTTCAGTGCGACTTTATTTTATCTCCCAGTGAACTGTGCCTTCGTGTGGCTCAGCAGTCCAGACAAGGTTGTACAGGCTGTGACAGAGGCGCATCTTACACCAGGATATATCATTTTTAACAAAATACATAAATCGCCGCTGAGTTTCAGTTGATGTTCGAAGTTTTTCTGGAGTCTTTTTAGCAACCTATTCGTCGTCTTAAATTTAATGTTCTACAACCTGGTTTAACTGGGAATCGAGCGGGCTCTGGACCGCAGATACTTCATGAAGGAGAGCTGGTTCACTCGCACTTGAAGAGGTTCCTTTCAAATTGGATTTAAACTTCTATTATTGCGAGACAGCTGTGCGTTTTCTAAAAAAAAAAGGGTTGCTCTCTGATGAGTAACATTCACAGCTTTACGGGCTAAGCAGGGCGGACGGGGCTCAACTCCAGGTTTTAAATCGCGAACTCGCGCGTCGGCTGTGTTGCAGTCCCGATCTCGGACAGGTGCTGGCGATGGCTTCGTACCCGCTCCGGAGACCCTTCGCTGTGCTGCTGGCCGTGCTGTGCGCGGCCCTACCGGCCTGTCTCGGGCAGCCCGGGCCGGCCGGGGAGAGTCGGGGAGGCGGCGGCACCTGGAACCAGCTCCAGGGTGTGGTCGCCGACGGCTGCGGACGGGCGCGCCGGGCGGCGGAGTCGGTGGTCGGGCCGGAGACCCTGGACAGCGCGCTGGAGGTGAGGCTTGAGCCCGGCGCTTTCCGTCCTCATGCGCCCGGGCTGGACTCTGGGCTGGGCTCGGAGATGGAGCCTGGGGGTTATTCTTCTCTTACGCCGGGAGTGACGGCTACTGGGACATCACCTGAGGTTTCTGGGCAGGGGGACGGCGCCCAGAGTTCAGCCTATCCTCTGTGACCTTTGACCCTCCCGATTCAGCTGCCGGGTGTCGGTGCTGCCCAGGACGTGGGTCAGAAGACAGTTTGCACTGGTTGGCACAGAGACATGGCGCTGTGGTTCCCAGCCCTGGTCCAGGGGAGGAGGCAGGGGGTTAGTGTTACTGTTAGTGTTGGCTTGCAGTTCAGTTGATCTCTTCATCAGTGGTGTTGATTGCCACCCTGAATCGATCTGTCTGTTTGCTTGTTCAGACTTCTGTTCACAAACCCTTGAGCCTAAAATTGCACAGAGAACGCAGCCCCATAACCGAAGGTGCAGTTCCAGTTAAAGCACTGCGTTCTTGCTGGGGTGTTGATCCGCTGTATTGGGCCCGGCTCCAGGGGTTCTGGTCTGCTGTATTGGGCCCGGCTGCAGGGGTTCTGGTCTGCGATATTGGGCCCGGCTCCAGGGGTTGTGATCTGTGGTATTGGGCCCGGCTGCAGGGGTTCTGGTCTGCGATATTGGGCCCGGCTCCAGGGGTTGTGATCTGTGGTATTGGGCCCGGCTGCAGGGGTTCTGGTCTGCGATATTGGGCCCGGCTCCAGGGGTTCTGCTGGTCTGCGATATTGGGCCCGGCTCCAGGGGTTCTGATCTGTGGTACTGGGCCCGGCTGCAGGGGTTCTGCCAGTGAGGCAGCAGTAACGCTGACCCTGTCCTGGCAGGTCGCTCAGAGTGCGGTGAGAGTGCTGTCAGAGGGAGCTGCAACTGGGCTGAACGTCGTCGCTGGACTCTGTATCGAGCTGCTGAAAACTGCAGAGGTCAATGGTGAGAGATGATGTTCAGTGGCTCACATGTCATTCTGGTCTCCCTGTGCGCAGGGTGCACTCTGCACTGACACTGTCCTGTTGTCCCGCACAGTCCGCCTGACCACGCCCCTCTTCACTGCCGAGGAGGTCGCCAAGATGATGCAGTGGGGCCTGGCCACCCTGATTGGATACTGGCTGATCTCCCTGGCGCTGCGATTGGTTGGCTCTGTGCTGAGGCAGATCCTGTGGCTGGTCAAGTTCAGCCTGTTCATGTGGGCTTTCTTCTCCATCCTGTACCACGTGGAGGATCCGTACAAGAGGGCTGTGCTCCTGGTGGCCCTGCTGGTTGTCTCCGTGCTCCTGGGGGGGATGCATGGGGCAACGGCAGACGACAAACACCGGAGTCTGGAAGCCAAGATGGCAATACTGGAGAAACAAATACTGGACCTGAAAAGGAATTCTGGAAAAAAGAACGCCATTAGGGAGTGAGAGAGAGGGGTTAATACAGACACACTGACTGGACACTACAGTACATTAACACTGCACTGAGAGAGAGGGGTTAATACAGTCCAGACACACTGACTGGACACTACAGTACATTAACACTGCACTGAGAGAGAGGGGTTAATACAGTACAGACACACTGACTGGACACTACAGTACATTAACACTGCACTGAGAGAGAGGGGTTAATACAGTCCAGACACACTGCCTGGATACTACAGGACATTAACACTGCACTGAGAGAGAGGGGTTAATACAGTCCAGACACACTGACTGGACACTACAGTACATTAACACTGCACTGAGAGAGAGGGGTTAATACAGTCCAGACACACTGACTGGACACTACAGGACATTAACACTGCACTGAGAGAGAGGGGTTAATACAGTCCAGACACACTGACTGGACACTACAGGACATTAACACTGCACGAGAGAGTTATTGAGATAGGAAAGTATCTGGATGTGTGTGCATTCTTATACCTTGTAGTGCCCTAGGGCCCTCAAGTCTTAGTGATATATAAGTATGATATTTAATTGTTTATACATTATGAAAGGACATGATACAAGATGATAAGACGAGAAGAAAATGTCTACAGGAAATCTTATTCCCTGTGTAATTGGCATATTAAACACAGCTAAGTGACTGTTTCCTGTATGGAGCTAGCAGATTGTGTGTAATGAGAGTGTGATGTGTGTTTATGTGTTGTTGCATGTCTATGATTATTATTTGTTTTTAATCTGTATTTTGAGTGTTGTTTTTTGTAGTTTTGTACGGTCATATCAAAGAAAAATCTCATATCTCATATCTCAACATTTTGTCTCATACTGCTTCCCCACACTGTCTCAAAGATGTAAATCAGATCAGTGGTCCCAGTACAGATCTCTGGGGTACTCCTCTAATTTCATTACGCTAATTAGAGTATTCACTTCTTATCTGTTCCCTCTGTTTTAGATTTAATAGCTAATTCTCTGTCTAGACACATTTCCCTCAATGCATACCACCTTACAACTTGAGAATTAATTGTTTTTGGGGAACTTGACAAAAGTGCTTCTGAAAATCTTAACACTCCATACCATATGCCCTATTTGTATCTATGTGTATCTGTTCCTGTTGTTGCGTGTTCAAAGATCTCTAACAAGGTGAGACAGGAGCTACCTTTTCTAAATCATCGCTGAGTATATTTCATCCAGGTCCCCTACTTCAGTTCTAGTGTTTCCATTACTTTACATGCAAGAGGAGTCGGATGTCTAGGTCTACAAGCACCTGGTTCAGTTTCTCTCCTGCCTGCTTTATGAGAAAGGAGTTACAGGAGCTATTCTCCAGTCTCTGGGTCCTGTCTCTGTGTTTAGGGACTGTTGGAAGACCACTGCTCTTCTCTCATTGCCTGGACAACAATGATGGTGAGATCCCACCGGGCCCTGGGGAATTATTAACTCTGGGGGCTTCTGGGACTGAAACTCTTCCTTTTCGCCGCTGTATATCAGTCACGTGACTCTTCCGCCATCGCAGGGGACCTGGGTGACGTCACTCCCTGAAGAAAGAAGACGCAATATCTTGATAACGCAACGTGTTTCAGCTTCAGAAAGCGGCAGAAACGCGACTTTCAGCAGCACAACCCGGCACAGACAAGTGACGTTGTTTATGCTGGTTGATAAAAAAAGGCTTCACGGAGCTCTGGGTTCCGTTAGGACGTAAACCAGAAATTCAACCGTGAATTAAAACCGAAGTGTGCAGCAGTTACCAAGCCCCGGTAGGGGGTATTCACTCCTTTCCGTACCGTGTCTTAGTTTAGGGCATCTTACTCGGCTGGTTTCATCCGGCTACTTCACCGAGTGTGCAGGCGGAGACAGAGACTGGTCCCTATAGGAAGTAAACGTGCTGACAAGATTTTAAAGTATCATCCAGGTGGGGCTGCACACTGGTGGTGGTGGAGGGGATCCCCATTACCTGTAAAGAGCTTTGAGTGGAGTGTCCAGAAAAGCGCTATATAAGTGTAAGCAATTATTATTATTATTATTATTATTATTATTATTATTATTATTATCATCATGTGCGCCACTGGGCAAGACTTGAAGGATTGACAGGAATCTTCTTTTTGACTTTTAAACCAGAAGGATGAGATGAATTTGAGATGTTGAGGTAATTTAATCGGATGCGGGCGACATTGCCACCTCTCCGCGCGGAATGGTTAGAAAACGGATGGACTGACAAAACCAAAACCAGAAGAAACTCCGCAGGAACAAGAAACCCGAGGCCTGAAAACCCACGCAGGGTACAATCACCCGCACCCGCTCACTGCCGGCGGGGCTCGGGCGTGGCCGGAAGTCTGCACTGACACCCCGCGGGTGCAGAGGTGCCCCGGAGCCCCCGGAGAGAGCAAACACTCCCCACTCACACACGATCCGCTCAAACAGGCGAGAGGCGGCAGAGCGGGCCGGGGGCAACGTGAGCAGGACGGATATATATCCGCCCACACCCACTCGTGTCGGCACCACTGTGGTTTCGGGGGGCTTCGTTTTAATTTGCTAAGAACCGAACGCCCCTCGAAGGCAAACTCTGCACGGGGTGAAAGTCCTAAGGAAGCAAGAGCTTCGGCACTTTGAGATCGAAAAGATGTCCTGGGGTGTTTATTTAAAAAAAGTGACGGCACGTGTCACGTCATCGCCACGTGGGACATTACGGTCAGCGGGAGGAAGTTTCACGCGCGACGCGCCTCGTCGTCCGCCGCTCCTTGTGACGTCACAGCGGTCTCCCTGCCGCCCCGCGCTGCTCCGGGTGTTAGTCTCGAGGGAGGCCAGTCAGCTGTCACACCGGATCGCCGCGAGGGGCAAAGTCGCACCATGTCGCGCATTCCTGAGACACAATGGCGAGCAGGGATGTGAAACACAGAGAAGTGAGTTTGCCCTTTTCTGTTAGCCAGAGAATGAATCTGTGGAATTTATTTTGTTCTCAGAATATGGGGTTTGGAATCTAAATGTGACCCATTCTGTGTGTGTACATCTGTTTCTACTAGGAGTGATTTATTTTTAATGTGTGCCTGGCTTGACTGGTGTACACTTTGAGTCATGTCTTAATTTTGACAGGGAGTTAAAGAGTGAGAGAACATTACATCTGAATCTTTATTCTGTGTCAGTGAGCACTGATAGTTGTACATGCTGTAATGGGCATCCTTAACCCCCATCTTCCCTTCTGGTTGGTGCCCAGCCCAGTTCTTAGCCATGAGGAAGTCACAAACGGCCCATCCTGCTCGTTAGTAGCTAATTGATCCAAGACTCTCATCCTGAGAGAAGTCAGGGTACTGGCTTCAACAACATGGCAGGGCAGCTTGGTCCACACTCCCACCACCCTTAGTGTAAAGACGGGACTCCTGTTCTCATGCTCTTCCACATACAGTATGTCCTCTAGTTCGTGTTTTACTGTTCATTCTGAAGAAATCTGCTGGGTTGAATTTTTCAGTGACTTTGAGGGCTTTGAATAGAGTTGTCTCAGATCTCCTCATGGTTTTCTGAGACAACTTCATGGTCTTCTGTCCATCAGTGTGGGACACTGCCTTCAGACTAAAGAGACTCAGTTCCTTCAGCTTGTCAGTGTGGGACACTCCCTTCAGACTAAAGAGACTCAGTTCCTTCAGCCTGTCAGTGTGGGACACTCCCTTCAGACTAAAGAGACTCAGTTCCTTCAGCCTGTCAGTGTGTGTCACTCCCTTCAGACTAAAGAGACTCCGTTCCTTCAGCCTGTCAGTGTGGGTCACTCCTTTCAGACTAAAGAGACTCCGTTCCTTCAGTCTGCCAGTGTTGGACACTGCCTTTCAGACTAAAGAGACTCAGTTCCTTCAGCCTGTCAGTGTGTGTCACTCCCTTCAGACTAAAGAGACTCAGTTCCTTCAGTCTGTCAGTGTGGGACACTCCTTCAGACTAAAGAGACTCAGTTCCTTCAGTCTGTCAGTGTGGGACACTCCCTTCAGACTAAAGAGATTCCGTTCCTTCAGTCTGCCAGTGTTGGACACTGCCTTTCAGACTAAAGAGACTCAGTTCCTTCAGCCTGTCAGTGTGGGACACTCCCTTCAGGCTAAAGAGACTCAGTTCCTTCAGCCTGTCAGTGTGGGACACTCCTTCAGACTAAAGAGACTCAGTTCCTTCAGTCTGTCAGTGTGGGACACTCCCTTCAGACTAAAGAGACTCCGTTCCTTCAGTCTGCCAGTGTTGGACACTGCCTTTCAAACTAAAGAGATTCAGTTCCTTCAGCCTGTCAGTGTGGGACACTCCCTTCAGGCTAAAGAGACTCAGTTCCTTCAGCCTGTCAGTGTGTGTCACTCCCTTCAGACTAAAGAGACTCAGTTCCTTCAGCCTGTCAGTGTGGGACACTCCCTTCAGACTAAAGAGACTCAGTTCCTTCAGCCTGTCAGTGTGGGTCACTGCTTTCAGACTAAAGAGACCCAGTTCCTTCAGCCTGTCAGTGTGGGTCACACCCTTCAGATTAAAGGGACTCCCCCTCCTTGCCTAAGTCCTGTCCCCAGGCCTAGTTGGGTTTCCTCAGTGTGGCGCAGTAGTAAGGGTCAGGGGTCTGGCCTCCTCAGGGGAAGGTTGCAGGTTTAAGCTGGTCAACTGTGAGCAGGGTGCTTCACTCCTGCAGCTCCTGTGTCAACGGGTGCAAATTTACTGCAAAGAGGAAACAGTCAGCACCCCTAGAACCAGATCACCCCACCCCGGAGAACAATTTCACTATCAGTTCTCGGCCAGAAAGGATCTGTACTGCTGCACCCCAATAACTGATGGTGCTGCACCACAGACAGATGAGATCGAGCCCCATTGTAAGCTGCTGTCTTTGTGTTGTCTCAGGGTGTCCCTCCCCTCGCCGGGACGGAGGTGGCTGACTTCCTGCTGGATCAGCCTCTGGGAGCCAAGACCCCGATCGTCCCCGGAGTTCGCACCACTTTGTACACCACCAGCCTCTGCGAGAGGGTAAGAGCTTCTCTCTGGACATGAGCACGCAGCAGTTAGTCCTTCTGTCTCTTTCGGCTGTGAGCTGGGGATGAGTTAGAGGTATACTGTGAAGTTGACCCGACCATCTTGGCTCAAAAGTCGAGCGCCATGGTGTGGCCTTGAGCCAAGATGGCTGCCTGTTAACTGAGGAAACAGCTCCAAAAATGAGGCACGGCTGGTCTGAGTAAGCCTTTAGCACTCTGGAGGACGTTTTACTACCACATGGAGAGAAAGGAGCTGTTAGGATAGGATCTGTGTGGAATCCCACTCCCCCTGAGTGCTACATACTCACCCAGACCAGCTGTGCCACATTCTGCAGCTTTTCTCAATGAACAGGTGTCCATCTTGGCTCAAGGCCACACCAGTGGCACCAAGTTTTGAGCCAAGATGGTGGCTTTTTCACTGAGCCACCTTTTAGTACAGCAAAGGTTCCTTGTGGGAAACCCAGAGGGGGAGTGAGAGTCAGAGACCACAGTTGAGCAGAGGAGAGATTCAGTGAGGATTTGCACCCCTCTCTGTCCAGTCTCGGGGACCTCACCATCCTACTTCATCCTGCATCACGGCCTGTGACTATCATTACCATTATTATATATGGCACCGAGGTGCTGTGCAATAAAACAGTCCAGCAAGAGCTGCAGGGAAACACAGGTGAAAACTAGAATTGAAAGCTGGCATATAAAAGTGAGTTTTAGAAAAGTGATTTTGAAGATAGATGTGAAATGCCTGACTTGGGCTGGGAACTGAGATAAATATTGGTAGTTTTCGGAACATATAACAGTAATATGTCTGGGCTGCTTGTTTTAGACCCTGGGCATGAATACACATTTCGCATACCCCAGCTTGCTCTCCATGAGACACACAGACACACAGACAGGGAGAGAGCCTGGGGTCAGAGCGCAGGGTCTGCCATTGTACGGTGCCCCTGGAGCAGTTGGGGTTGCAAGGGACTTGCTCAGGAGCCCAACAGAGTAGGATTTCTCTGCCGGCTGCAGGATTTGAACCGGCAACCTTGCAGCCACAGGTGCAGATCCTTAGCCACAGAGCCACTGCTCCACCCCAATATTGGTAGTTTTCGGAACATATAACAGTAATATGTCTGGGCTGCTTGTTTAAGACCCTGGGCACGAATAAACAAACACAGCCTACAGAAGACAAGCCTACTACTTTGCAAAAGGCAGCACCAAAACAGCAATATCCGCATGTCAGGGATTTGAAAGCAGCTGAATTCCCCTCCAGTTCAGCTTGCTGTTGAACGAATGCACTGGCGCCCCCTGGTGGCTGTGGGCTGACATGTCGCCTGTCCCCCCTCGGCAGCTGCATCAGGACAGCGCGGATTTTGTGCTGACCGACCCCAGTGGCCGGCTGCTGGACAGCACCTACAACAGCCTGCACGACCCCAACCTGAAGCAGTTCTTCAGCCAGCGCGACCGGCAGCGCCTGCTCGTGCGCCAGGGCCTCCTCACGCCGCAGAAGAAGGTGAGTGAGGATGGAGGCCGGGGGCCGAGGACGCAGGCGGAGGGCAAGGGGAGAGGGTCTCACCACACCGTCCTGTAATGCTGGCTCTGACAACCTCGGCCCCTCCGTGACCTCTGTGACCCAGGAACTGATTCTGACTGCGGCTGCCCCATGAGCCCCATCTGGAAACCCTGAGGCTGAGCGCCTGAATGGCTCCTGCTGAGCCCAGACCCAAGCCCTTGCCTCTGCACCTGCCCCTGACCTTTAACCCTGCTGCTCATCTGATGTGTGAGCAACAGTAGAGGTCAGAGGTCACACCCAGTGTGTTGTGGTGGCTCAGTTGGAAGAGCTAGTTGAAAATCAATATAGGATGATATTTGATATAGGACAACATTCAGAAGCGTGACCCAATAGACAGGCATCCTCTACAGAGTCAGTGCTGTGTCGCCTCTCTGCACTGATAGTCCTTCCTCTATAGTCTCAGTGCAGAGCCTGTCGCTGTGTCGCCTCTCTGCACTGATAGTCCTTCCTCTAGAGTCTCAGCGCAGAGCCTGTCGCTGTGTCGCCTCTCTTCACTGATAGTCCTTCCTCTAGAGTCTCAGCGCAGAGCCTGTCGCTGTGTCGCCTCTCTGCACTGATAGTCCTTCCTCTAGAGTCTCAGCGCAGAGCCTGTCGCTGTGTCGCCTCTCTGCACTGATAGTCCTTCCTCTATAGTCTCAGCGCAGAGCCTGTCGCCGTGTTGCCGCTCTGCACTGATAGTCCTTCCTCTAGAGTCTCAGCGCAGAGCCTGTCGCTGTGTCGCCTCTCTGCACTGATAGTCCTTCCTCTATAGTCTCAGCGCAGAGCCTGTCGCCGTGTTGCCGCTCTGTGCTGATTGTCACTGCTCCTGTGTTGTTCTGAAGGTGATCTGCAGCACTAAGGAGTTCAACCAATACCGGGAGTATCTGACCATGGTGAAGCTGGACTGGGAGAAGAGCTTCTTGCGAGAGCAGGTGGGGGTGGGAGCCCGATCGAGCTGCCGACAGCGGGGTCTTGTCGTCTCCTAACTGTAGGGGGTTGCCTTGCTGACCGACTCCCTGGTTTTTACAGAAGGAACTGGTGAAGAAGTTCCTGGTCCTGCAGGAGAAGAAACAGATCCCACCAGGAATATCTGTGTGCCACCTGCGGGAGTGGCTACTGGATTGCGGGAGTGCCGCACGGATCTGGAGGTGAGGAGGAGGAGGGACGCTGGGGAGCTTGGAGCACTGGGCCCTCATGTGCACTCATGCTAACATGTGGCCTGATGGAAAACAGGAAGGGGTCAGATCCAATCCAGGGGAACTTCACTTACCATCAGGCCAAAGTAATCAAGAAGGAAAGATGCAGGCAGTTGTGTAGATCACAGCTAGATCGATTGAGAGACAGGTAGACAGTAATGAACAGGAAGGTGACTGGCCCCAGCTTGGACACACAGATTGACAGAGCGAGAGGTCAGGACAGCACTTAGGGCCTCAGGTTAGGGCTGTGGGTTCAGATCTCAAGTGGTCCTGAGGGTTATCTGCTGTAACCTTGAGAAAGTCTGTGTGCTGAGATGGCTCTAATCACCATGTTTGTTGCTTGCAATAGCTAGAATTCTCTAGCTAGACTGGTGGCCTGTATATTATATTCTAGACAGATGGAGCTGACCTGTATATAATATTATCCATTAATTCTCACGGCCCGTATACTGACCTGCTCTGTGCTCTGTCTGAAGGGCCCGCAATGGCAGGACTGAAAACCAGAACACCCACAGCTACTCGGAGCTGGTAAGAGACAGGCGACAGCGTCACTCCCTCCCACACCCCTCCTCACCCTCACTGCAGTGTGTAAATATTCATCAAGCCCACAGGCCTGTTCCATCTCCAGCCGGGAGATGACGAACATCTCTAGATGCCTCTGGATCATGGTTTTAAATGTTCCATTCATGGTCAGGTGACTGTGAAGTCCCCATTGCCTTCTGGGTAATGTTGGTCTTGTCTGAACTACATCTTGTCTGAGCCAGCTGCCCTTTTACAGTACACTAGTATCGGTGATAACTATTTGAGTTCTAGATTAATGATAATTTTCCTGTGCAGTGGACACCCTGACAAACATTACTGTGTCTTACTGTGGTCTGCGTGAGCACAGATCCCACTGCCCTGATTAGCTGTGCTGTTTTTGGAAAGAGTCTGGAGGTCGTACTTGACTGGGGGTGTGTAGCTGCAGTCTGATGGTTTGATATGATCTTAGCCTGCTCCTTCAGACACATGTGTTCGCAGCAGTAATGGCCGCAGGGCTGGCTCTCCTGAGAAGCCTGGTTTAAGAATCTGTGTCCACCACTCTGGAGCTCCTGGCTGCAGGAGTCAGTGCGGCGGCATGCTGACCTCTGACCTCTGACCTTGGCGCAGGCCTGGCGCGAGAGACTGCGTCAGCAGCTGCAGGAGCTGGAGCTGGAGGTCCACAGGGAGCTGCGACTGGAAAGGCGCTGGGACAAGAAGGTACCGCCGCCCTACAAGAAGCGCTTTTCTGCAGAGCTGCCTGTCGACAGCAGAGAGAAGCAGGGTGACTCTTCACCTGGAGGGGCAACCGTCATCCTGCTCTGACCTCTGAGTCACTAGGAGGGTCCCAGCTTAGAATCCCTGACCCCTGACCTCTGACCTCTAAGTCACTAGGACGGTCCCAGCTTAGAATCCCTAACACCTGACCCCATGATCCACTTTGAGTTGCCAGGACAGGGTCCCAGTTTAGTATCCCTGTCCATTGACCCCTGATCTCTGATCCCTAAACCATTCTAAATCACCATGAGGGTCCCAAGTTAGAATCCCTGACCCCTGACCCCTGACCCCATGACCCAACATGAGACAGTCACTGCTCCTTCAGGTGGTCTGTTCTTCCTTTGGATCAGATGTCAGTCTGTGGTCCTGAAGTCACCCGTCAGATAGTCATGACACAATGATCCCTGTGTGTCAGAGCCTTTCTAACAGGGCGTGTCTTGTGCTACAGAAGGCGCCGAAGCAGGACATGCACTTGGCAGCAGTCCCAGAGGAAGCCCGTGTCCACAGCGAGGCAGGTGAGACTCGGCCCGTCTGTCTCCTGGAACTGCTGGCTGACCTCCACGGCCATGGAGATCTGCTCAGAAAACAGGGCTTCCTGGGGGTCTCAGGGTATCCCAGAGACTCTCAGCGTATCCCTAAATCTCTCGGGTATCCTGGGGACTCTCAGGGGTCTTCAGAGACTCTTGGGGTATTTCAGGAACGTAGTTATTGCGGTTAATTACTACGATAGTTTGCATGCTGATTTCCCACGGTCTCCTCCTGTTTTGCTTTTCCTATGATTTGATGTTTAAGGACACTGAGGACAAGACCAGTCCGATGCACCAGTGGACCCCTGGGGCTCGCGCTCATGTGTGGTGCCGGTTTGTTCCAAGTCCAGAAGGTCGTTCTTACTGACCTCTGACTTGTGCTGGGTTAGTGAAACCGAGAAGGAACTTCGCTCACTCTCTCCTGTTCTTCCTCAGCAGTGAGTCAGACAGAGACCCATCGTTCCTCGGCTCTCCCGTCTCGTGCAACAGAGACGTCTTTGTCCCCAGGAGAGACGAGCTGCCGCTCAGAGCCGCCCCAGAAGTCTCTGAGCATGCATCTGACCCACCTGTGAGTTTGACCCAGTATCCTGGCTCCCTGTTGCTTGATTTCTCTTGCAGGCATGAGAGTCACTGTGGGTGTGTCAGATAAAGTGTTACTCCCACTTTGGATGTGTCTGATACAGTGTCACTCCCACTATGGGCGTGTCCGATACAGTGTCACTTCCACTGTGGGCGTGTCCGCTACGGTGTCACTCCCACTGTGGGCGTGCCTGATACAGTGTCACTCCTACTGTGGGCGTGCCTGATACAGTGTCACTCCCACTGTGGGCGTGCCTGATACAGTGTCACTCCAGTTGTGGGTGTGTCTGATATAGTGCA